>NW_019268533.1:3924455-3960457 GCF_002738365.1 Cucurbita moschata
ATATATATATATATATATATATATATATATATATATATATATATATATATATATATATATATATATATATATATATATATATATTAAGTGAGGAAGGGACTGAGTGGGGCGGAGAATTGGGTGGGATCGAGATTGAGAATATATTTTCTGTTGGATGAAAGTCTCACATCGGCTAATTTAGGGAATAGTCATGGGTTTATAATCAAGGAATATATTCTCGGTGTGAGGCCTTTTGGGGAAGCTGAAAACAAAGCTATAAGAGCTTATACTCAAAGGACAATATCATATCATTGTGGGGAGTCGTGTTCATCTGACATTTCTGTCTTCGGTTCCATTTATCTAATGGAAAAAAAATGTTCCCCACTTCCTCTCTCATTCCCGGTCTAATTGAGGAAGAGATCCCGTTCATCTGTTTCCTTGAATTTTAGGAGTGATATTCATTGGAAGGCAATTTTAGATGAAATTAAAATTTGAAAACCAACAAAGTTAAATTTGAAAATAAATAAAAGACAAGAAAAAATAAATTTGAAAATTAAAAAAAGTAAAAGGAAAGGCACCAAATTGAAAATAAAAACAAATAATTTTTGAAAATTTAAAACATTTAAAATTAAACGAAACCCAACAAAATAAATTAAAAAAAAAACCACAAAAATCAAACTTGAAAATAAATGGCAATAAAATAAAAATTGAAAATAAATAAAAGAAAAGGCAACAAAATAAAAATTGAAAAAGAGAAAAAAAAAAAAAGGATTTCCGTTGCCGGGACTTGAACCCGGGTCTTTCGGGTGAGAGCCGAATATCCTGACCAACTAGACTACAACGGATCATGCGATCGATTTTTCATATAAATTATATATTTACTACTTATTGTGAGCTACATTATTGAGTAATTTTTTTAAACCCCAAGTTTTGTTTTATTACCTTTGGGAAAAAACCTAACAACATTTATTTTTATTTTTTAAAAATTTGAATATATATATATATATATATATATATATATATATATATTAATTTCACCTTTATATTTCATATTCAAATTTCAATCGAGGATTAGTAAAGATTAAAATTTGAGGAAAAAAATGACTGGAATAGCCATAAAATCCATTAAGAACAAGTTACCGTTGATCTAAAATTGAGTTGATATCTGTAATGAATTTGAAAACTCGGAGGAAGTATATAATGATGATTCATATGAGTCAGCACAGGAATACTCATCTTCGCTGAAAGAAGAATTAGGAGGCCACAAAGATGGATGAATGATTATGAGAGTGGTTAATGTTTTTCGATGACCTGAAAATTCGCTTGACCCAACCTTGTACGGTTTGAGTTGAGTTCAAATAAATGAAAATTTTACGGGTTAGATTAATTCATGTGTTCTCCTAAAACTAGTTTTGATGAGATCGAACAAACTCGAATTTATTATTAACTTAAATAAATACATTTTTATTATTATTTTTTGTGATTATTTCTTCTCTAATAACTTTTAAAAATAATTTTTAATTATTATAAGATAATTTTTCAAAATATATACTCAAATTGAGCTGGAACTTTTAATAAATGTTTAAAAATAAATAAATTAATATTTTACTTTCATTAAAAATAATTTTTTTAATAAACTCAGCTCTAACCAATCCATCTTAAAAGGTTTATGATTGGGTTAGTGTTTAATAAGGATGGTTCACGTTCCAAAAATTTACGACTGGAATAATTTTATTATTTCTATAAAATGTTTTAATCGGATCCAACCCCTACTACAAACATGTTTAGTTTTTGGATATACTAAGAATCTATGTCTATGTCCGGAGAGTTTTGTTTTGTTTTTTTTTTTTTTTTCTTGTAAGACAATTGGGCAAAAATTCCGCAGACAGAACGTCCTAACAACTACAAAAATTTACGAAAGCTAGTTATTTCGATTCAGGCGTGTTGTAGAACGTTGTTCTTAGAGAAGACATATTCCATCAACATCGAGTTAATCGTTACTCCACTCTCCTAAACAACTCTCTTCAACACAACTTACGTGTAGTTAATCTCTCTTACGAATCCGTATCGACATATATGCTTAATGAATACGACATAAAAAGTATAAGATTCTTGATCGGTTAAATATCATCTGATTTTAACACGATAACCTGATATACTTGCTGATCTCCTGGACAAACATCGTCTTGCTCCTGCATTTCCATTGTTTTTTATACTTCTTATTATACTCTTCCACTGCAAACTTTGCAATTTCTTGTACGTTGGTCTCCTCAACGTTGCGAATTGGTGTCCATGTGATCCAAACAAAACCCTTTTTTGCATCAATCATGTTGTGATTGATGTGGTTCGATTGACCAACACAAGCAACTGCTCCTGAACTCATCGTAACTTTTAATATTATAGAGATGACTTTATTTAATCAGTAATTCGATATTTATAGGAGAACGAACGTAGAACGAGACAAAAATTTATTGGTATAGAAATATGGAATTTGATACTATTAAGACATATTTATTATATTTGTATTATATAATAAATAATAAAACATTAAATTAAAGCAATTAAAATTAAATTTGAATTACATCACTCTTCTCTCTCCTATTCATTTCTCCATTCAACAGAGATAATAAAATCTCATAATTTGTGTTTAATAATAACTTTTTAGGTAAATAAATAAATAAATAAATAAAATAGCATTTTAATTTATTCTTTTCAAATTTAATTAATATTTTTTTTAATTATATAACTTTAGTCTCAATCCATTACAATCATTGAAAGTTATTTTTTTTTATTGAAATTTGTGAGATCTCACCTTGATTAGAGAGAACGGTCATACGTAACAGATCGAAACAAACAATATTTACTAACAGTGGGTTTGGACTGTTACAAGTGATATCAGAGCTAGACACCAGACGGTGTGTCAGGGAGGATGTTGGCCCCTAAAGAGAGTAGATTGTGAGATTCCATATTGATTGGAGAGAACGGTCATATAAGTCGAAACAAACAATATTTACTAACAGTGGGCTTGAACTGTTACAAATGGTATCAGAGCCAGACACCAAACGGTGTGTTAGAGAGGATGTTGGCCCCCAAAGAGAGTAGATTGTGAGATTCCATATTGATTGGAGAGAACGGTCATATAAGTCGAAACAAACAATATTTACTAACAGTGGGCTTGAACTGTTACAAATGGTATCAGAGCCAGACACCAGACGGTGTGTCAGGGAGGATGTTGGCCCCCAAAGAGAAGTAGATTGTGAGATCCCATGTTGATTGGAGAGAAGGGTCCTATAAGTCAAAACAAACAATATTTACTAACAGTGAGCTTGAACGGTTACAAATGGTTTCAAAATATCTTCTTTTACAACGTTGAAGCAAAACAAGCCTATGGGCACTTCTATGCAAGAAAACTTGAAAAGAAAAAAATTCAAGATAAAAAACTCTTGCGATTTTTGGACATATTAAGGAAGATAGAGAACACGAGTTTCATTCATTTCTTATCGTTTTTTTTTTCTTCAAAACTAGCTGTTAAAAATAACATCGTAAAACAACTAGATCGAATTTTTAGACGGTTTTCCAGTTCGAGATAATTTGGATGTGCATTACTTCTTTTACACACGACCCACACATTCCAACGTAGACCCACCAAGAATTTGAGCTAATTTAATCACATAATTCTTATTTTTTTATTATTTATTTCTAGAAAGTTTTAACGCTAAATTTGCATCATTAATTTAGAATCAAATATTAGATGGAACATGCACAAATCCCCACATATTAAATTGAATGAATTTGTTAGATGCGTATAATTTATATATATATATATATATTTGATTATGACTATTATGTTGATATTGACCATGATGAATTTACGTCATTATGAGTATGAAAGTATGAAACCTCATGCATGTTGTATGTCATATGATCATAAATTACCTCTATAACATGTTATGTACGTATACTGTACACCATAATATTATTTGTGTTTTTTCCTTTTTGGTGGTTATTGGTAGTGTGAGCATGTGATATCTCATAGTCCGTCCTAGGAGGTATATTTAACTAGTCTACTTGGTCATGCATGAGTCGTGTGTAGAAAAGTACTATGCATCCAACCCTATAAAAAAAAAAAAAAAAACCGAGCACATGGAACAACCATTAATGGTCCCTTTAAATAAAAGAAAAGAAAAAATAAATTAGAAAATTAGAAAAAGTAAAAGAAAAAGGCACAAAATTGAAAATAAAAACAAATAATATTTGAAAAATTTAAAAATTAAAAAATAAACGAAACCCCACAAAATAAATTAAAAAAAAAAACAAAATGAAAAGGGAAAATAAATAAAAGAAAAGAAAAGGAAACAATAATAAAAATTGAAAATAAATAAAAACAAATAATATTTGAAAATTTTAAAAATTAAAAATTAAATGAAACCCCACAAAATAAATTAAAAAAAAAAAAACCACAAAAATCAAACTTGAAAATAAATAAAAGAAAATAAAAGGCAACAAAATGAAAAAGGGAAAATAAATAAAAGAAAAGAAAAGGCAACAAAATAAAAATTGAAAATAAATAAAAGAAACGATTTCCGTTGCCGGGACTTGAACCCGGGTCTTTCGGGTGAGAGCCGAATATCCTGACCAACTAGACTACAACGGAATTTGTGAGTAATTTATCATTTAAATTTTATATTTAATATTTATTAAGGTAATTTTTTAAACCCCAAGTTTTGTTTTATTACCTTTGCGAAAAAACCAACCATCATTTATTTAATATTAAAAAAAAAAAAACATTTTAAAAGTATATAGAACAAAAATAAATTAAAATTAAAATTACAAAAGTCAAACTAGTATTTAAACTGATTATTCAATTATTATAATTATAAATTAACAAATAGTCGAGATATCTAATATTGTAATTTAAAATTAATTCAGTATAACCTAAATTATTATATTTTAGGCTAAATTATAAAAATATTCCTAAAATTTGTATTTGTTTCAAAAATATCCCAAAACTTTAAACTATTAAAAATATAATATTAAATATATCGAATACAATCAGTATAATTTCTTAAATTTTTCATTTTAGTTACATCTTATATCGTAACTATAATTGATCTTCTAGTGAACAATATATTTTGATCTAATCATACACAAAGTCCCTATCGTGCTAATGGACGGGTGGGATTCTATTGTTCAAATTCCAAAGTCGCAATAAAATTTTCACAAAATTATTGTAACGACCTGTGTTTCAAGAGTTTCATTTCATCGATTGCCTATAACATCGAGTTAGAAGGTCAAAATCTTCCTAACTTTTTCTTTTATGTTTTAAATTGTTTGATTTATTAAAGAAATTTAGGAATTTAATTTCAGAAGAATAATGCATTAAGAGATAGAAGTTCGAAAAATATATCTAAGTGCTCAAGAAAGTATAAAACCCCAGAAACTCTGATGTTACTTTAAGAACGGTACTCGAAAGGTAAAGTGATTTATATTCTTGTATGAGCATGCATAAATGAACTGTGATAAGTACTAAAGTTAGTATAGTTTGACGATGACCCTAAATCTAAAAAATACATTTTTACTTAGGATACAATTATATATATGATGGTGTTAATATAACACATGCGGAAGCAATTTGAATCTTAGGCACTTTTAGAACATCAATTATTGTAAATAACTAGCATGTTCATAAGTATTAAAACTTAATGAGTTTAAATACTAACCTTTTGTAGTTCAAACTCCTTTTGCCTCACGAACCGGTTTCGAACCACCACTAGTGTCTTCTCCACTATCCTCCGACCTTAGAACGGGATTGTGGAATCCGGTGAGTGACTAAACTTGGAAGGGATTTTGTATATGTGAAGAGAGTGTTTGTGAGAGGTTTTTCTCAAGGTTTTTCACCAAGATGAAGAAGACCTCCCATGTATCATGATCACTCTATTTAAAGAGTCATGTTTGCATGTTCATGCAAATTTGAGATCGCCAAATTTTAACACTTAAAATTCCACTCAAATGTTTGGGATTATGTGGCAAGCATGCATGTTTGAGTTAACCAAATTTTGACAGTCAAAATTCCACTCAAACTTGTGGGGTTTATTTGGCAAACATGCAAGTTTGGTTAAACCAAATTTTGACACCTCAAAATTCCACTAACATGGATTTTTCCATTAGCCGAAGTCAACATTTTGACTTTCTTCATTTTAATTCAACAATTAATTTGAATAATGTATTTCAAATTAAAGTAACATTAAATGATTAATTAAACTATTTAATTAATATTTAATATTGAGTCAAATGCCAATCTCAATCAATTCCGACACATAATTGATTGAAATATTTAAATCTCAGATTCTCTCTTTTTGTTTAATTCGTAAATAAAACAAAATTGCGGTTAAATATATCGTATATATGTAATGCATATTCCATAATTTGAATTCGAACACTTCGAACTCACTCGTCACACTGTTCTATGGTTTAGTCCGATATGAGCTAGCAGAGGGACCTAATGGACCTATAGATCATGGGCTCCAACGATCCAAGATTAACCAGTGAAACTCATTAACCTGGCTAACCAATATTCGTTAACTACTAGGACACTCCACTATAGCCTAGTAGTTGCACTCCCCTCACTATAGATATATTTCTGTCCATCTGATATAACCATGATTAGTAAGTCGATCCTTCACAGGTTGTTCGTAACTAGAGCTGGATCAATTTACCGTTTTACCCCTAAAGTTACTTCTTGTTCCTTATGTCTCACTAATCCTCTAATGGTTTGTGGTCCAACCAGTAAACCGAATCTCTCTCAGGCCAATGAGAGGGTGGGGCCCCTTGTTCAAGACCTGGAGTCAGTGCTTAAGGAAACTACCTTTCTTCTATCTCTAAAAGCGGGTAGGAGTGAATTCCGTCTTGCACCCCACATCCCCAGCCATTCACCCAGTCGTACCCCTGAAATGGGAGGCCTATTGAGTCGACGAACTAGAGTCACTCTCACCCATGAAAATCTAAGGATAATTCCGAATAAACAGGAGTTCATGGTTAGCTCAGGATTAAAACCGAGTTACCTAGGTTATCGAATGAAAAGAAAATCAGTCTCAACAGTAAACGACATTATAAAGTGAGAGTGGTTTTCTTCATGGTCCGATCTTATGCAATACTCATTGCATAGGACGCCCCCACTCACATGTCTCTACATATACAATTTAGTGATCACATTGTTTATATCATATACAAAAGTGGGTCGCATCCATAGTGTCCCTAGAATAAGGTACTCAGCCTTATCCTTATACTATAGATTATTTTGACTATATACTTGAACTTATCCACTCTTATGTCTCTACATATAGTTCAAGTAATCATACTATAGCTAGAGTGTTATTAGTTTATTGAATTTAGATTAATGATCGTAAAGTTTACTTTATTCAATAACAATATTTACTGAATAAATAATAATAATAATTTTATTGAAAATAGAATATGTTTTTTTTGTTTACAAACTATGAGTTTTAAGACATAAAACCCAACAATATACATATATTTATTTAATCTCATAATTTTTGTTTATTATTTCTACATAATTTTTTAAAATATATACTCAAATGAAGAGGTAAATTTTAAATAAATGTTTAAAAATAAATACATTAATATTTTACTTTCATTAAAAATAATTTTTTTAATAAACTGCCTGAACAACTCTAACCAATCCATCCCAAAAAGTTTATGATTGGGTTAGATTGAGTTCATTGTTTAACAAAGACAGTTTAGGTTGAAAAAAATTTCAACCCGAGTAATTGGGTTAGTTCTATAAAATGACCCAGCCTGACCCAACCCAAACAACGGATACCTATAATATTTAGACATATTAAGAAGATATGCAAGGAGAGTTCTATTTTTTTTCCTAGTAAGACAATTGCGCAAAAATACGGAAGGCAAAACTTACGAAAGCTAGGTACTTCGATCAAAGCGTGTTGTAGAATGTTGTTCTTAGAGAGATATGTCCCATCAACATCAAGTTAATCGTCACTCCACTCTCATAAACAACTCTCTTCAACACAACTTACGTGTAGTTAATCTCTCTTACGAATCTGTGTCAACATATATGCTGAATGAAAAAGAACGTTTTGGAGTATATTTTGATGAAAAACAAAGCTCTACCATTGAGTTATTCGACACTCCGCTCTCAAAATACCCTAAGTATGATTTTTAATTCATCATCATGAAATTCTCTTTCGAAATTTAAACGGGCGTTCAATGCTGAATTAATTAAAATTATCGAAAACGACTTACTTGATGTCTATTATGAACAAAGAGGAAAGGTTACTTAAAGAGTTTTATTTAATATTCAAACTCATTACATACACCACAAGTGAAGTAAGAGTATTATTGTGGAATACAAGAGAAGCTTAGATGATTAGTATTTGAAGTATGGCATGAAAAGTATAAGATTCTTGGTCAGTTTAATACCATTTACTTTTAACGACACGATAGCTTGATATACTTGCTGATCTCCTGGACGCACATCGTCTTGCTCCAAAAGGAAACGATATTGAGTCTCATCTTTCATCACCGAGTACCAACCTTGTTGAATGCGTTTGCATTTCCATTGTTTTTTGTACTTCTTATTATACTCTTCCACTGCAAACTTCGCAATTTCTTGCACGTTGGCTTCTTCAACGTTGTGAATCGATGTCCATGTGATCCAAACAAAACCCTTTTTTGCATCAATCATATCATGATTGATGTCGTTCGATTGACCAGCATGAGCAACCGCTCCTGAACTCATCGTAACTTTTGATATTTCAAGGATGGAATGTTGGGATGACGTTCTTTCAATTAGTGGTTCGATATTTATAGGAGAATAAAAAAATTAATAAAATTAAAATATTATTTTAATAAGATTATATTCAAATTTAATTGAGGTTTTCAATTATATAATTTTAGTCTCAATAAATTATAAATTTAGTGGTTCAAAGTTATTTTTTTTATTAAAATTTTGAGATCCCTCAAGAGGGAAACGAAGCATAAAGCTGATAACGATACGTAACGTACAATATCTACTAGTGGTGGGTTTGAGCTATTACAAATGATATTAGAGCCAGATACCAAGCGGTAAGAACGCTGGCCCCTAAGGGAGTGGATTGTGAGATCCCACGTAACGAATCGAAACGTACAATATCTACTAGTGGTGGGTTTGAGCAATTACAAATGATATTAGAGCCAGATACCGAGCGGTAAGAACACTGGCCCCTAAGGGAGTGGATTGTGAGATCCCACGTTAGCTGGAGAAGGTAACCCTGAAACAGACAATATCTACTCGTAATATGCTCGGGTATAATTGCAGGAACTACTTTTAAGATTTATTGATATTAAAAAAAAACTAAAATTTAATATTTGGAAGAGAGAAAAATAGTATTTTTACAAAAATAAATAAATAAAAGAACATAGGAATATTAATAATTGGTGTATCAAAGATTCAAGAGAATATGATTCCTATATATCATGTCCTATCAAAATTTAAAAAAGCAAGAAATGTTCTTTGGGTGAAGGGGAGAGAGCACTAGGCTTGTTGCCCCCATTTGTTTTTTATTATTATATTATTTGTTCTTTGTCGATGCACGATTCTAGTCACGTGACTCCACTAGTTTTTTTAGCTGAGTGTTCGTGTGAAATTTCACATTGGTGTGGTGTTTTGTCAAACACGCTCCCATGTTTAAGTTAATATCTAGTTAAAAGTAGTGTTGAGCTGTGCGTAATAAGATTTCGAATGTTTTGAAATGAGGGTGTCCCCTATTTATATTGTTTCTATCGAATACACCTTTAGAGTGTTAGTGAGGTGATATTGAAGCAGGTCTAACAACCTACCATCTAGCTCGGAACTTCTTAACCCCTTCGTTGGGTTTTGGGGTCGTTCCTTTCTTTTCCCGATGATTATTTCCAAAATATTCTTAAGCAACTAAAAAGTTGATACGAAGTTAGATTGTGACGAGATAAATGCAATTTTTTTAAAAAATTATTTTCCAATCAAATCACCTTCGTTGGACGATTCAATTTGATAAGAAAAGATAGAGGAATAAAACATTGGCACTTCAAAACAAAAAAAGAATAAAGCTTTTTATTCTTCAATATGATGATATTTTTCATTGAATCATGAACAATGGGTTTCAAAATATCTTCTTTCCTATGCTGCACGAAAACAAGCCTATGGGCACTTCTAAGCAAGAGAACTTAAAAGAAAAATTCAAGAAAAAAAAAATTCTTACTACTTTTTGGGACATATCAAGGAAGATAGAGAACACGTGTTTGGTTCGTTTCTTATCATTTTTTCAAAATTAACGGTTAAAAATAACATCTTAAAACAATTGGATAGAATCTTCACTTTCATTCTCTTAGGGGACTTTTCAATTGGGATTAAATTGGATCTGTAGTACTTCTCACACTTTCTCACGCTGCGAACGTAGACCCACCAGGCAGGCTCACACACCCCTGGCCTTGCTGATCGGGGGCGTGCAAGGCTATCCCTCATTGCAACGGTATTCCACCTCTCTTGTTGTTGAGATATGATTCAAAGTATTGAAAACTAAGATATGGTTCAAAGTATTGAAAACTGAGATATGATTCAAAGTATTCAAAACTGAGATATGATTCAAAGTAGTTGAAATATGATTCAAGATTTTAGGAGGTTGTTTATCCCTAGTTAAGAAGGATTTCCATAATTTACTAGTTAGTGTATAAGCCTATAAATATTGGAATTGTGTAACTCATCAATTGAGTAAGAAAACAATAACAGAGCAAGATCTATTTTATCTTTTCATATCTCTTTCCATATTCTTTTCCCAACAAATTAGGTAAGTTTTGTCAACAGGAAACTGAGGGATTATATATATTTTTTTTTTGCACAAAACAAAAATGGTAGTAGTTGGTATTTCTTCCTTTGCCGCGCTGTTACTAATTTTTAATGGTGAGAGATATGAGTGGTGAAGCATCAAGATGAAGACCTTACTCAAGATCGCAATAGCTATGGGATTTGGTGGAGCACGAGTTTGTTGATCTATTAGAACCCACAATAGAAGAAGGAGAGACTAAGAGAAACCAAATAATGATGCCAACGCTCTATTCATTATTCAGCAAGCAATTCATGAGACTATTTTTTTCACGAATTGCAGTAGCAACCACATCATAGCAAGCATGGTCAATTCTGTAGAAGAAGTTTCAGGGAGATTCAAAGGTCATAACAGTGAAATTGCAATCTCTAAGATGTGATTTTGAAACTCTGCTCATGACGAATGGTGAATCAATTACTGACTTTTTGTCAAGAGCAATGATAATAGTCGGTTAGATGCGTCCTATGGAGAGAAAATTTCAGAGGAAACAATTGTTGAAAAGGTGTTGAGAAGCTTACCTCCAAAGTTTGACCATGTGGTGGCTGCTATAGAAGAAGCTAAGGATCTATCAATACTCTCCGTTGATGAACTGATTGGCTCGCTTCAAGCTCATGAGTCAAGAATCAATAGATCATTAGAAAGAAATGAAAAAAAGTCACTACAACTGAAGGAGACAGCCAATAACGAAGGCAACAAAAGAGAAAATATTCATTTAGCAGGTAGAAGTTGTGGGAGAGGAGAATTTTGCAGCTTCCATGGTGGTCGTGATAACATGGATAGATGGTGGAATGATGGACAAAGACAATTCAATGAACAAAGTAATACAAGGAATGTCATATAATGTTACCATTGCAGGAGGTATGGGCACATAAAAGCTGATTGTTGGTATAAAGGTAAACAAATGAATTTTGCACCAGAAAATGAAGAAGAAGAAGAAAAGCTTTTCATGATGTGTATTGATATTAATCCAAAAAAAGGTGACTTATGGTTTGTTGATAGCGGATGCTCGAACAATATAACAGGCATCAAATCTTTATTCCAAGAGCTTGAAATACGCAAATAATTAAGTTGCAACTTGGAAATACAAAAGAGATGCAAGTTGAGGAAAAGAAGTATAGTGAAAGTCAAAACCAGTCATGGTAAGATAAAACTATTAGATAATGGTTCAAAAAGAGATTCAGTTGAAGTTTCTCTAGATGAAGAGACAAGGGCCAACTCTAGTACATCTCCTAGTGCCTCCACTGCAACACAAAATCTTTCAAATTCATCATCTTCAGTATCACTAAATAACAACTCTTCTCTTGAAGAATTTTCGGATGAGACACGTCCAAAGAAGTATAAATCTTTAGCTGACATATATGCATCATGTCAAGTTGCTCTTAATGTTTCAGACCCTATGCATCATGTCAATTTGCTATTAATGTTTCAAACCCTATGAGTTATGAAGAAGCAGTTGAAAAAGAAGAGTGGAAGAAAGCCATGGTAGAAGAGATGCCGTCATTGAGAAAAATGGAACATGGGATATGGTTGACTCACCAAATGGAAAGTTCCATGAAGATTTACATGAGAGATGCAATCCATTGCGGTGACCTGTTTATCAGGTTGATGGAGATTTACAAGAAGAGGTCTATGTAACACAACGGATTCACAAAAAAAGACAAAGAAACAAAGGTATACAAGCTGAGACATGATAAGAAGAGTGGAAGAAAGCCATGGTAGAAGAGATGCAGTCCATTGAAAACAATGGAACATGTGATATGGTTGACTCACCAAACGGAAAGTTCTATGAAGATTTACCTGAGAGATGAAATCCATTGCGGTGGCCTGTTTATCAGGTTGATGGAGATTTACAAGAAGAGGTCTATGTAACACAACCAGAGGGATTAACAAAAAAAAGACAGAGAACGAAAAGTTCTATGAAGATATGAGAGATGCAATCTATTGCAGAGGCCTATTTATCAGGTTGATGGAAATTTATAAGAAGTCTACGTAACACAACCAGAGGGATTAAATAAAAAATACAAAGAAACAAAGGTATACAAGCTGAGACATGATTCAAAGTATTTAAATATTGAAATGGGGAGCGTAGAGATATGATTAAAAGTATTCAAATATTGAAATGGGGTGAGATATGGGTGAAATATTTTAAAGTAGTTGACATATGATTCAAAGTATTCAAATATTAAAATGGGGAGTATAGAGATATGATTCAAAGTATTGCAGATATTGCATGGTCCTTGATCAGGCTAAGGAGCTTTTAACATTTATAGGTTCCTTCGGTTTAATTCATTTATATTTTGATGATGATTTGATAATTTTTCGTTCCTCGAGGGGATTTTCATTGCTTTGTCTAATCTCGTTACTAATGCTAGCAAGATTTCGATGTTTTAGGTTGGCATTCCCTTTGGTGAGTTTGAGCAGCTTTCACTATTCATGGAGTTCCCTTTGGTTTCTCTTCCTACCAAATATCTTGGTTTGTCTTTTATTTCAAGCATGCTCTCATACTCTCATGTCATATGTTGGTTGATTACAACTTATTTAGAATGTTCTTCTGTGCTTTCAGGTCGTTTGAGCCAAAGATTGTGTATGAGTTAGATCGCTTGCTTCTATCTTCGAAAGTGAACATGTGATGGTGTGGGTGGGCCAAAGTATCTTAGTTAGATGTCTTTCTTGTTTGGGAGTCAGAACATATTTCTTCTTCGAATTTTGATGATAGCTTTGCTTGTCTTGATTTATTTGAGCTAGTTATTCGAATCAAGAAGATTAGTTTGGAGCGGAAGAGGGAAAAGTTGTAAGACCTCAGCCATGCAAACTTAGAAAAATCTCAAGAACTAATGAAAAATATATATAAAAAAAAAAATAGTGAAAAATTAGAAAAGTGAATCAAAGGAAACTTTCCTAATAAAGGTTATATTAGTAACTAAATAGAGGATCAAGAGAGACGAAAAGAAAAAGAAGAAAGAAAAGGAAAGAAAAAGGGAGAGGAGAGGAGGGTTTGAAGAAGAAAATAAAAGGTGCACCAAAAGAGCCAAAGAGTTGTATCGACAATTAGTCCATCCTCTTGGCCGGTAAATCTACGACATCGTTTGGTAGTAATCACTTGTGTGCATCAAGGTGTTTCTTGGCTCGTTAGTCCTCTCTTCCATGACATTGTAATACGTTATCTACTTGCAAAAAATGTGAGAGTTTCCGACGTTATCATTTTTTCTTAAAACCCATCCTTGTCAGTACTCTTAGTACACATTTTGAAACCATACTAAACTCGTTGAGCTCACCCTCATCTTTCCAGAGCAATGGTCGTGTTAATCCTTTATGTGTTTGCTTGTCTTATGTTTGCTAGATTGAAGATCTCTATTTTGCCGGCGTTTATGTTTGACGAGACAAAACCGTTTGTCTTCCATCCTTTTCTCTCGGCATCTTGTATTTCCTTTTCTTATCGGTGATGTCTAAGGGTTTGCTGAAGTGTAGGATTGCAAGTATAGTCGTGGTTTGTTGGAGGCACGGGTTATCTAGGGCTTTATTATTATTATTATAATTAATCCTTACATATTCGCACTTGAAGGCCGCACGCGGAAGATTATTACTCACGGGTGAGGGCATGTGGGTGTGAGCACAGGGTGGATTTTTGTCTCGTTCAACCTTCGTTGGTCAAAATTTTGTCCCTATTTTGACTTGAACTAGGACCTACTAGAGAGATTTTAGAAAATTTATGCTTTCTACTATGTTAGAATGGAGGAGAGATTATCTGATCTATACTCGATGCGTTTGATGGATGTTATCTCCTCATTCAGCTTGCTTGGATGCATGAATTATAACTTCCGTGCATGTATGGTTTATGTTTTATGATTTCTATGAATTAGGTGGTTGATAAAAATATCTGCCTAATAAACATGTACGATAGACTAGAACACTTTCTTTGTGCTATTGGTGATTGGTAGGTATATCCCTCAATAAAGCATGCATGAGGAAACTCAATTAAGATTAGGGCGCTACAGCTAGTGCGATTTACATGATTGACCCAATTCAATACGTTTCCAATAGACCTTGCACCCCCGAATTTTGAGCGATCAAAGATTTAGACCTACGTGCACCTAGAGACTAGTTTAGCCCGAGGAACTAACCCCGAATGCCCTAAAAATGAGACATAGGGTTTAAACTGCCTGGACGCCCCTAAGGACCTAGTAGAGCTTCACAATACCTAGACACGGTTAAAGTGGCTTATTAGAACTCCTAAACTAGTCGAGTTGCTATTTAGTGTAGAGTCGGGACAAGGCTGACAACGTGATCCCATTAAACTGGTTCTGAAGAAAGACTAGAGACTACATGGGTAGTTAGCTCAAGATAATGACATCTATTAAGTGTAGAAACAAGCAAAACCATAAACCAATTCTTGTTGAACTTGGAACTACATGGGTAGGCGTCAAGATGAAAACCTATATTGAGTGTAGGAACATGTTGATCGAGGTTGACGTCATGACTCTATAAACCGATGTTGGAAGAGAGGAACTATATAGATAGGTAGTTTAAGGTGAACACTTCTATTGTCTGTAGGGGCAGGTCGAGGTTGACGCCGTAAACTAGTCTTGAAAGGAAACTAAGGACTACACAGGTAGATGACTCACGATGAATCAATTGAAACTTCAAGACTTACCCAAAAGCTTAGAGCGTTGTAGGGGTAGGTCTGAATCTTCTAAAGACTAGAGAAAAGTCGTGGAAACCTATCAAGAGATGAAAGCAATGAGAGTCCACAAGTAAGTTGTTTACTAAGTATTTTTATACTCACCCCTTTCCCCTTATTTTTTCAGGTACACGTCAAGGTGGGGGAGGTGCGCTATCACAAAAGGGTATTGTCCCGAGGCGTCATTTAGTTTGTATTCTTATTAAGGTTGACACTATATTTTTTTGTATCCCGCACCCATACCTCATTTGTAAATAACTTGGACAATACCTGTTTGCATTGTTTTCACTTTTGAATTTTGAAATTTTGACCGTGTAAAGTTTACCGTTTTTTCTACATCTTCAATTATTTGTTTTTATACTACTTTTTTTTTTAATTTTTTTTGCTTTCATTGGGTCCGATTTCTTGAACTCTCGAAAATCGATCGTGACTGACGATCAAACCCAAGAAAAGAAAAACTTGGAAACTATATCTGCTTCAAAAGATCGATCTAGACGTAAGGGTTTTCTGCCAAGCAAATTTGAACGATATGCCCTTACAGTGATTCTGGTAGAAAAGATGTTGATGGAGATATAAGAGAGAAATGCATAGCTCGAGGCAGGCTCACACCTGAGGAATAAAGATAAGCATGGCTTCTTCCACAGGAATAATGGGCATACAAACGTCTGTCCTTGTGTCACAATCGTCTTTTTTTGGCAGCGGATTTGGCGATTGTGTGGTACTCACTCTCAGTACTGAGTGAATCAAGGAAATTTCGGATTACGTTGCCTATGGTAGGGTAACGTGTATACAAACCTTGAGTCCCGATTTGAAGAGAAGATTTTAGAAAACGGGGAGAGAGATTTTGGGAAAAGAGTTTTGAAAGCAAAAATGAGAGAAAGATTGAGGGTGGTGTTATATAGCATGCAAGCAAAAATGCAAAAACAACGGCTTAAACAGTATATAAATTTTTGGGTAGGAGAATTTGACAACTAATCGCATCTCGAAAAAGGCAACAACAACCGCTTAAACCGTATATAACTTTTTGGGTAGGGAGAATTTAGAACTAATCCCATCCCCGCATCCCCCTACAGTATATTTTGAGGCATTTCATGTCTACCAGTATAGCCATGATTTCGCTGAAACATCATACTTCTAAAGAAAACAAGAAAGAAATAATATAACATGAAAGCAGTAAAAGAAAGCGGTAAAGTAGTACAAGGCAAGGGTTTCAGCGTGTAACGTGTATGTGGCTATAAGCAACACGCCTTCGACAAGCATGACCGTGACACTATACATTGAGGCGTGAGTATCTGAAAAGCAGAATAAATTCGTTGGACAGCTTTGGAGGCCATGAATTGTACTCGAAGGGGAGCATAGAGTTGTTGGTTATACTCGGTAAATGTATGGTGTTTGTATGATACCACACATAGTGGAATAATGTTTAGACACTATCTCACATGTACACCATCTTATACTATAATACGTTCTTCTGACACCAATCAAAAAAAGATTATCCGACACTTTACATAATATTACTATATTTTGCTATGATTGAGACTATTTGAGTTTTTTGGAATAAAAACGTAAATACGTGGAGGAGTATTTATAATACAACCCCTCGTATAATTATTGGGTTTAATACGGCCGGTAATGATATTTTAACACAACATATATATTTTTTTTAAAAATTTAAATATGTTGCTAAAGTGCAACATCAAGATGTTGTCCATAGCTGAGAGATCTCCCAGGAACGAATCATTCCTTATAAGGGTGTGGAAACCTCTTCCTAGTAGAAGTGTTTTAAAATCGTGAGATTAACGACGATACGTAACAGGCCAAAATAGACTATCGGCTAGCGGTGGGATTGTTACAAATATTATCAGAGCCAGATACTAGGCAATGTTCCAGCAAGGATATTAGGACCTCAAGGGGGGAGGATCAAGAGATCACACATCAGTTGAAGAGAAGAACGAAACATTTCTTAGTAGGGTGTAGAAACCTCTCCTAGTAAACGTGTTGTAAAACTGCGAGGCTGAAGACATACGTAAGAGGCCAACTTCCCTAGCGGAACGAGAAAGTTTTTGGAGGACCCTTAGAGAACGAACCAAGAGATTTTGAGGCTTGAAGTTATGTAATGTTGCGCTTAGTACTTTTTCTTTGGGCCTAAGATTGCATGTTTTCTTGATTGGAATCTAACGCTTGAAAAAGCTTAATTTAGATTAGATGAGAATAATCATAGGACTTAGGGTTAACATGACATGAAAATGATTAGGGTTCTTTGGAGATTTCAAAAGAAATTGCCTAAGATCATGCTTGTTATTAAAAACTCATTATGAATATTAGTTTTATGCGGTGTAACGATGATGATCGAATTTCTGGTAGTAGAACGACAAACCCATCTGCAACACAATTTTGAAAAGACTTGTTCTTTATGAAATGAAGGTAGTCCCATCAATTTATCGCTAGGCGATGAAGTTTCCTACCGAACTCGAAATAATACGAAAGAACAACTAATATTCAGGGAATGCTACTGAATAACCTTCATCAAAATTGAAGAGTTTTAAGGTAGAGATCCAACAAAATTAGTTTTGTTCTATTTCGTTAACTGTTCTTGAGGCTCGATTTGATCTCTGACATGCCGTTAGTTTCTCCTCGAGATTTCTACACGAAGGTTATGCGAAATTGCTTCCTAAAACATTTTGAACTAATTTCATAACCTAAAACTTAAGGGTAATCTGGAATCTAAAGAAAAACTGAATCTAAAAATCTAGAAATCTAGAAATCCTTAACTTTTGATCTTTCTCGTTTCTTTGACGACTTGGATTTCTTGAAAGTCTAAGAAAACATCTCCAAGTTGCCAAATGACCCAAATACCCCTCTTAAGGTTAATTTTGACATTTTTTTACATTTTTTAAGCAATTTTTTTATACTACTTTTGAATTTTTTAAACATTTTTTACGAGAGAACCTTATATTTCAAAAAATCGAAAGCTACTCATTTTTTTTTTTATCTTTGCTATCAAAATGAGGAAAAAGAATGAAAGAGGTGAGTGAAAAGAAATTCCCCTAGTTAAGCATATCAAAAGCAATGGGTCACTAGCCTCAAAAGCAAACACTTCAACAAGAAGCACCCAAAATGATTGGTCCCTCTCAACTTTTAAGATTAGAAAGCGTAACGTCTCAGGTTTAAAATTTATATCAAAATTTGAAATATAAATTTGATACTTGATGATCTCAACATTTTCTTTCGAATCCACGACATGCCCACGTTACCTCACAAATTAATATGAGATCGCCCAATATAAAATTGCTCCAACTTAAACCATTTTTTAAAGCACGTAGATATGCAGATCCAGTCTTCAGAGTTATTGGTTTTGTTCAAATTCCATAGTTCAGACAGAGACGTTGTTGAATATGTGGCTTGACTTACTCCAAGATGACTCGAAGTCTTGATTGAGCAGTCATTTTTCATTGTCATGAGTCCTGCTTTAGCACCATTTCACATTAGAAACGGTAGAGGGTGGTATGTGACCTTACAACTTTTTAGTGACGGAGTTGTGAGAGCTTAACTTTGGACTTCCTATACTTGAGTCATTGAAAAAAAAAATGTATACCTTATTGGTATAAACACTTCTTTAATCTTCATATCTTTAAGAACACTCTCATTCAGATGTAGTTTCAGTTCATTCATGTATTCCTCTCTTATTCGAGCACCACAAAAAGCTAACTTTTCTTCCCACATTTCTTCAGGTCCTTAACAGTATAATGAAAACGCCAGCTCATACAAAAATGTTGATAGAAATGTTGACACGACAAATGAAATGTAATAGATGCCTAAGATTCAGATATCCATCCATTATTAGTTGACTTTAGTGAGCTTTCCCCTTCACCAATCAAAAAGTTACAAACCACACACTAAAGAATCTATATGTCGTCAAATCTCACTACCACACATTTCA
This sequence comes from Cucurbita moschata, assembly GCF_002738365.1. Taxonomy (NCBI): domain Eukaryota; kingdom Viridiplantae; phylum Streptophyta; class Magnoliopsida; order Cucurbitales; family Cucurbitaceae; genus Cucurbita; species Cucurbita moschata. Next base: position 3,943,930 of record NW_019268533.1, read on the forward strand.
AAACTTGTTTGTGATGTTTAGATTCCCCAGACATTCAACCAATTTCGAAATCGGTCTAACTCTATCTTTGTACGCTCTGTTTGAAAGTTTTTATCATCTTTAAAGGCGTTATGGTCTGAGTTCTCACTCACGTCGTCCGTCCTGGAGACTCTGTTACGCTGCTCACTCTATTAGCTAGCCAGCGCCAATCAACCGGGGTAATTTATTAATTTCCGTTTGTCTCCAAGTTCTATCAGATATCATCATGGAGGCCTAATTGATTGCCTATTTGCCACTTTATAATTGCTTATTGAAGAATTGATACCCTTTTCTTTATCGTAATGAATAATGCCTCATATGAGCTTCTCCTTTATATATTCCTTCAAGGGAATGGGAATGTTCTTTCACATCTTCGTCCTCTACAAGAATCTTGTTTAATTTCATCAACTTTCTAATTAAAAGTTAAAGGGGATTTGATGACAAAGATTAGGGAGCTGAAATTCATGGGAAAACGGCAGTTCTGTCTGACCATTATTTGAGGTTTTCTTGTCGATTTTTTTTGTAGTGTCTTTGTTTACTGTTTGGTTTTTTGTAAGATCTTCTGTTGGGTTCCTTGGGATCCTTATTTTGATTATTAAAATTTGAATAGACAAATATATTAGTAATAGATTTATATTTTTAGATTGTTCTATACAAAAAAAAAAAAACGGAAATATTATTTTTTGTCCCTAGTAGACACGTTTTAAAATCATGAGGCTGACCGCGATATGTAACGGAAAAAAATGGATAATATTGGTTTATTGTTCTATTTTTTCTCGACATAGTACTAAGTGTAGACTTTTGGCATTAATGATGTTTTCATCTCTTGAAAACTTTCGACAAGATCAACAAGATTACCTACGACTAGTTTATTCTATTTATATGTGTCGTTTTGCCCGTTGCTGCCTTTTGTCATGTTCTCACTCGCATTATAATTGAGCTCAAACTCCTCACATTGAAATTGCTGAAACTACCATGGTCGGCTCGCTTGGATTTTTCTTACACTTTTCATCTTTGGTAATGACACTAAAGGTGAGGGAGAATGCAAGAGTCTATTTGTTCTATGTGGACCCTATTTTCAGGAGCCGAGTTCGTGGTCTTCTTGATGGTAGTCACCCGATCTGAAACGATTTAGTCATTATTTTTGTTATTTATTTAAAATTAGCCACTACTAAGGAATCTACTCCAATTGCCATTAGCTAATAAGTCGGTACAAATAGAAATTCCACCAGCGATACTTTCAGATACTGTATTTGAAGCAATTGTTCGAATTTCATATGATATACAGTTGAAAAAGTTCTTGCGAAAAGCAACAAAATTGCAGTTTGGATGTGGGGTTGCTCTTACTTGATTGGAAGGGCTTGAATTAGCTCCCGATTAGTATTTTTTGTGATAGGTCCAGTTCCTAGTTTGAAATATTGTGAAATCACATTTCCTATTTTGTCTTCCAACTCTACGCCTAGGAAAGATTTCATTTCTTAAAATATTACATCACATCGAGATCGAAATATCGAACCATTAACTTTAAAAACGATAACAGGTATACAAACATTTCAAGATAATTTAAATTAATCATTTAAAGTTCCATGCCTTTATATGGTCCACCAAGAATTTCTCATTTCTTTTTTTCATTCAAACTTTAATATAATATGGTCCAAGAATCACATTCCCACTCAACTAGTAATCAAAATTCCATTTTATCCCAATAATTATTATATCAAAATAATCTTTTTAATTGGGTGGTGCTCCATTTTCAAAATAGTATCAATCGAACCACCATTAAGATGGCTGATGAACTTCTATAAATATCAACCTACTGCAACAAGCAAGCTCATCGAAAACTAAAGCTTTTGTTCATATATTAACGAAACACAGCTATGATTTCTACCATGCTCGCTAACATCGGTCAACACGACCCCATCCTCCATGTCACAAAGGATGCGAAGGGCGATCATTGTTCTGAATGGATATCGATTCGCGCTATCGAGGACCCCTACGTTCAAGAAGTTGCTAAGTTCGTGGTGGTCGAGGTGAACAAGGAAAAGAAGGCAACTTTTCAATATAAGGGTTTGCTACGTTGTTGGGTTAAGGAGGAGATGGGAGGTATCAAATATCGCCTTATTTTAGAGGTAAAAGGAGGTGCTTCCGAAGGTAAATATGAGGCTATTGTTTGGGAGGCTTCTGGTCGTCTGATAATAAGAAAGCTGAAGCTTGTATCTTTTGTGGCTTGTAATCATGGAGTTGAATGACATTTGCCCTATGTATTATATAATGGGCAAAGCTTATGGTGTGAAATGCCATATGTAAAATAAAAATACAAACTTTCTACTTAAACATCATGTTCAAATAGAAACTTTCTTTTGTGTAAATTTATCTATCTCGATGTTCAAACTATCATAAATCTAAGTTATTTTGTGTTAGATCTTACATTGGTTGGAGAGATAAACGAAACATTCATTATAAGGGTGTGGAAATCTCTTCCTAGCATACGCGTTACAAAACTGTGAGGTTAACGACGATACGTAATGGGATAAGACGGATAATATTTGCTGGCGGTGAACTTGAATTATTATAAATGGTATCAGAGCTAGACATTGGACAGTGTGCGAACAAGGACGCTGGCCCCCAAGGGGGTGGATTGTTAGATCCCACATCAGTTGGAGAGGGGAATGAAGAATTCCTTGTAAGGGTGTGGAAACCTTTCCCTAGCATATGCATTATAAAACTGTGAGGCTAACGACGATACGTAACGGGTTAAGGCAAACAATATTTGCTAGCAATAAACTTGAGTTATTATACATGGTATCAGAGGCAGACATTGGACAATGTGCCAGCAAAAACGTTGGCCCCTGGGGGGGGTGGATTGTCCACATCGGTTGGAGAGGGGAACAAAAAATTCCTTACAAGGGTGTGGAAACCTCTCCCTAGCATACGCGTTATAAAACTGTGAGGTTAACGACAATACGTAATGTATGGCGCTAGCGGTGAACTTGAGCTGTTATAAATTGTGTTAGAGCCAGACATCGTACACTGTGCAAGCGAGGACGATCGCCCCCAAGGGGGTAGATTGTTAGATCTCACATTTGTTGAAGATTGAAACAAAACATTCCTTATGAAGTTGTGAAAACATTTTCCTAGCATACGCGTTATAAAACTGTGAGGTTAACGACGATACGTAACGAGTTAAGGCGGATAATATTTGCTAGCGGTGGACTTGGGTTGTTACAAATAGTATCAGAGCCAGACATTGGACAGTGTGTTAGCAAGGACGTTGGGCCCCCAAGGGGGGGGTGGATTGTTAGATCCCACATCGGTTGGAGAGGGGAATGAAAAATTCCGTGTAAGGGTGTGAAAACCTCTCCCTAGCATACGCATTATAAAACTGTGAGGTTAATGACGATACGTAACGAGCTAAGGCGCTAGTGGTGAACTTGGGCCGTTATAAATGGTATCAGAGCCAAACATCGTACCGTGTGCGAGCGAGGACGCTGGCTCCCAAGGGGGTGGATTGTTAGATCTCACATCGATTGAAAAGAGGAACGAAGAATTCCTTATAAGGGTGTGGAAACCTCTCCCTAGCAGACACATTATAAAACCATGAGGCTGACGACGATACGTAACGAACCAAAGCGAACAATATTTGTTAACGGTAGGCTTGAGCTGCTATAAAAAGTTGATAATTTGTTCTAGTATATGTATTGTAACATGTGAAGAAGAAGAGATAGACCTGAATCTATGTTCGGACATTGATGTTTAATTGATCGAATTGTGTTCAGATCAACGATATTAAAATATTACTTTTGTTTGTCATTTATCATATCGACGCTTGTCTTTAAAATTATAAGATAATTATGAGATTATAATATAAATTCTTTGAAAAATAAACTAAATAATACTCAACCATGGGGTATTTTCATAATCTTGAAAATGAAAGTTCTATGTGAAGTTCATGTTGGATCTCTTACATTCGTAATATCTTAATCAAATAGGATGCGAACACTTTTGGTACATGAACCATGAAAGAGACGTTATATTTACTTTTTCAAGTTTCCTCCCAACCATTGAATTAATTCCATTTATTTTAGTGGTGTTTTATATATCAAACTAAAAAAAATATAATTCGTTTCCTCGTTCGATTTGACTTTGACCATTTTAGATTATCTCGAAATCGTTTCTAATGTAATTAAGGCTAGAAAATGTCAACATAGCTATAGCTTCAGACAATTAATATTTAACGTTGTTTAGTACTAACTTTAGGATAGTTAGTTATGTTGGCTCTATAAATGTACTCTAAGCTCGGTCTTCTGAATGAATAAAATATCATAGGTAAACCTGAATTTTGGTTGACTTTAACCTAAAATGATTAACTAGGTAGAGCTTCGGAGCATAAGTTAAGCATGAAGCAATAGTGAACTTATTAAGCCTACGAGCTAGGTTGGATGTAATTGTTTAATGCATGAATAACATGCGTCTTTTGACCCTAGTTACGTGTTATTATTTTGTTATGATATCTGGATGAACTATGTGATACATGACACTTTTATGCTTGATTATGACGGCTATAACCATATTTATGTCTTGCGAGACACTATGATGTACCATTTATAATTAGCGCTAACGAAATACCATGAATATGTATGTACGTCTCGTAAAGAATTTGTCTCATGAAGAGTACAGAAGTATTATGTGTATGATCCCGTTGAATCATGATTTTTATTGTGGGATTTCATGCATATTATTTGTTATATGATCATAAATTAATTCTTCATTGTGCTATGTCCGAATGCATACACCACGATATCATTCGTATCCTTTTCTTTTCCGTTGATTTTTTAGAAGCGTGAGCGTGCACTATCCCATAGTTAAGTCTAAGGAAGCCTACCTAGTTGGTTCACACGCGTGTGCGTGGACGGTGGGTAGATGACCTAAAGCTTCTCTTACTTGGGCTCAAGAAGTTCTAGATTTCACCTTTCATTTAGTACTAAGACATGGGTGTGCAAATTGCTATTTTCTTGGAAGAGACTCTTACAAGCCTTATGTTTGAGTCATAGTAAGGAAGATCTTGTTGAATGTGGAAAAACTTCTACGTTGTTCGAATACTATAAGGAGGCTTGCAAGCTACAGTTTCTACAAAAGTAAGTTCTGGTCCTCCTATTTCTTGCTTCCTTTTAATTTTTAATAAAATCAAGAAGGTTTCCAATGCTTCGGCTATGTGGATAAAGAGTTCATTCCCTTTAGTTACTTAGTTGGATTAAGCATGCCTTCCCGAGCTAGTTTTTTCGTGTGTCAAGAGCTCCAAAATTTTTGAAATTTCTTTGGCATGTCATACTTCAAATAAAATTAGGGTTAGTATTGAAATCGGGATAAAGAACAGTCAATCAGGGGTTGAATGGAATCAGAAAAAGCTCACGACGCATAGCCACGTGCCTCCGCACACTTAGAAGGTCTCCCACGCGCTGAGTTTATTTTAACTAAACTTAATAGTTAAGAATTTAAGTCAAAGACAAAATCTTATCTTATCTTATCTTATTTGTTTTCCTAGATCCTTATATATTCTCCAATGTATTTTTGAGATGTAATATATGTAATTACTAGAAGTCATTTATAAATAAATCCTAGCCGCCGTAGAGTTTTCTACCACCATATCTCCACGTATATTTCTTCTTATGTCTTATCTCTTTTTATGAGATCTAACATCAGATGAAGAGGAGAACAAAGTATTCCTTGTAAGGGCGTGGAAACCTCTCCCTAGCAAACACGTTTTTAAATTGTAAGGCTAACAACGATTTATTGCAGGCTAAAGCGAACAATATTTGCTAGCATGAATTTAGGCTGTTACAAATGGTATCAGAGCCAGACACCGATTGGTGTGTCAGTGAGTACGCTGGCCCCCAAAGAGGGTGGATTATGAGATCCCACATCGAATGGAAATGAGAACGAAGTATTTCTTATAAGGGTATGAAAACCTCTCCCTAATAGACGCATTTTAAAACTATAAGACTAAGTAGATAATATCTGTTAGCGGTGGCCTTGAAGTGTTATACTTTTGTTATTCATGTTCATCTAGATCAAATGAATGAGCTGTATGATTCTGCAATTTTGCTAGGCGGAAAGTTATAGTATAATCGTTCAACCCGAATTAATTAGATATGTATCACTTTTACATGATTTTGGAGATGGGGAAGTATGAAAGAAGGTAGCAAAGAATGAAGAGACATATGGGAATGGCATCAATTAATTAATGGTGGATATGTGTGGAAAAGGGAAGAGTATCAAATTAAAATGGATCTTAGCCTAAAATTGTTCTAAGTCGGTGTACACAAAATACAAATGGTAGAAGCATAATTCATATTCCCAACAAAACATTCATGTATACATGTTTTTCTATTTTTTTTTTTTTTGCAAGAATATTTGTGTTCTTTCAACAAAGAATAAAGGCAAAATGAAATATTCTCCAAATTATATAAGTTTTTTTTTAAGAACAAGTGAGGTGGAAATATTATCTACTTCTATTTCATCCCTATCCTAATTTCATATCGACCTATTCAATACGATCTGATTTGAATCAAAATTTGTTCGGATACTGTATGTTCCGAGCTTCATTTCTGGATTAATTTTCTATTTAGCTTTTGAACTTAAACCCTGTTTGATAACTTTGTGGTTAATTTAGTCTTATCGAGCTGATTTAACTCGGTGTGATTCTTTTATAGGAGACTCCTTTAGAGATTTAAAATACCCGAGAGTTGGGAGAGGTTAGGATCATCGAGAAAAATTTAGAAAATGAAAAGTTTTAGGTGTTTTCTTTGAACAAAATTCGTGTTTTATTCGTTTGTTCGAAATTGTTTCAGCATTGTTTTAGATTAAATTAATAAAATTATTCATAAAAAATTTATATTTTGTTTCGAAAATATTTTTACTCTACCAAAAGTTTCAATAATTAATTTAATCTTTTAAGGTTTAAAACTAATAGTTTTGTTTTCGATATTTATATTCTTTTCAAGGGATTCCGAAATAAAAAGAAATATTGATTCCATGATGAAGTTGTTTCTAATCATGCATGTAGTAATGGATTTAGATAGAGATCTTAAAATTTTGGGAAACAAGTGAAAATCAAACTCGAGATAGAGGTCGTTACAAACATAGCAGTACACAAAGAGACGATCTCAAAATGATAGTGAGACTCTCGAATTCTTGGTTTCGGGATGGAAGATTCGTGTAGGGCAAAAGATGATGATTTGAAACGTCCGTTGTTTTTTATAGACCTTTTAAGTCTATGATTTCTATTGAAATAAATGTGAGTAAACTATTTTTATTCGATGTCTTCCGTCAATAAACAAAAAGTTCTAAACAATAGTCCATCACTCGAACTCCACACGATCTCAAATCTAAGCATTCACAACCGAACCACTTTAAAAATGTGACGTTCTAACATTTTCGAATATATATATATATTTTTTTTTTTTTTGTGTAAGAAATCGAGTTGTTTTGGTAAGTTTCAAATGTGTAACGTTGCTTTAAACCTTACACGCTTTGTTTATGCGATATAGTTTATATTATAATTCTTAAAACTTTTCAATGTACTATTATGAACCGATCGATTAAATTTTCAAGTTTGACTTTTGGTAAAAGGAACATTTTGGGTTGAACTAAGACCTTCGTAGTCGAGGAAAAATGGTTTGTTTTAGGTTGCTTTTAAAGTAAGTGACTTTACTACGAGAATGTTTTTGTGAGACTCGAGTAGAGGAGGAGAATATGAATGAACTGAGACTATATTTATATATTGTTTAAAATTTTTTCTCATACCATCTTCGGGTCCATAGCTCAGTGGTAGAGCATTTGATTGCAGATCAAGAGGTCACCGGTTGGGCCCTTTTTATTTTTAAATTTTAGTCATGTTATTTTTTAACGTGCTTTATTAGCTTAGGTAATAACTTTCAACTAATGGTCACATTCATTCGAATATGGTTTAAGTTTATTCATGTACCCCTCCTTTATTCGAGTGTCACATGCCCACCGTTCCTCGTCATACCACATCTTATTAGGAAAGATACCACTCTAATAGCATTTGTAACGCTCCATGTCTAGGATTCAAAATCCTGATTCGACATTTGATAGCCTCAAATCTTTGTTTTATCCTCAAGATCACTCTCATTTGGATATGGTCTCGGTTTCTTAATATTCCTAACGGTTTGTAATTTAAAATACATGAAAAGAGGCTAATAGAAGACATAAAAATTATGGACCTCCATGACCGGCTTTTCTACCTTGTCATCACTATCATGCCACGACTTTCTTAGAGGGTTCCATGTTCACCCCTTCTATTCTTGCGTGTTTAATAAAATTGGAAGAAATAAAAGAGTATGTAGAACAAGAATCAAACAACATCTATAAAAAGTGTCAAACGATAAACAACGTATCTATGACTGCAATGTTTGAGGCCTCGACCTCCTATTGAGTATTGGCATAAATTTGACCCTATTGTTGGGCCAAATCCGGAGGTGGGGCTTGATCACTATTTGCTAGTTGACTAGTACCCACAATCATCTGTTTCTAAGTGCATCACGAGGCTATAGTATCGGCCATATGGCAGTTGAAGCACACTTTATTCTTAAACCTACATTGTCCCGAGTGGCGTCATCTACAGTTAGTACAAAGTGTCTTCTCACGACAACGTTCGTGTGAGGACCACGACGACAGGTCCTAACCAAGAGTGCAAAGCATAACATGAATTTCTTATTATAGGTTGTTAAGGGCGCTTAATGTCTCTGATTCCCATGCATGCTAACTCTTTGGTCGGAAGTTTAGTTTAAGGAGAACAAGGACAGCACTACTTTGTTGGCTGCGCTGTTCGAGGAGTCTAAGGATGATTAAAATTGGGTTGGGCCACTGAAGTAATCGAACTCAGGTTGGGACTTGGGCCCACGCGAGTTGGGCCTAGTCTCAACTCATTCGGTCCTTTATCCATTGAACTCGTACTCAACCCGAACGGGATCCAATTCAAAAAATACAACTCAATGGACCCTGAAATGCTATCTAATCCAACCCAATCCTTATAATTCGGTTGGGTCGGTTTGGATTATCAAATTCTCGTGTTTTCTTTTGCTCTACCTTTTATAGTCTCTTTCTTTAATGGTTAATTCTCGGACTATGAACTTATTTAGGTTAGGTTGAATTTAATTCAAATAAATAAAATTTTTACAAGTTGGGTTAGGTTCAAATAACTTAAAGTTTTATGGGTTGGATTGGTTAATGGGTTTCGGTGATACTCGACTGAGTTAAACCAAACCACGCCGCCATCATCTATGATCTTCGTCACGACGTCACGCCGCCGCCGTTATCTGTACATGAATATCTTACCTTTACGTGAAATGTAAGAGTAGTACATGACTGGAGTATTTAATCCAAATATTGGAGTTTAAAAATGCATACACATGCAACATGGTGAGACTTATCCTTTTAACATAACCTTAAGTAGACAAGATTTGATATATAGTATTTCTCTACACATGACTCACGCATACGAGTTTGGGGTCACTAGGCAGGCTCGCACACATCTTAGGTCTAACTCGTTGGGCTAGCACTCGCTAACGAGCTCTATGTAGAGCACCATGGAGGGAAAAGATCCACATAACATCTGATAAATAGAATGTCAGAAATCATAATGTGTGTATCCATACTCATCATAGTAAAGAAGTATTTCGATGCACATGTAACACAAATATGCATGGACGTTCCCTAATATATGTCAACGGGTTGTTAAAATACTTTTAAAATAAATAATATTTTTTTTTTGGAAAGTTTGGAAGATATTTTTATTTATATATCAGCAAAATTTTAAAATAAAAAATGTAAGAAAAATAGAAAAGGAAGGGGTAAAAGGGTCATTTAGAGGAGTGCGTAATGTTGACTTGACATCCTTTATCAGTCTTGGATCTCTGGACATTAAGCGTGCATTTCGTCTTCCCATTCTCCACTGTTCTTCTACAGTTCCCTCTCCTCTCCTCTCTGCCTTCCATTTCCTTTATCTCTAACCTTTTCAATCTCTTTTTCCCATTCCCCTCTCGATCTTTCCACGATTCGGCTAAAAGGTGAGCGCCTGCTTGATTCTTCGGTTTCTTCTCCAATTCCCCTTTTAATTCTGCTTTTTCATTTCATTGCTTTTCTTTCTTTTCTATCTGTTTCCTTCTTTTGCTCGTTGGATTCTTTGAATTTTTCTGCTATTGGAAAAGAATGGTTGAATTCCCCTTTTAAGACTGGCGGCATTAATGGGTTTGATTTGTCTTTTGCGATCTTTGAATATATCGATGTAATTCTGTGTTTTCGTTTCTAGTTTGATTGTGGAAGTAACGATCGCTTTTCGGCTGAGAAAATTTAAATAGTTCAAAATTGAAAATATGCTTTCGTTGATGCTCCCTGTTGGGAATCGGGATTGTAGCATTTCTTCTGTAGTTCGTAGTTCTAGTACTCAGTGATTTGGTGGTGGAGGCTTTAATGATGAACACTCGATTGCTATCTTGCTGTTTTGCAGGTAACTTAGGGAAGTGACTGGGAGCCATATAAGAACATTAATATGCCTTGGTCGGGTTCTACTGTGGATGTGTTCCACAAAGTTGTGCGCCTGAAAATCTGTTGCTGGGTTATACTATAATTCATTTCTTGTCCCATTGAACATTTCTTACTTCAGTTCTTATCAGCTTCATATCATCTAATCATGGGATCCAATCACTTTTTCATCATTGCCTCTGATATATACATCAGCTGAAGCCAATTTTAGGACTTCAATCTGTTTTTCTTCTTAGTTTATTTAAGATTTCTGATTCTGTAATTTTGTTTAGTTCCCCTGTGTTATGTTTGATGGTTGATGTACTCTGAATTTTGACGAACCCGCTTGGCCTTTGTTACATTGTGTTGTCCCTTCTGGCTCATATTGTTTTCATCATCCTTAGCTTAGTAAAGGGTTAAAGAGTAGTTATGGTGTGCCAATCAGCGAGCCAAACACGATTTCGGTCTTTGAAATATGAAAATGGGATTGCTGGGAAGCCAACAATAGTTGTTAAAGTGATTGCATGTTTTCAACCTCCACAGAATTGCCAGGTATAACCCTTTGATTTCTCTGTATGTATTCGTGGTTTATTAGTTTTTGTCACTGAAGATCATTGGCCTCCTGAAACCCTTATGTGTAATTTGCTGTGTGTTTTTTTTTCTCTCCAGGCTGAGTACTTCCGTCAGTTGCTCAAACCTGTCACGTAGATCGATTTGCGATTTTTACGATAATCTTGAGCTGAAGTTTTTCACTTTTGTTCTTTTAATTGTTTGTTTCTGAAAGAATCAGCGCATAATTGAACAGCGGAAATCAGAGACATATTAATCTTGTGGTAGGTTTTACCAGTCTTGCTTATTTACCGAACCTGGAATGATCTCGAGCAATTTTTGTTTTTGGTTACTTTCTGAAAAATTGTTTTTTCATTTCATTGTCTATGTTAGGTGATTGTTTTTTGTTGGATGGTTAAGACTGGAGATTCTTGGCCTCAATCTGGGCATTCTGCTGGGAACCTGCCCAAATTTGATTGCATGAACGAGTTGTTAAATCTCAGATTGCGATGTCTGAACCGAGACACTTGTATCTCGTCTGCACAAACGGAGTTTTGGGGTTCTTCTATTCAACAGGCTGGTTTGAATTCGGAACCGAGGAATGTGTTGCCTTATGGCTCTCCGTCTTATTCGAGGACGATGCGTCCCAATGTACTTCCATGCTTTTTGAAGAAACAGTATGATTCATCTTTGGAACTTGCTCAAATAGCTTTACCTGGTTCAAATACTGAGTTTTCCAAGAGGAAATTCATTATCTTTGATCAGTCTGGAAATCAAACAAGTGTAATGTATAGTTCTGGTTCTGCTCAGATCCCCTTGTCGATTAGTGCGAAAAATTGCAGTCATGGCTTAAATGATGATGAAGAAGAAGAAGCTGCTAGAGATTTTGATATAAAAAGTTATTTATATCACAAAAGTCCTTCGACAAATGGAATTGTTGCTGGTGAGGAGAGCGAGATGCATGAAGACACTGAAGAAATAAACGCTTTGCTTTATTCAGATGATGACAATCACTGTAGCAGTGATGATGAAGTAACTAGCACTGGTCATTCTCCACCGCTGATTAAGGAACTTTATGATAAACAAATTGAGGAAATGAATGAAGAAGTTGCTAGTTCTGATGTCCCCAGAAAAAGGCAGAGATTGGTAGATGGTAGGCACAAGAACTTGTCAGATGCCCCTTTTTCAAAGAAAGTTGATGCATTTAACAACTACGAAGTTGATACGAAATTGAGTTACTCTGGCAACGATAGCCAAGGACATCTAATGGATTACGGTTTGGGGAAATTTTCATCGAAACAAGGTAAGTTACGAGAGACTTTGAAACTTCTTGAAAGCATGGTTCCTGGTGCTGAGGGCAAGCCCCCGACGTTGGTCATCGATGACGCTATAGACTACTTGAAATATCTAAAGTTTAAAGCAAAAGCTATGGGGTTGGCTGCCACGCTACCTCGCAGTGATGTGGGTCAAGGATGTCAGGATGGGAAAGCAAAAGTGACGAGCAAAGATTTCTTTCCAGAATGATTGTTGAATTTGAAAAGTTGGGTTGGGTAGCTTTTATGGGACCCCATGGACATTAAGGGGTTGTATTATTGGGCTACTAAAGGAATTTAAGTAATATGCAGACACTGCTCTTTGCTTGCTGCCGTTGAAGACAAACTGGGTAATGTTGACTAGAAATGATGATTTACTTGCTTTTGGGGCACTAAAGATTGGAGGAATCACTGGGATTTGACAACTTAGGAGGTGACAATGGAGGGATTTGTTGTGTTTTTTTGAGGGACCCCATGAATTTAGTGCATGCGCATTTGGTAACTTAGGCCCCACGGTCCACTCAACTCGACTCGACCCGCGTTCTCTATATTTTTCTCTGCCTTCTCTTTAACTTGTATGAATATATTATAAAGAAACACAGCAGATAATGTAAGAAATTGGAAAAGTGATCCAAGTGCAAGAGATTGTGAGAGTGTAGCAATGCGTTTCATGATGATATGGTGGGAGCTGCGCTGGAGTTGCCCTTTAATCAAAGATATGCTCTAAAGGTAAGCTTGTTTTTCTCTTTTTTCCTTGCAAAGTGGGAAGTGATTGCTTTTTGTATAGAAAGTTGTGGTGGTGGTGGTGCTTTGCTGCTGCTTGTGTGAACTTCCCCTCTGATGTTGGCTTTAGTTTTTAGATTTTGTTGTTTTTGATGGTCACTGTGGCCTTCCCTGTTGGTTTGTGAGTTTGAGTTTGAAAATGATGAATAATTTGTGGATGAATGTGTTATTGTTCTCAGTTTTCTTTGTTTAATTCTGTCTGGTTTGCTTTGTTTGTACTACTCCCACTTCTATGTAATAATGATAATTGGATTTTGATGAAATTGGAGCTGTGTTTCTTGTGAGTTTTATGGATTTTTCTGTTGAATGGAAATAACTTTTTGATTAATTGTGGATGGGACACTCGAAAACATCATTATCATTAGTTATGGAACACGATTTTGATTAGTATTGTTAGAATCCTACGTTTGTTGGGGAGGAGAACGAAACACCATTTATAAGGGTGTGGAAACTTTTCCCTAGAAGACGCGTTTTAAAACCTTGAGAGAAAGCCTGAAAGGGAAAGCCCATCTGCTAGTGGTGGACTTGGGCCGTTACAAATGGTATCAGAGTCAGACACTGGACGGTGTGCCAGCGAGGAGGCTTTTCCCTGAAGGGGGTAGACATGATACAGTGTGTCAGTAAGGATGCTGGGCCCGAAGGGGGTGGATTTGATGGGATCCCACAGTACAAATGGTATTAGAGCCAGACACCGGACGGTGTGTCAGCAAGGAGACTCTTCCCTGAAAAGGGTAGACATGAGGCGGTGTGCCAGTAAGGACGCTAGGCTTCGAAGGAGGTGGATTTGGTGGGGGTCCCACATCAATTGGAGAAAAGAATCGAGTGCCAACAAGAACGCTGGCTCCGAAAGGGAGTGGATTGTGAGAATCCCACATTGGTTGGGGAGGAGAACGAAATACTCTTTATAACGATGTGGAAACCTTTCCCTAGTATACGCGTTTTAAAACATTGGGGAAGCTCGAAAGGGAAAGCCCAAAGAGGACAATATCTGCTAGCAGTGGATTTGGGCCGTTACAAGTATTGTCACAAAGACGAGTTAATATCTACTCTACATGAATTGCATAGACGCTATGAGGCTTATTCTTGCACAACTACAACCGAATAAATGAGTAGGTATTTCCTCTGATCACAATCTAATGTTTCATTGATAAACCATTCTTTTAACGCGGGTGGAGGCTACATCAGTTTCTAATTACATTGACGCATATTTATCCAAAAAACGCTTTTCTAAAGTTCTTAACATGCATTTTCTAACCATAAGGTAAGGAATGCTTGCATGCTGCACGTCCTACCAATTCCTACAAGTATTACCTGCCTAAAGCCTGTGTGGTTACTTACTTAGATGATAAGTGTCTTCCCGAACTAGTTTTTCCGTGTACTAGGAGCTTCAAAATTTTTGAAATCTCTCTCGTCACCTATGCAATCGACTTATTCGTCGAAATTTCCAAATTCTCAAATCAGTTTTCGATTCTTTTATATTTTCTTTGAACGATAATTGTAAACTCTTAATCCATCTCTACTAAGGTACTTTTTCATAATTTTTAGTCAATCATAGCAAGAAATAATCGAGTCCAAGATCGTCAAAAACTAAAACTTAAAAATAAAAATAAAAAAGCTTATTGATGTTCATCGGAATTCAATTTTCCGGTCCAAATCAACTCTGACTTCTTTCATAAAACTTCTGCATAATTCCTCCAATATCAACTTACTAAATACTCATAACTTAATTCCAAGAAAAACTCTCGAATTGGAAGAAAAATCGGAATCATCCCTTCCGTAAGCTCTTTAGAGTTTAGAGCATTTAGAACGCATTTCGACTTTCTCTAACTCTCTCTCTCAACAATCCCTAAACCTTCATATTCATTTCTCCTCTTTTTCTTTCTTTCGTAAGTTTGAATTTAGAACGAGAAATTAGGTTCTTAATTTCTTGTTCGAGTTCAGTGTTACACATACATACATATGGATTTCTCTCGTTCGTATACGATCTCGAATAATTCATTTACTATTTCTCTGCTAGAACATCACATACTCATCCTATTAAAGGCATACATAACATTTCAAGCCCAATATTTAGATTAGATTTGGCTACGAAACAAGTACAACCTAAGACGTTAGACAACACATATCTTCAAAGAATCTTCCAAGTTTGATGTGTTATTTTGAAAATACAACTTTGGACAGACATAGATGGGAAACTAACATGCATATGTTTTAAGTCTAAACTTTTATGTTCCAAGTTTCTAAGTTCTCGTACAACAATTATTGGGTTTTTGAAATTTATACACGTTTTTGTCATAATTTGTTTTATTTTAGTTGTCGAAACTTGATTTGGATTTTGAAAATATTTATAGAAATATTTTGAAAACAGAAACAAAAGCGTTTCATGCCCTAAGTTAACTTTACACGATTAATCATTTGATAAAAATTCAAATATGTGTTTAGATGTAATAATTAGTCTACTTCGTGACGATAGTGCTTTGAATACTCGTCAAGAAAAATTTACTTACGAAGTTGAGTGAAAAAAGGACAATTGTCACGTTAAAACCTAAATGTTTCTTTGGCTACTTTTCTTTGGAAAAAATCAACCACAATTCTAATAAGAGGGTTTGTTAAAAGTTAGTGATGTGGGTGATAAATATATACCAATAGTGTTCATTAAAAGAAGTTACATCTTTGGAAAATTTGAGTTGCACTCAAGTGGTCACTCGTTTAACGTGTCTCGGTTAATATCTCATAATCATATTTCACCGATAAACTTAGCTAAAAAAGAAACTCCATAACCAGCATCGAAATTTCCTAATACTTGGATCAAACAATTAAGTAGTCTTTTTTTTATTTTATTGAAGTGATTGTTGGGGTAAGGGGTCGTACTCGTTATTTATATCTTATCAGATAAAGCTATATTGTAGTAAACTGACTCATATCTATCCAATTTGATAATGCTATATAGACTAAACTGAATCATATTTATTCATAGTAAATTAAACTATATGTATACTCGAAAATATACTTATCATCCATATAAAATTTTAGTCAATATTTATCCTTACATTTTCTCTTCCATGTCATTTGTCTTATTTACTATTCTTTTTGTTATTTTTTCTAGCATTTTTCTCTCTCATGTTCTTCATGTTCTTGTTTCGTGTTCTTGTTTTTTGTGTTCATCTAGGTGTATGCATGGTTGTGCCATCCTAATAAAAGGAGAGGATGTGAGGATGTGGATAGTCCTCACAAGAACTCTCAAACACACCCTTTGATGAAGTTTTTCAGTTCACAAAAAAAAAAAAAAAAAAAAAAAAAAAAAAAAAAAAAAAAAAAAAAAA
>NW_019268533.1:3961041-3979232 GCF_002738365.1 Cucurbita moschata
AAAAAAAAAAAAAAAAAAAAAAAAAAAAAAAAAAAAAAAAAAAAAAAAAAAACAGTAAATAATGAAAAGACAAGGCAGAAGGACCCAAACATAGCGAAATGAAAAGACAAAAATTCATGCTTCAGATGAACTGACCTCATTTTTGTGAAGCAACAGACTGGAAATGCCAAGCAGAAAAGATAAGATCCTTTTCATGATATTGAGTTTCTCCACCTTCTATGTGTCTTTCTGGGCTTCTCTCCTGCTATTGTAACTTGATCAACCAATTCTTGGTTTTCCAATGCATTCATCTTCGTCAGTTTACTTAGTTTCTTCCATCCACTGCTCCATGATGATGTTTGTTTTTGCTTTAAGGTCTTCTCAAATTGCCTCTGCACATTCTCCAAATTGTTTTGGAGTTCTAAGTATTTCGTCTTGAGCGTTTCGAGTTCGAATTTCAATGTGTTTATATCTTTCTTAGCGGTTGTCCATCCTTCTTGGAATGACTGTGGTGTCCCTTCAAGTAGTGTTTTTCTGCTTGAGGCAATAGGTTGATATCGAGACTCGCCAGCTTGTTTGATCGTGTTGTTGGCAATGGCATTGCTTATCTTCATTTGCTGGGAGTAGAGGACTTGAACGACGACTCGTAATGGGAGTCTTTCGTTTTGTGCAGCGTGCATGCAGGCATCAATGGACAACTTTTGGCAGTCCATCACTCGGCATAGCCGCTTTCTTTCATGCTCGGATAGCGTTGGATGTGCCTGTTGGTTTGGGGTAACAGGAAATGGACAACAATAAGAAAGTCAATGGAGATCCTTAGTCTAGTGAACTTCTTACTTTAGTTTGTAAAGAAACTTTTGCATTACCATCCCTTTTACAATGTCTATGTGAGATCACACGTCGGTTCGAGAGGAGAACGAAATATTTTTTACAAGGGTGTGGAAACCTCTCCCTAGTGATGCGTTCTAGAAACCTTGAGAAGAAGCCCAGAGAAGACAATATCTACTAGCGGTGGACTTGAGTCATTACAAATGGTATTAGAGCCAAGTTCCGGGTGATGTGCCAGCGAGGAGGCTGAGCTCCGAAGGGGAGTGGACACGAGGTGGCATGCCAACAAGGACGCTGGGCCTCGAAGGGGGTAGATTGTGAGAACCCACTTCGGATGGGAAGGAGAACAAAACGTTCTTGATAAGGGTGTGGAAACCTCTCCCTAGCAGACGCGTTTAAAAAAACTTTGACGGGAAGCCCAAAATGAAAAGCACAAAGAGAACAATATCTGCTAGCGGTGGGCTTGAACCGTTACCGTTTACAAAGATTTCTAATGTATCCAAAGTCTTTTTTTTTTTTGTTCCATGTCAAATGTTATGCAGTTCAAGTTATGCATATTTGCTCTACATTTCCTTTCTTTGAGGAAAAAACAGTTAAAAACACAATGATCATTAAAAAATGAAACTCAGTCAATGGATAAAGAGATTTGCATTCAACGTACCTTCAGATACGAATCGATTGCACGATAAAGCCCGTCATCACACGATCTTGCGGATTCAGGCAGAGCCTCAGCCAGGACTTGAAAGTTTGTCAAGGAGAGATTTCTATCTCTAGCCACCTCTGTGAGATAGCTATCCACAAGCCTTGCTACACGCATCTTTGCATTTTGGCCTGAACTAGCAGTGGTTTGAGATCCTCCTAAGATATCTTTTCCCAAAAAGGATTGACTGCTAGCATTTGAAGCTTCTGATAGTTCTTGAATGAGGAAATGTTCCAAAAGCCTCTGAACAAGATCAACATCATAAATGGTCTCAGATGTGTTATAAGAAGGAATGAGAAGATCAGTAAGCGTGGCCTGTTCAAACTGCATCCCGACTCGTTTTTCGAGTTCAGTGGCTAAAGCAGGAGCAACCTTCAGCTCATTTGCCATTCTCAGAAGTTGCAGAAGAAAGCTACAAGAAGCACTGTCCTTCTGTGGTGGAAGTATGCTGATCAGACTCTCGATAATCATTCTCCGTTCTTTCGCCTGAAGTGCCGAGATTTCGTCTTTCGGGTTTACCACAACCATATGAAGGCCACCATTCCAATTGTACTTGCTGCTACTGCCACTGCCATTGCCATTGCCATTACTACAGTTCATGGCCTCAGTGCCTTCTCCATTACTATCATTAACTAAACCAGGAAGCCATTTACATGCATAGTACATTATTGCAGCTCCAATCTGTTCATATCTCATCCCTTTCACCTTTATAGCAGTGATGACTCTCACAAAGTGATCAATCCTCAGGATTGATGCATCTTGGAACCACCAATCGACAGGAGCGGTATGGCTTCCACTCGGGATCAGCTCCTTCATCTCGTTCCATTTTGGATTCTGAATGTCCTGAGGCATTCCAGTGTAAGACCATCTCACTCCTTTTGGATTGGCACAGGCCTTCCAAGCTATGGAGTCACTACATCTTCTAACAATTTGAAGATTCTCTGCCCATGGTGAAAGATTCTCACAGCTTTTCAAAACGATAATCGAGTCGCTCCAAGACGACAGAACAACATAGCTTAAAAACGCTTCAGTTTTGAATATGAGGTTCCCTTCTTCATAATCTTCTGTCATTTCAAGATACTCAGCAGCACATCTCAGGCCAGCGATATTAGCCGCAATTAGATCAACAGGGACACCATAGCAGAACTTTGCTGCCAATAGAAACGCCTCGGCCCCTCCCGGAACGTCATTCATAACAATCTTGCTCAAGTCTGGATCCCTTGATTCATACAGAATTCTTGTCATCTTCCCACTCCGAGAAAAGAGAAGATACTTCCCAACAAGAACAAATAACAAATCAAAACAAAACAAATGGTCAGAAAACTCAACTCCATAAAAACAGAGCCCCCAAGCAGGAAAAAAAAAAAAAAAAAAAAACCAAATGTGCTATACCTTATGTAAATGGAAATCCACATCTTCAACTCGAACAAGAATATCACTAGGAATATCAGTTCCAACATGCCTAATCAAAACAAACCATAAAACTCAGTTCAAATTTGGAACAGACATTTCATCAAACACTTAATGTGCACTACACCCATTAACACAAAATGCGTACAATCCAAAAGAAAAACAGGCGAAATCAGTTTCTAAAGAAGTAACCATGAACGGCCTCGTTGCTCAAACCCATCAGCCTTGAGGCCATGTTTCGTTGGACTGAGGAGTTCACTGCCATATTCACGTCCCCTGACAAATTCAGACTCAGATTCCCACATGATTGAAAGGGAGAAGACCCTGAAAAAAGTTTGAACTGAAAATTTAGCTGAAGGGAACAAGAGGGGAAAACGATTTGTCAGAGTGGGGCAGAAAAGAAACAGAGAAATGAAATCAAATGGAAGAAAATCCCCACATGGGTTGCGTGGATTTATGCTGGTTGAAATGTCGGCTTGGACAGTTGTTTAAATTCGATTGATTTTGCTCACGGGATGTGAATTGAGAGGGATTTCTACAGTATGCAATGTCATTGGATCCTTCTTTCTGCGTCTTCTTCTCTCCTCCGCCATGGACGTAATGTTGGCTTTCGTCTGTGTTCGACTCTGGTTTTCTGCCATATTCAGAGAGCTTGAAGTTGAAACTATTTTTTTCGTGTGCTAAGCTGCTACAAGCGATGAACGAGAATACAAGCCGATCATCTTGGGATGGAAGCTACGAGGATGACGTTTTTAAATTTGAAAAGTGCTCAAAATTTATCATTCTTGACCATTAAAATGCTCAAAGATTTCGTATAATGATTAGAGATGTCCCTTTAATTTGTTTGATAAGTGAAGGTTATGATGTAGTTGATTGACGATACGATGCATGTTATGACACGATATACGATATGATACGTAGAAAATATGATATGACATATTTTTGACATGACGTGATATATGATATGATTGACATACAATATGATGTATAAGGAGTTGTTTTACATCATAACTAAAGAAAAATGTTGGGACCTCATGCATCATTGTGTGTTCATGCATTGAAAAATATGCCTCTTTTTATGATGGTACGAACGTGTATGCTACGTGGCAAAAAAACAAGCATTACGTTCATCGTAATGTTGCGACGATTGTTATTTCTAACAGGTGTCAAGACAACAATAACTCTAGAGAATGCTAGCTCGACCAAGAAAGGGCCCAGAAGATGTTCGAACCGACTGGTGGGTTCATACTCGTACGTGTGAATTGTGTATAGAATAGTAAATACACATCCAATTACTTGCTTAGGATTGCCGCCTAAGGGAATATAGACTGATACTCATTATTGTATATGTTTGCATCTAACTTCAATAGTGGAGTCGTATTTCTTAAAATAATTAAGTCGTGCTACTCTTATTTTTTAGGTAAAGACAAGCTACAATATACGGCTGACGATGGTATCGCAACTAAAAAGACCATGACACATGCAAGGATAGTTTGCAATTTAAGTTTCGTAGAGTATAGGTTAGTATGCATTTAAGTTTTATTTATTTTAAATTTCTTTATTACTATTTTCATATCCTTGTAATTTATTTGATTATAAATAAGATAACTTTCACACCATTTAGGTGGGGGTGGATTATGCAAACATTCACATGGTATCAAAGCTCTTTCGGTTTAGCAACCCTGATCCTTTCTTTTCAATAGCTTTTGAACCCTACTCATCTTCTTCTCTACCACTCTTGCTGGCTTTGACGCCGCAGGGGCAGTTTCCATGGCTGCCATAGGGGGAGTCGATTGATTACTCTTTGGCTTCACCCTATTGACCTCCAAATCACCTTTCGCCATACTCTGTACATACAACCTCACATTTTTCAACTCAATCGATTTTCCCTCAACCAACATAGTCTCTTTCATTTTCTTCTCAATCTTTCGTTCATCCTTCAAAGAAACCCTAATCTCAGGGTCCTCATTAGTGTTCTCTTCAGAAATATACGGAATCTCGACAAGCCCATCAACCTTTTTGCAGAGATTTACCTTCTGAATCTGGGTGCCGCACTGGCCTCTTCGTCAACCAAGTTGTCGCTGCCCTTCTTGCCAAAATTGGCTCCTTCGCCCAATGTGGCGACTCTTCCGACTTCAGTCTTTGTCCTTTGCTCTAGGTTTCCCCTTCTACTTCTTAGGGTTAAGACATATTCTCACCAGAGCCAAGGCAGCATCGTCGCTAAGCGACAATCCCTCTTCATGGGTTAGACATATTCTCGTTGAAGCCAAGGCAGCATAGCCGCTGAGCGACGATCCCTCTGCAATTTTAGATGGCCAAGGAAGTGTTTCTCTACGCCTCCTCTGAACCAGGTTGTTGACATCTTCACAAAAAGTGTTTCTCAACCTCTTTGAACTTTTCAAATTCAAGCTTCAAGTTCGTTTAAATCCGACGCTTAGCTTGCGGTGAGGTGTTAAAGATATTTAGTAATAAATTATAGTTTACCATATATATTATATTTGATATTTTATTATAAGGCAAATATCTAATATTTGCCTTATTGCCATAGTTATCTTTCCATTTATTGTTATTTCCCTTATTACTATTTTCATATCCTTGTAATTTATTTGATTATAAATAAGATAACTTTCACATCATTTAGGTGTGGTGGATTAATCAAACATTTTTAGGGACATTTGGAAAATGCACAATAATATGAAATTGTAAAGACCTATCTAGGATGAAAGCATGTAAAAGGGGTTTGGAACGTACATGCAACTATGGACAACACGTCCTGGACAAGCAAGACCGGGACATCTGTCATGCGGCCATTGACAACACGCCTTGGACATGCATGACCATGACACCCTCCCCCACTCAATTGGTTGACGTCCCTGTCAACCGACCCAAACAAGCAAAACTATGACTCAATTGATTGACGTCCCTGTCAACCGACCCAAACAAGCAAGACTAGGACATCTATCATGCGGCCATAAGCAACATGCTTTGGACAAGCATGATCGTGACATCTATTATACTTCTCATTTAATTTCAATATGTTAATGGTCTACTTAGGAGTGTACATGGATCGGGTTGGGTTAAGGAAATTTTTTGGACCAACCCAAAAGTTCGAGTTGGATTGGGTTGAGTTACGTTGAGGAAATATTTTAGACCAACACAAAAGTTCGAATTTGTTGAATTGGTAACCCAACTCAACTCAACCCTTTGTTTCACAGTTGGCTTGTTAAAAAAAATATTTTTTTAAAAAGCTTTACCTATCCACAATTCTTAATTATTCAATACAATTTTAGATAAAATATATTAAAAGTTCATAAACAAGCATAAATCAAACTACCGTTCAAACAAATAAATTTTTCATTAACAACGATCCAGAATTTTAACATCTTAACGAACGTAAATCAACTTGAAAGATACTTATTGATGAAGCTCGAGGACCCTAAATTATCTGGAAGGAAAAATTATATACTTATGATATAACAATGTAGAGTATGTTGCAATAGAAAGATAATAATTAAATTAGAACTTTGCATTATCTGACTCGGTTTTGGAACAAAATCTTCAAACTGTTTTCAACTTCTAATGAAGCTAATTTTCTATCAATCATAAAATAATCAAGTTGCACTCGTACCAAATGTTGATTTAGAAGCTGTAGTATACATTAGAATGATCAAAATATTTTAGGCAACTTTGATATGACTTGATATTTAAAATCATTTACTTTCCAAGAAAAAATGATGGATCGAAATTTAAAAGAATCATAAACAAACTTTCACGGTCTCTTTCCAACCAACACAAAGACAAAATTTTCCCGTTTCAAAAAATGCAAGAATCTGTAAAATGAAAACAATATGCTTTAAAACTACCTAAATATATGCATAATTTATGAACGTTGAACACAGTACGTTTTTACTTCAAAATAACCAAAATGTACGTATGAATCATAATTAATAAACCTATCATAAATCACGTTAGTATGAACGCTAGTTTGTTGGATTATAAATAATATGTTTAAAAATAGTATAAAATAAAAAAAAAAACATTATAAATAATAATTTGTAATTCCACCAAATTACAACTTTGCCCTTTAAACAAATTCAAAAGTTTTCTTAATATATTTTATAAGATTTTGTTCGGTTTGAGAACTCAAAATTTTGTCCAATGAACTCGAACCCAAATCCAATCTTTTCGGTTTCAAAAAACTAACCTAACCCAATTCCTATAATACGAGTTGGGTCGGTTCGAGTTGTCGGGTTCAAAATACACTTTAAGTCTACTTGTACAATTTTTTTGAAAATATTTGAAGCATCTTATAGTCAATTCAAAGTGTAAATCATAAATAATGAGACAATTTCAAAACAAACAATCAATGTCTTTGGGTTTGAAACATGTCTAAGAAGTAGAGAAGAGATAATATAAAGTTGAATCATTTGACAATAAATGATAGGATAAATGGTTGTACGTTATTATCTACCTTTGTGAGCTTAATGCGACATGCCCATGTGACTTCAATGTTCTTGTTTGTTTTTTTTTTTTTTTTCTTCCTTCCTTTTCTAATTCTTCTCATTTCAAATATGTTAAAGTGTGTGATAATCGAGGGTTATTTTCATATAAATCATATGAGAATCTGTAATTATCGAAGAACAAATGAAGTCTTACTTGAAGAAGTTTGAAATCATTGTTTTAGAAATGAAAGTGTCTTAATGTTTTATGAGTTATAGCTGAATTCATTATGTGCAATTAGTGTTCGAGAATGTGATACCTGAATAAAAAAGTTGTACATGAATGAACTGACACTACATTCGAATGAGAGTGATCCTAAGGATAGAATTACTTAGAAATGCTTGAAATAAAAACTACTACCTATACCAATAAGGTACACTTTCATTTTCGGTAGTTCAAAATCATCAGAGCTTCGTGGTCACTAAAAAATGTTTGAAATAAAAACTACTATCTATACCAACAAAGTACACCTTCATTTTCAGTAGCTCAAAATCATCGGAGCTTCTTGGTTAAATATGTTTTGTTTTGAGCAATTTTATGTCGGATGACTTCGTGGAGATTTTTCTAGAATGCATGTGAGTGAGGACAAAACATGTTTCTAGGATGCATGTGAGTGAGGAAAAACATGTTAGAATGATTCATGTTGGTATGTGAAGATAATTTTCACTCTTAGAAGCAATAAGTAACGTGACCATATCATATGGGTTGTAGGAGGATGTCGGGGCTATCAGGTATCGAATCTTGGACATAGATCATTATAGAGAAACTTATCTTGAGCTCGACATAAATAAAACTTGAATATATTTAATGCAACTGTATTTTGGAATTTTTCTTTAGCCTTGTTAATTTCTTTAGTCTTGATTAGCTTAACATGATTCTTTTAAAATTCTAAAAACAAATATATAAATACGCGAAAGTAGTGTTCATAATTGGGCAGAGCGGGAAATTGCTTAGTATTTATATTAAACACGGTGGAGCAAGAAATTGGGCAGAGAGACAAGGAATATAATCTCGTCCCATCCCGTCCCCAGCCCCCTTTATCTAACAAAGAAAAAATGTTCTCCACTCCCTTCCCATTTCCCATCTAAACGGAGAATCCCCCGCCCATTCGGGCAGGTCCCGCAAGTAAAATGTGAAAACAAAATAATAATGACAGAAGCAATATCTTTTACTCAAAATTCAGAGCATTAGGAGACAACATTTGTAACCTGATGAATCAAAACAAGATAAGACTAAGTTAAGATTTAAACCTACCGCTATGCTTCTGTGGGTTCACAGTTCTTCAAAATGGTGACAAAACTGTTGCCTTTCTCCTTGAAACCAGCTTCAACAAACGCATTTACAAGCCTGTTACAAGCAGAAACATCAAAATCTCCACTACTTGATTGTTTCCATTGATCAATAACTTCACCAATTTCCTTCAAGTGATCAAGCATCAGGTAACAAGATAGAATGCAAATGTAGTTTCTGCTCGTCATTTTTTGCCTTGTCATCCTTAATGATCTCCAAATCTGATCAATTTTGTCTTTGTTTCCCATACCAGCATACAAGATAATGAGGAGGTCGTATGTAATCCATTCTCGTTGCGTAATGCCACTCTCAGACTCGACTACGGAGTTTGACTCGGAATGCAGTAGATGAGCTGATGTAATGTATATGTTGACGAGATTGATATATCGCACCCAGACTTCATTTGAATTGGGGTTGCGATTCATCTCATCGAGAATCCGTCTAACGCCATCGATATTTAATGTTGCAGCTAGAGAGCTGATCCAAAGATTATACGTGAAAATGTCAGGATGAACCTTGCTTTGTTTCAGGTCGTCGACAATCGAGGATACCTTTTCTACTTGACCGACCGATGTGTATAAAGTCATCATCTCATTGAATGGAAGGGCAGTGAGAGGTATACCTGACTCCTTCATTTTTTCATAAAGAGTTTCTGCCTTTTCAGTCAATTTGGACCCCGCAAATGAGTGAAGGAGAGCAGTATAAGTCTCACAAGTTTTGGCGTTGATTGGCAGACCTTCAAAGTATCGTTCAGCAGCATCGATACCGAAAACTTTCGTCATCAAGTCAATGCGGATTGCAAAGTCAGAATCGGATAACTCGTTTTCATTATGAGACACCATCCATTCTAAAATCTGCAGGCAAGTATGGTAAACAGATTGTCAGTTCATTGTAAATAGAGAAGATGGCATAAAAGCCCCTGATCAGTGTTCTACAGATTATGAGCCAAAGAAAATGACGGTGTTCTTCTAACCATTTTCTTACCCTTTTCACAAATGAGAAATAAGGAAGATTTTAGCAGACATAAAATTCAATTTCACTTGTAGTAGTACAATGCAACTTGAACCCTTATTCTTGAGTATGAGCATATAATTATATCATTAGTAATTTTATGCAGCCGTGTATGCTTTAAAGGAACATTCAATGAAATTCTTGAACCATGTAATTGAACTTTTGGAATCTGTGAGCTATGTTCTCGAAGGATCGAAGGATTAAGGAAGACTCTACATAAGAACATTCTTTATAAGAGTGTGGAAATTTCTCCCTAGCAGACGTGTTTTAAAAACCTTGAGGGGAAGCCCAAAGAGGACAATATCTGTTAGCAGTGAGCTTGGGGCATTCCACATGGTATTAGAGCTAGAGACTTGGCGATGTGCCAGTGAGGAAGCTGAGCACCAAAAGGGGGTGGACACAAGGCGGTGTGCCAGCAAGGACGCTAGGACCCAAAAGGGGTGGATTGAGGGGTACCACATCGATTGGAGAAGGGAACGAGTGCTAGCGAGAATGCTGGGTCCCGAAGGGGGATGGATTGTGAGATCCCACACTAGTTGGGGAGGAGAACAAAGCATTCTTTATAAGGGTGTGGAAACCTCTCTCTAATAGACGCGTTTTGAAAACCTTGAGGGGAAGCTTGAAAGAGAAAGTCCAAAGAGGGCAATATCGGTTAAGAGTGGGCTTGGGCTATTACAGGAACTCTCACAGTCTGAGCTACAACTTTCTATTTCTCATATTGACCATAAATATACTTTTTGCATTTATCTCATTACAAAACATTTGTTGAGTATATCAGTTGTGGAATTTCTCTCCTCTATATGTGGCATAAAGGGCAAGATTGAGAGTGGTATTTCGGCAGGGCAAGATATGGGCCATATCACTTTGAGACTAAGACTTACTGCTGCAAATATCAAGGCCTATCAACACAATGGTCTACTCCAATTAACTATGGTCCCAGTAATTTGTAATTTGTCTAGAAATTGTAATGGCCCAAGTCCACCGTTAGCAAATATTGTCCTTTTTGGGCTTTCCCTCGAGATTTTAAAACACGTCTACTAGGGAGAGGTTTCCACACCCTTATAAAGAAAGTTTCCTTCTCTTCTCCAACCGATGTGAGATCTCACACTCCACCCCCTTCAGGGCCCAGTGTCCTCACTGGCACTCGTTTCCCAAAATAGCCATTTTTAACAAAGCATTGGTCCGAAAAACTGTAATAGCCCAAGCCCACCGCTAGCAGATATTGTCCTCTTCGGGCTTTCCCTTCCAGGTTTCCCCTCAAAATTTTAAAACACGTCTGCTAGGGAGAGGTTTCCACACCTTATAAAAAGTTTTTTGCTCCCCTCTCAAATCGATGTGGGACCTCACAATCCACCCCCTTTGGGGACTAACGTCCTCATTGGCACTCGTCCCCCTCTCCAATCGATGGGGGATCTCACAATCCACCCCCTTCGGGGCCCAGCGTCCTCACTGACACTCGTCCCCCTCTCCAATCGATGTGGGATCTCACAATCCACCCCCCTTCGGGGCCCAGCGTCCTCACTGACACTCGTCCCCCTCTTCAATCGATGTGGGATCTCACAATCCACCCCTCCCCCTCCACCCCTTTTGGGACCTAGCGTCCTCGCTGGCACTCGTTCCCCGCTCCAATCGATGTGAGATCTCATAATCCCACATCGATTATGAGATCGCTTCGGGGCTCAGCGTCCTCGTTGGCTTACCACTCAGTGCCTAGCTCTGATACCATTTGTAACAGCCTAAGCCCACCATTGGCAGATATTATCCGCTTCGGTCCGTCACATATCGTTGTCAGCCTCACGGTATTAAAACGCGTCTGCTAGAGAGAGGTTTCCACATCTTTATAAAGAACGTTTTGTTTTCCTCCCCAACCGTGTGGGACCTTACGCTCCACCCCCTTGGGGCCCAGCATCCCGCTGGCACTCGTTCCCCTCTCCAATCGATGAGGGATCTCACAATAGTCCTTTCCTTTCTTTCTTTCTTCCTATTCGCTAAAAGAACTTCCGTGCACGACCTATTTCAAGACATCTTTAGTTGTCTTAGGACAACACTGAAGGCTAAAGCTTTTGAGACAAAAGAACCACCTAACAAAGGGTGCTTGTGCAAATTATATGAGTATTTGTATAGCTTGTATCAAACTCCAAATGTTTGATTGGAAGGCGCAAACATTCTGGTTCGTAGACATACAAATCTTCTTGTTTTAATATTAAAAATAAGGTTAGAGAGTATACTTCACTCTAGGAGACTTAACTAACTACACTATACTATAGCTAAGAATTACAGATACAAACTTCCTCAACAGCGTTTATACAGATGACGAGTACATAAGTTCAATTTTACGAAGACAGCTTACACTTATATTCGTGTTCATTTACATAGGGCTGCACATTTGATTTGATTTCATTGAGAGTTACCGCAACAACACTAGTCCTTTTTTAATAAGGATTATCCTTGTCTTTGTTTACATCTCGGATCGAAACAAATTACCATAATTCGTCTCCACCTACGGATTAGGTGACATTTTCTACAAATTTTTCAAATGGAGGCTCGAGCACAAATCAAACAAACCAACTGGATGCAGATAAAAAATTGATATCTTATCCATATCCAAGCATGTATAAAATAAATGATCGACTCCAAAGAAAAAATTTAGAAAATTCTGTTTTCCAGAGTTACAATTATCCATCAAAGAACCACAGAAAAAAATTCTCTTTCATTTTATAACTGTCATTGATCATCTGATAAATACTGTAAGAAGCAAGAAGAAAACAGATAAAACATTACCTCAAGAGCGTGCTTATACCGCTGAAGCCTTCTGAGTTCTTTGGAGATGTTCCGGAGCTCAGTGATCGTAACTTGATTGCCCTCACTCGTCCATCTCTGAATAACGTTGATAGCACTTCGCTTGGGAAGTCTGAGCCGAAATATTCTGCTCTTCAAGTCATTGGTTTCTTCAGAATTCACTGATTCATCAAGAGATTCACTCCTCAGTGCTCCATGAGAGCAATAGTTCGAAACACTGGCTTCATTGAAGACCAGGATCGCTTTGAAACTTTGATTTAAGAAGCCTCTATTCCTGAATTTTCTAGGGTTCAGATCGATTTACACAAATCCTCAAATAACGAAGAAAGAACAAAATTGCAATGAAATTAAGAACAGCCATACTTACCGATTTAAGGAGAGGAAGAGAGAGCGAGAAGCCATGGAAATGGATCCTTCGCTTGGTGACCCAATCTCCGTTTAGCTGATTATCGAATCCGCCACGAGTTTGTAGGCTTTTGAACACTTGGGGAGGCAATAGGCGTAGAGAGTTATTAAATTATGGACGATCATCAGAGGTTTCTACGTACTTACAAGAAATGTTTCATTTTTCTCTCGAACCGACATCAGATCTCATATTTAGAGTGTCCGTCAAAGACTCCCGCCTAAGTTCTAAGGTGATCATTACTACTTATACGAAGACTCCATAACATCAAACCGTGAATCAAAAACAGTGATGAGAATTTGTTTTCTACGATAACAAAACAGTAATCTACTAGCCACGTTTTCTTTTCGTGAGAATGCCATAGGACTATAGATCTTGTATCACTCCACATGGTCGTATGAATCTGCCTTACATCTCGGCTCCTCATTGTTGGATCGAATGAGACCCCAGTACAAGAAAAGTAATACCGTGAGGAAACGGTGAAAAGAACCCCATTAACCAGCAAAATAAAATATGAAATCGTAAGCTTTGAAGCAGCGAGAAGAAACACTACTTCTCACTTCGCCAACTTTCACACTCACAAGAATTGGAGCAGTAGACATTGGGGTCGGCTTTCGAGCCCAAACCCCTTGTTTGTATAGGTTGGGTGATCTCAAAGGCTCGCTCGAAAAGGCGGTCACTGTGTTGTAAAATATGTAAGTCAAACAAATAATACGGTATTTTAGTACTCTCGTAAGTAGCTCTAAGTTTGGTGGACGGAAAGAAATTGGTCTATTAGAAAGTTTAGGTTTGTAACAGTTTAGTCATGTATTGTAACAGCTCAAGTTCACTATCAGTAGATATTGTCCGTTTTAGCCTGTTACATATCGTCGTAATAAGAGAGTTTTCCACACCCTTATAAGAGTTCCGTTCCTCTCTCCAACTAATATGGGATCTCAGAATTCACCTCCTCGAAGCTAGCGTCCTCGCTCGCACACCACCCGGTGTCTAACTTTAATATCATCGTCATAGTCCAACCCCACTACTAGCACATATTGTCCGTTTTGCCCCGTCACATATTGCCGTCAGTCTCACAGTTTTAGAACACATCAGCTAGGGAGAGGTTTTCACATCCTTCTAAAAAAATGTTTAGTTCCTCTCCTCACGCGTAACAATTACTCCACCGTCAAAAACCATATCAAAATTAAGTGGCATAAGACATGTAGTGATTAAACTATTCTTAGAATCACTCTCATTCGGACTCGGTCTGACATTCATGTAGTCCTCTAGCTAGTAAAAACAAAGCCGATCAGACATTAGATATCATCAGGAGTTTAACTCGACCAATCCAACCCGACCATCAACACAATTTTATTAGCCACTTTGTGGAGAAAAACAAGGCATTCTAATCATCATGGATATACAAACGTACGATATCATCATAAAATCATTCGAAAAACTCGAGTTCATATCCAGATTTCCTCACTCACTCTAATGTTCATGATATTCAAGTAATCTGAGCAGCCATTTTCACAAACTTCACAATAAACATTATGAACTTAAGAGACCTCTCAGCTTTCCAAGAGTTCCCATGGACATCCCCATCTTCAGAGACGCCTCACAAAAATGGATATCAACTATGATTGGAGCTTCTCATCAGAAACCCCCCACTGCAAGAAACTGACCTGTTCATACTCCCCTCTGATTTCTCCGAGCAATTCCCATTTCTCTGCTCCGATTCACCTTCCCAATCCATTTTTTCATTAACAACACCAAGAACAGAGCTGATTTGAAGAGCAGAGGGCAAATCTAAAGACACCGATCTTCTCATCGCCTGATTGTCACTTTCTAAATGGATTTCATC
Source organism: Cucurbita moschata (assembly GCF_002738365.1). Classification (NCBI taxonomy): domain Eukaryota; kingdom Viridiplantae; phylum Streptophyta; class Magnoliopsida; order Cucurbitales; family Cucurbitaceae; genus Cucurbita; species Cucurbita moschata. Next base: position 3,975,805 of record NW_019268533.1, read on the forward strand.
TTGTTCTTCGTTTCTCGTGGAATTTTCCCCTGAATTGGCGGCGTTTTCTTCTTCCTCCTGTAAATTCGCCATCTGGGTTTCGGCCCGAGGCGGTGTCGGTGTCGGTGGAGCGGAGTGAGCTACGACGGGAGCGCGGCACATGGGGCAATTGGTGTGGGATCGAAGCCAAGTATCGATACAGGGGAGATGAAAAGCGTGGCTACATTTTGGCAAGAGTCTTAAAGTTTCATCCTCTTCGAATTCGCTTAAACAAACAGAGCACTCTGTTCCATCGATCAAACCCTCGCCGGATTTGAATTTGCAGACGGCGATGGCGTCGATAACAGCCGGCGGGAGGCCGATGGTGCGGATATACCAAATGGGGTGATCCAAAACAGGGCTGTGGTGGTGGTGGTGGTGGGTTGGGGGCGGTGGGGAATCGAGGCGGCGGATCTGTCTACGGCGGGCGGAGTAGAAACGAGCGTAGACGGCGTAGCAGAGGACGAGGAGGAAGGTAAAAGAGAGGAGAGCGATGGTTAAGGTAACCAAATTGGAGAGTTTATGCGGCGATTTCGCGGCGGAGGAGGGATTGAAATCGTCAAAATCGGGTGGCGGGATTGAAGTAGAGATGTAAGAACAGAGTGTAGGGCATTTTTCGAGGCAATCGGAGGAGCAGGAATCGGAAGGGTGATCGAGGCAGTCTTCAGGGCAGAATTTGTTGAGGTCGTCGTCGGCGTCGTCGGAGAGAAGCTTTCTGGAAGAGAGGAAATCCATGGCGGATTTGAAGAACAGAGGAGGTGGAGATTGAGAAGGCGGCGGCGGTGGATGGAGAGGAGTGGTTCATGAAAGTAGGTCACCGAAAGCTTTGAATGTCTGGATTGGATGTTTGTTTGTTATGAATGGTTGACTTTTTTTTGGCGGTGGCAATGGATTGAATCAAGGTTTCTTTCTACTAATCTATTATGTCACCGGCAATAAAACAAGAACCAAGAACAACACGACTCTTTACAATGGTATGATATTGTCCACTTTGAGTATGAGCTCTCATGATTTTGTTTTGAACTTTCCCGAAAGGTCTCATACCAATGGAGATAGTATTCTTTGATTATAAACCTATGATCATTCCCTGAATTAGTCGCGGTGGGACTTTCATCCAACATAATTGAGATCCTTATAAGCCAAATCTTTTTAATAGATCATTGTCGATAATTAACTCGTTTCAAAATCTATATCAACTCTGGTCAAAATGGGTTTGTTTAAAGATGTATATCATAAATATTATGCTATCAACTTACTACCGGTGCGTATAAGTGAGTTTCGTGTGTGTTTGTTCGGTGATACGTAAGTGGGTTTTGTGTGTGCGTATGTGATTTCAATTCTTCTTTACATTTTAACACCAATATTGAGAATATATGTGAGATCCCACATTGATTGGAGAGGGAAACAAAGTATTACTTATAAGTGTGTAGAAACCTCTCCCTAGTAGACGAGTTTTAAAATCATGAGGCTGACGGTAATACATAAGAGGCAAAAACATACAATATTTGCTAGCTATGAACTTAGACTATTACAAATTGTATCAGAGTCAGTGTGTCAGCGATGACGCTGGTCCCTAAGGGAGTAAATTATTATATCCCACATCGGTCGGAGAAGGGAATGAAGGTATCAGAGCCCAACACCAAACAGTGTGTTAGCGAGGACGTTGGCCCCTAAGGGAGTAAATTATCAGATCCCACATCGGAGAAGAGAATGAAGGTATTAGAGCCAGGCATCAAACAGTGTGTCAGCGAAGATGCTAGCCCCTAAGGAGGTGGATTGTTAGATCCCATAGTGGTCGAAAGAAGGGAATGAAGGTATTAGAGGCCAGTACCAAACACTGTGCTAGCGAGGACGTTGGTTTCAAGGGGAGTGAATTGTTAGATCTCAGAGATCGATTGGGGAAAGAAACAACATCTCTCTCTAGTAGACGCGTTTTGAAATCATGAGGTTGACGACGATACGTAACGGGCCAAAACGGACAAGGAATAGACACAAATCTAAAGCTTAAAACACAAAGAAACCCACACTTAAAAGCTAATATTACCAATACATTTGAACTTGGAAGTAACCCCAAGAGAGAAACCAAATTAGGGCCACAAGGCAATCAAATTAAGGCTTGTAAGCAACAACAATCCATCATATTTCATCATCTTCAAATCCTCTGACCCTTTACTTTCTTGTGTTCATCCGCCGTCTCGTCTTCGGAGATCCTCACCGGAGAAGCCGCCGCCCGCCGTCCGTCATGTCGTCCAACTCTGGTCATTTCTGGAGCTTCACAATCCTCAGATTCCGAACCTTGCTTCTTCAACTTTCTAATAAGATAAACACCTCCGCCCCCGCCGGTGGGTTCCGTCGTCGTCCGGTATCTGAGCCGCCGCAGAGCTCCTCCGTTGCCGTGGTTCCGTACAGCTTCCGTTCCTTTGGTCTGTCGTCCCTCCTCAGATCTTTTTGTCCCAGGTTAGTTACTTCTCTTTAATGGTGGGCTTTTGAATTTTTTTATTAATTAAATTAATAAAAATACTTATAAAAATTATCGGTTCAAAAATAGTTTAAATAATACTTTTAATAAATGAAAAATATTTTTAGTGTTTATTATTATTATTATTATTTAGGAAAATAGTGAGTAATTGTTTTAAAAAAAATACATTTCAAAAAGAAGTATTAATAAAAAATTTAAAAATATTAATTAAACTTTGAAAGCTCTATATTTAAGATATTTTTGTAAAATTGTACAATATTTTGAAAATAAAATATTAAGGATTTTCATCTAAAATTAAAATTAAAATAAAGTTTTTCATTTTTTTTAAAATTTTTTTTAAGGATAATATTAAAATTTTTAAACTGATATTTTAATTTTAATTTTTATCGTCGAGTCATTTTTTTAATTAATCGAAAACTACTATACAAATTACTAATATTATTTTTCAAATAGAAGATTGCGCGATAAAAAAAATTATTATTAATATTTGCAAAATTTAATTAAACATAAGGTCAAATTTCTTCTTCCCTAGTTGGTAAGTCAAAACATTGAAAATTTAAAATGAAAAAATCATTTTTTATTTTTCTTTTTTTATTTTCTGACTTTACATTATTTTATTTATTTATTTATTTATTTATTATTTTGGATTTAATGAATTTAGGGCAAAATGGATATTTGGGTCCCTATTGTCCCTCTTGGTACCTAGTTGGAATAAATGGCAAGCTTTTGAAGGTATATATTTAATTTATTTCTTAAAATATTATCTTTTTTTTTTTCTTAAAATATTATTGCATGCCAAATTTCTAAAATCAATAATCCAAAATGATATTTTTAAGGTTAAATTAATTTTTAAAAATACCATTAAATTTTTATATTTGGTCTAAAAAATACTTAAACTTAAAAAAAAAAAAAAAAAAAAAAAAAAAAAAAA
>NW_019268533.1:3979946-3988238 GCF_002738365.1 Cucurbita moschata
AAAAAAAAAAAAAAAAAAAAAAAAAAAAAAAAAAACTTTTATGATTTGTTTTTAGATGAAAATGTATTTCGTTACCAAAAGTATTTTTAAATTATTTTTAAATTTTTTTAAAAAAAAATTCATTAATTTAAAACAAAGTTAAAATAATAATAATAAATAATTTAAAAGTTTTGTAAAAGTTTTAAAGTTGAAGGGTAATTAATTAAAGTAAAATTTTGAAATAAATATTATCAATTTTCATTTTAAAAAAATTCAAGGCTATTTTTGAAATTTAATAAATTTCCATTACATTATTCAAATATTTATATAATAATATATAATAAAAATTATTAACGAACTTCTACTAGACTTTACAGATCCTCCCTGATTCTTCCGATCTTTCGTTATTTAGTTATACTATAAATTGATGTGTTATGTATCGATCTTGAATGGTTAGACGAAGCGGAAAAGATGATCGAAGAGGCGGAAAATGTGGCAGAAGTAGTAGAAAAGGTAGCAGAGTTAACAGAGAAGGTATCAGCAGAAATTGGGGAGAAAGTTGGTGAGGAGAGTAAGGTGAAAGAAGCAGCTGAAGTGGTAGAGAAGTATTCCAAGGAAATTGCCCATCATGCCCTCCTAGCACAACACATCCTCCACAAGGTTCCATATTTATTAATTAAAATTACCTCTAAAAAATAATAATAATAATAATAATAATTAAAATTAAAATTAAACCGTGAAATTGTCCGCTTAGTATGATATTGTTCACCTTGAGCGTAACCTCGTACCAATGAAAAGAGTACAATTCTCTAGTCTTGCTATGAGCTTCCTAAAAGGCCTCAAATCTCATACCAATGGTCCCAAAAAGCCTCGTACCAATGGAAAAAGTAGCTCCTCTTCGGGGCTTGGCTTTGGATTCCTTAAAGGGGTGTCTCAAGTCTGATACCAATAGTCCCAAAAGGCTCCTCAAGCCTCGTACCAATAGAGAGAGGTTTGGTTTTCGATAGTATTCATTGATTATAGACAAATCATTATTTATCCAACACACCCCACCCATTTTATCCATTCATCCAACACTAATCTCATGTTAAATAAATACGATTCTCCACAATCGAATGATATAATGAAAAAAGCATCCTTGATTATAAAAATCTCTGATCCAAACACCTCTCCCCGTGTTAAATGAACACACAACTCTTCGGAATCGAATAATCGTTTTAAAAAAAGAATTAAAATACCACAAATTATTGTTAATATTAATAATTTCTTTCAATATTTTGATTGTAGGTGGAAGAATGGAAGCAAAAGCTAGACAAATCAAAGGCAGATATTAATGAACAGATGAAAAAGAAAGAAGAATAGTAAATTAATTCAATCCATAAGTGTTTTTTTTTTTTAATTTAGTTTCTAAATATTATAATTTATTATAATTTTTATGTAAAAAATAAATAGAATCCTTAATAAAATTAAAAAAAAAATACTTTATTTCCACACTAGACTGAAATTCTAAAACTCAGAACTGAATAATCATAATCACAACAAAAATAAAATAATATAAATTTGATTAAAAAAGAAACAAAAAAACAAAATTCCCACCATAATCTAAAATAAAGCAGCAGCAAAAATCCCAACACCAACAGCCATAGATCCAGCAAATCCTGTACCAATAACACCAGCGCCGCTTTCCGCCGGTGCAGGCGCTGAAACAGGGGACGGCGCAGGGGCCAAAGAAGCTTCAGAAACGACCGGGGACGGCGCCGGCGCAGGCGACTTCGAGTGGGTGTGGTGGTGCCCCGCCATAGCCGGAGAAGCTACCAAGGCAACGAGCAGAAGAGCAACAAGGAAGCTTCTGGAGGCCATCGGAAACAGAGCAAAACAGAGTAAAAACAGAGCGAAACAGAGCAAAACAGAGTAAAAACAGAGCAAAACAGAGCAAAACAGAGCAAAACAGAGGAAGTTGGTTGATTTGGTGAAGAGGGAGAGGGGGAGGGAGGGGATTTATAAGGGGTGGTGGGAGAGATTAGGCCGTTGGATTTGATCGGAATTTGGGGCGGAAGAGATCTCGAGGGGGAGGAATGGACGGTGGTGATTCAGTGAATTGGGATTTTTTTGAGGGTTTTTAGCGTTGGGAGTTGTAACGGTCGAGTGATCGACGGCTATGGTTCAGTAGCCGTTGGATGATAATGGCTGTCTTGGTAAATGAAGCCAATAATGCAATCTGTCACAGATTCTTTTCTGTTTTTTAGAAAAATGAAATTTGAATTTTTGAAAAAAAAAAAAATGAAATGCGTTTCTTTTATTTGTTTTTTTTTTTCAAAATTTTGAGTTTATCTATTAAGTAATTTTAGAAGGAAAAAATAAATAAATAAATATCAAATATTATCTTTTTGTATTTTAATTTACGAAATTAATAAAAATACTTTTAAACTTTTCCGTAAAAAAAAAATATACTTTTAAATTTTCAAAAATTTTAATAATATCCTTTTACTCAAAAAAAAAAAAAAAATTAATAAATATTCTTATAGTTCGTTTTAAATGGAAAAAAAATTTTAAAAATAGTTTAAAAATACTATTGAACTTTATAATGCTCGTTAATATCTTTAAACATTTTTAAGAACTTAAAAAATACTTTTATTATTGTTATATGGATAAAACCATAAATACCATATTTTGAAAATACCTCATAGCAATAAAAATGTTATATTAATATTTTTTTTAGAAAAAATTAAAAATTTTTTTTGGAGATAATCCATGAAGTTTGAATAGACTATTTCTATCTATAGGTGCTTTTTTTTAGTTTATAAAATTAATCTTTAAATTTTTAGGCTTTTTAAAGGTACATAATTTTAAAAAATATCAATGAAATTCTTCTATTTTAATTTTCGAAATTAATAAAAATATTTATGAACTCTACACTTTCACTATAAAAAAAAATATTTTAATTTTTTAATAATATATGTAAACTAAAAAAACGGTTAATATTATATTTAAAAAATACATCTAAAACTTTCAAAATAATTTATAATTTAAAAAGTATCCTACCAACTATTTCAAAAATATTATTGTACTTTAAAAATACATATAATTTTCGAAAATGTAACATTAATATTTAAACTTTAAGAAAAAATTAAAAAATTTAGAGATGATCTGTGAGGTGTGAATGGACGGTTTCCATCCATTAACGTTTTTTTTTTTTTTTACTTTTCTTTTTTTCATATTTCCTAAAAAAAAATGTGTGAGAATTTGAGAAAGGTATAAATGTTAAGAGTGAAATGCTATTTTAAAATTTTCATCCATTTTCTTAGACTAAATTAATTAATAAATATATCCCTCTACAAAATACGACTTTTAAAAGTTTTAATAATATCCTTAAACTTTCAAGAAAATCACAAAAATACCCCTAACGTTAGTTTTGGATGAAAATCATGAGTACTTTATTTTAAAAATACTCTCGAACTTTTAATAGTATTCAAAAATACTCTTGAATTTTTAATAATGTTTAAAAAATACTCTGCTTTAAAAAAAAATTCATTAGTATCCTTCAACTTTTTAAAAAAAATTCAAAAATATATTTACCGCTAGTATAGTAGACGAAAACCATGGTTAATGTTATTTTGTAAAGTTCATGAGCATTTACTAAAATGGTAAAGGTATTTTTAATTTTTTTAAAAAAAAGTTTAAGAATAATAATGAAACTTTTGAAAACAAGGATATTTTTAAACACGGTCCAAAGTTAAAGAGTATTTTTAAAACTATTTTGAAAGTTTAAGAATATTTTTGTATTTTAAAATTTTTCTAAAAGTTTAGGGATAATATTGAAATTTTTTGAAAGTTTAGGAGTAATTTTGAGAGAAAGGTATAGTTCAAAGACATTTTTATTAATTTAGTCTTTTTTTAATATTATATTGATAAATATACGTGTCCAATATATGTTCGTAAATTTTTGAAAAAATGTTAATACAAAATTGAAATTAAATAATTTACTTGATATAAAATCAAAAGCTTACAAATTTATTAGATATAGGATCTACTAGATATAAACACGTAAAAATTTAGGAACCAAACAGAAACTTTTTAAAGTTTAGAGATTAATCGACAAAAATTGAAGTTCATAACATTTAATCAACGATAAAATATTTAATAACATGGCAAATAAAAAAAAATAAAAAAAAGCGAGGTATGTTATTCAACTAAACACTATTAAATTATTGTCATGACCTTCAAAATTGTCAACTCAATAATATCGTGTCATTATATCGAGACTCAACTAATCAATATTACATTATTAATTAAATTTTAGGAAGAATTTTGATGATAGATGTTATTATAAGCATGGAGAACTATAGAAACTTTATTTATATCATGAGTTGGTTTATTTATGGTAGGTTTGTTTTCAATAATGTAACGATCTCTAGTTAATTTCTAAATGAAATTTCTTTCTAATGCAATCAAGGGAAATGTGATAGTGACGAATCCTCAAAATCATGAAAGCGATTGTCCAACGATCGTTGGAAATCCTCTAAATAGTCTATATAATAATATGCTGACATTAATCATACCTACGACATGACCTTGTAACATCCAGCCCAATCCAATACATTGCGTACACGGTCTAATATGCTTGTATTAGTGTGAGTGACCATTATGCTTCTACCAACTACTATGATGCTATGTAGACCCTTGTCACTCGTACCAATTCATTGTTATAAATTTAATTAGTTAACCCCTAATAATCTCTTCACGGTAACCTCAGGAACCGAATAACAGAGACTTAAAATCTAAAATTTATTACACAGCCAAAAAACTAATTAGGATATTAATATGTTTATAAGTTATAAAGTGGTTGGAACAATACATCATAGGCATTGTCATACAAAAATTCTAGAAAACAAACAAGACTATCTGAATAGACTTCATTACAAATTTTCCTGAGGACTTTAGATATCTAGGCATCTTCCCGCTGCATTTGAGCATGGTAATGGCACTATTCTTCTCTTTTTTCTTCTTTGTCTAGTCGAAATTTTTAAAGAAAATAGATCGTAATTTTCAGGGGCATGAGACAACTCTCTCTAAGGAACCCGACAAAATAGTCTCATAAATTCAAGAGAAGGGGTGCCTCCTCACAAAGGGGGTCGCAGTGACCAGGCCCGAACGACTATCTACCAAAAAGACAAGTCTCTGCAAAGTCGTAAGACCATATATGAAGGACAACGCCTACCCACTCCAAGGGAAAAGCAAGATATCAGTAATGTATTTAACTGTAATATTTCTGATGGCCTTCAGCTGCCAATTTCAGGAAATTCGTCTATCGACTTGAGCTTCTCAAGGATCAAAATTTCTTGCTTTGCATCTAGTAAAGCATGGAGTCAAGAACTCAACAACAGACGGTAGCTTTAAGCAAAGTGTACACAAAATGGCATGAAGCAAAACAATACCCCTAATCTTACCACTTTTTATGTTGAACAATGAAGACTGCAAGAAGTTAACAGAAGAAATGCCTCACTCCTAACATGATTCCTAAGCAACGTTCTGTTTTGAAAGACAATATAAGAACTAGTCCATTGAAAACTATAGGATAATTCCAAAAGATAGGTGCACTGTTTAACCACAAACTGAAGATAATATTCTATAATTTAGCTCCTATAACATTTTTCGTCCCAAGTTTTGCAAGGAAATAGTCCTATTCTAGCTTTATATATTTGAGTTAGGATGCATGACAAAGTAACAATTATAAATTTTAACTTAGGAAGGAAGGATACATTCCTCATCTGGGTTCTCGGTAAAGTTGGAGTGCAAGGCATTCCCAACACTATCCACTAAAGCTGAGGTCGTCATGGATGATTCGATGCACAATATAGCCGTAATGGCATCGAGCCGAGTAACCTCATTTCTAAACATGAGCCGTGCATGTGCTGCAATGTCGATGGAGAGGAAGCATTAGACGATATGAGAATTTGTCTAGGAAAGAGTGAAACATTAAACAAGAACAAACCTTGTGCTAAACGTATCAAACTTTCGAGCATGCGGACTGTTGTTCTGGCTGCATGATTAAGAATCTAGAATTAGAAGGATAATTAGAACAATCTCGTAAAAATAAACCATTTTCAAGTGAGACCTGCATTATCCATTGCTGATCTTCTTTGAAGCTGATAGTATCTTGAAATAATTTGTTCTGCCTCCTTGGTCAGGACCGGTCTGAAGTATCCTTTTACAAATTGGAGGTATCTGCAGAATGTTTAAAATAGATATGTTAGCTTAAGCAGTTCCTCCTTAAAGGTTAGATCACTCAAGATGGTCGTCAGGTTGTTCAGATCCAAACATTCAATTAGTGTAATGGTTTCGTGATTAAAGTTTTTAAATATTGTTTAATAGATCTAAACGGAAATCAATAGTCTGACAAATTCCCGTTTGACAAAATGTGCTGAAAGAAATTAAAAAGAAGAGTTGAAATTAGATACAACCATTTTTACATTGTGTTTGTTGTTTTATGATGTAACTAATCATACAATCAGAAACACAACTGATAGATTAATGCCCCTTCAAAAAGGTAATACTAAACTGCATGTTTATAAATAGTTTTCCAGAAAGCGTATGAAAGTAAACCCTAATCCTATAGACAGCTTCCAAATGACACCACTCGGCATTGACTAAACATGTTCTAGTATACTACTTGGCTGAGTTGCAAAGGTGTGTCACGAGAAAAATTGAGATCCCACTTTGGTTGGAAAGGAGAACGAAGTATTCCTTATATGGGTGTGGAAACCTCTCCCGAGCAAACGTGTTTTAAAACCTTGAGGAGAAGCCCGGAAGGGAAAGTCCAAAGAGGACAATATCAGCTAGCGGTGGGCTTGGGCTGTTACAAATGGTATCAGAGCTAGTCACTAGATGGTGTGCCAGCGAGAACGCGGGTCCCTAAGGGGGGTGGATTATGAGATCCCACATTGGTTGGAGAGGGGAGCGAAGCATTCCTTATAAAGGTGTGGAAACCTCTCCCTAGCAGACGTGTTTTAAAACCTTGAGGAGAAGTCTGGAAGGAAGAGCCCAAAGAAGACAATATCTACTAGCGGTGCGCATGAGCTGTTACAAAAATGGACAGAAGTTGAAGCAGTCGGCCAAATATAGACCCCTGCGAGAATAAGACTAATACTCCAGTTGAATGTTGAAGGCTTAGAGACTACCTAGGCATTAGGAGTTGAACCAGATGAAGACAAATGAGACACATGTAAACTCATCCATTCATCGATAATCAGTTCACATCTTCCTAATAATACTTGGTACTAGAAATAGAACTGGTATGAAATCAAAACTTGGACTATTTTCATTTCAATATTGGTTAATAATTCCCCTGTCCGGACTCTAATTTAGTAATGAATGAAATTACAGCAATAATTTATCCTACCATTGAAATTCAAGAGGGAAATCAAATATCATTGTGAAGAAAATCGTACCTTCGAAGCATAGTAAGAGGCCAGTTACTTGAAAGATCATTATCACGCTTTCCCTTTTCTTGTTGGCACTAAAAATAAAGATCATTAAACAATTAGAAGAACATCAAAGAAAAAAGAGTTGATAACATAGAGAGCAGATTACCTCGGAGAGAATATGTGATGAGACAACTGCATCCCATTCGGGATTTTTGGTATCTAAAAGCACAAGGACGATATCAAATCTGCTCAATAAGGGTCCGGAGAGTGTTGTATTGACAGAGAGAGCTAATCATGTCAAGGAAGACCAAGTACTTCTATCTAACGTAGATACAGCTATGCAAGCACACAAGTATGAATGCACAATTCAAAAGAGAGGGTGTAGGAAGTGAAAATAAATAATATTGAAGTAAAAGCTACAGATATCGTTAGTACAAACAGAAATAGAGAGTGGGGATTTCTTTTTCAAATTTACTATAAGTCTCTAATCCATCAGCTTAATCGTTATGGTTGAGTGGTGATTTAACAGCAGGAAATTCTGTGTTCAAATCCTTGTAATGTCATTTTCTCCCCGATTTATATTGATTTCCACCTGTTGGACTTTCTACAAATTTTCAAACCCCAAGTAAGAAGTATTAAAGTACAGATATAATTAAATTTATAGTAACTCATCAACTTAAACTTAAACTTCTGGGTTGAGTAGTGATTCACTAGTCATATGAACTATTTCTCAATCCAAATTCCAATAGGAAATGAAATGATATCAAGTATTTTCACCTTAACATTTTCAGAGTTCTAATTTTGTATTTGAAAAGTACTGTAGTATCGTTTACTTCTTTGAATAATTCATCTGACAATGTTTTTTTTTTTTTTTTTTTTTTTTAAAAAG
>NW_019268533.1:3988438-4006657 GCF_002738365.1 Cucurbita moschata
TTTTTTTTTTTTTTTTTTTTTTTGAAAGAGTACCTCTCGAGGTGCTGTCATCAGAGTAAAAATTCAATAATTCATCAATTCATCAAACATGATCACATTGATTTTCTTCATTGAAATAACTTATTCCCATACATACACACACACACACATATATATTGAAAAGTACAATGACTCAAATAGAAGCAAACCATTTCTTTGCCTAATTTTTGAAGTTTTGAAGAAACTTGAAGCAAAATTTCGGAAACATAAATTAGACTCGTGCAAACATAAATATCAAGGGCTTTTACTTGTAAGGGATTCAAATACATGTTCAAGCAGCAGGAGGATGAGCTTTCCTTGTGAGGCTGCATTAGAAAAAAAAAAATAAAGAGAACAACGAAAGGAAGAGAAAAATGCAGGAAATATAAACAATTTTATAAAAAAGATGAAAACAAAAACGAGAATAGCAATTATAGCCTCTCCAATGTGGCTATCATTCCCATCCCAGCAACAACCAAATAAGTAAGCCCAGCAAGCTTGTGCTATACAGGAACCACACTTTAAGATTGTTAGACTAAGCCACATAGATAATATGAAAATGATACGTTGTTCAGGGTCATAATGTCCTTTAGGATTTGTTGCGCCAAATACTATCGTTCTAGTACTGAGAGTTGTTACAAGACCAGCCTAAACAAAGAAAAAGGGATAAGAACGTAGGAGAAAGAAAATATGTAAAAGAGTCTTCATGCATTAATACATACATCTCGAGTAGAGTAACTAAGCAGAAATAAATATGCAGGAAGATAACTACTGGGCCGGCCTTCTAACTTGAAAGCGGCATGGCATGACAGCAGCTTACAAACACCACAGAGTTGTCATATGTTTATATGCAGACGTAATGCATCATACTTTTTGGTCCTACTTAAACGTTCAACTGTTCTGCTTACTTTTCTTTATCAGTTTTATTGAAACAACGTAAACAGAAAAATATCAAATTCTGTGGCTAACCTTCAACTTAATGCTGTAAAAATTAGTACAACTTATTTTAGATGGAATTAGTCAAGTTGTCAAGTCATTCATCCTTATTAGGAGGAATAGTTTATTTCAGTCGAGTTTTTGTAGGAGCTATTTATAGGATTTATTTTTGTTTAAATAGGAGTCCTCCACTTAGTAAAACACAAGCCACAGTAAACAGTTCATTATTTCAGTTGTCCCTGTATTATCTTCTTTGAGTAATAATAATTTCATATTTATTCACACCTTTGAGCGTGAGATATTGTGACAGATGGTATCAGAGCCAAGTTGATACGTTTGATATTATTACTCAACGAGATGAATGGTGGAAGTGCTTCTATGGGTATAGCTATGGAAAAGCTGGTTGGCAATAACTATAGTTATTGGAAATTATGCATGGAAGCTTATCTACAAGTGCAAGACTTGTGGGATTTAATTGAAGGTAATGACACAGAAATTCCAGCCGATACTCCACAGAATGCAAAATTACGTCAACAATGGAAGATCAAATGCGGAAAAGCCTTATTTACCTTGCGAACTTTGATTAGCAAGGAGTATATTGATCATGTTTGTGATTTAAAGTCACCAAAGCAAGTATGGGATACACTTCAAAAGTTGTTCACTAAGAAAAATACCGCTCGACTGCAATTTCTAGAGAATGAACTAGCTATGGTAACTCAAGGTAATTTTTCTGTTGAAGAATATTTTTTTAAAGTGAAAAATCTGTGTTCTAAAATTTCAGAATTAGATGCTGAGGAACCAGTGAGTGAGGCTCGATTACGACGTTATCTTATTCGTGGATTACGGAAAGAGTTTATGCCCTTTGTTTCCTCAATACAAGGGTGGGCAAATCAGCCTACAGTTCGAATCTTCTTTCCAATCAGGAAGCCTTGATTAAGCAAATGACTAGCAGCAACCAGTTTTCCCGAAAGTCAGAAGATGTGTTGTATGTCAAAGATCAAAGGAGACAGAATTTTCATTCAAAGCCTTCATCTAGCAATGGGAATCAATTCAGAAGTGAGGAGTCGTCAAAGAAGCCATTTAAAGCTTGTTACTGGTGTGGAAAATCAGGCCATTTTAAACGAGATTGTCAGTGAAAGTGGTGTGTGATCGTTGCGGAAAGCCAGGCCATATTAAGCCAAATTGCCGAGTCAAAATCTAGGAATCAAAAGCAAATGTTGTACATGAAAGTAAAAATTCTTCAGATCCAATTTGGGAATACTGCTTAACCACTGAGGTTCTTGATCAGCCAACAAACGTGACTTCAGCCGTATATCAAGATGATGTCTCTACAGGTGATCAAAATTGTAATTCCACTACTTACGCTTCTGAATTTAATTCTCTCCAAATTTCGCCTCTGTACTCTTTTTTTTCTCCGATGCCAATTCTGCTGCCCCTGGTGACCCTGCTGATTATTTCATGGCCTTGGATTTGGGATTCAACGAAAATGAAGATTTCGAACTAACCTTTGACGATCTTGATGCCTTTGAGGCTGACGTTTTCCTCATCTCCGAAGATTTGGATCAAACTACCAATTTGTTAGACTTGCAGGCTGACCGGGAAGCTTCTGGGGGCGCTGCTGAAAGTGAGAATCTAGACCAAGTTCAGAAAGGCAGTGTTGTGGTAGAGGCTGAGTTGTTGGATAAGAGCATGGATGTGGCTAAAGAGAGAGAAGCTTGCAGTGATGACGCTGGTTTATCAGAAAGTCGGGATGTATCGATTGATTTGGGGAATTGTACTAAGGATGAACGTGATGTTATGGCTGACGAAGGTGACAAATTGGAAGACAGTTTGGTTGATGAAAGAGAACAAGGTAATGGGATGGATGACAAGAACTCGTTAGAATCTTCAGTTCAGTTGGATGACGAGTGCAAGGAAAGCAAGGGCCTCGATCAAGAAGTGAAGACCAGGAATTTTGATGTATCAGATAAAGAGGTAGAAAAAGAAATGCCAGATGGAGAGAGAACAAAAACTACCAAGGCATTGACTCAAAATTTTAGAGATAAAGGTAAAAGGGTGGCAGAAACTTCAAAAATAAAAAGAAGAAGAAGAGTGGAAGGACGACTCAAGAAGAAGATTTGGATAAGATTCTTGCCGAGCTAGGAGAGTGGCCTACTATATCAAAACCAGCCGACCCTCCTCTTTCTTCACAAGAGGCCAAAGTTGAGAACCCACCTGACTTTGTAACTCCTGATGCATCAGTTGATAAGGAAGCTGAAGAAGAGAGCACAGAAACGACTGTCGCTAGGAAGAAGAAAAGGCGTAGGCAAAAGGAAAGAGAAAAAGAGAAGCTGCTAAAGAACAAACAAGAAGGCAAGCTGTTAACAGGGAAACAAAGTGAAGTTTGAAGTTTTTCGCTCTCGGAGTTATTAAGAAATTAGCTTGCACTGAGGGAGGCTGTCAAAATTAGTGCAACTTATTTTAGATGAAATTAGTCAAGTTGTTAAGTCATTCATCCTTATTAGGAGGAATAGTTTATTTCAGTAGAGTTTTTGTAGGACCTATTTATAGAATTTATTTTTGTTTAAATAGGAGCCCTCCACTTAGTAAAACACAAGCAACAGTAAACAGTTCATTATTTCAGTTAACCTTGTATTATCTTCTTTGAGTAATAATAATTTCATATTTATTCACACCTTTGAGCGTGAGATATTGTGACAGAGTCGTGATTCCTAACATGGTATCAGAGCCATGCCCTAAACTTAGCCATGTCAATAGAATCCTCAAATGTCGAACAAAGAATTGTGGGCCTCGAAGGTGTAGTCAAAAGTGACTAAAGTGTCGAACAAAGGGTGTACTTTGTTCGAGGGCTCCAGAGAAAGGAGTCGAGCCTCGATTAAGGGGAGGCAATTCGAGAGCACCATAAGCCTCAAGGGAGGCTTATAGTGTACTTTGTTCGAGGGGAGGATTGTTGAGAATTATTGGGAGTGAGTCCCACATTGGCTAATTTAGGAAATGATCATGGGTTTATAAGTGAGGAATACTATCTCTATTGGAATGAGGCCTTTTGGGAAGCCCAAAGCAAAGCCATGAGAGCTTATCCTCAAAGTGGACAATATCATACCATTGTGGAGAGTTTTAAAGTGTATCCCATACTTGCTTTGGTGACTTTAAATCACGAACATGATCAATATACTCCTTGCTAATCAAAGTTCGCAATGTAAATAAGGCTTTTCCGCATTTAATCTTCCATTGTTGACGTAATTTTGCATTCTGTGGAGTATCGGCTGGAATTTTTGTGTCATCACCTTCAATTAAATCCCACAAATCTTGCCCTTGTAGATAAGCTTCCATGCATAACTTCCAATAACTATAGTTATTGCCAACCAGCTTTTCCATAGCTATACCCATAGAAGCACTTCCACCATTCATCTCGTTGAGTAATAATATCAAACGTATCAACTTGGCTCTGATACCATCTGTCACAATATCTCACGCTCAAAGGTGTGAATAAATATGAAATTATTATTACTCAAAGAAGATAATACAGGGACAACTGAAATAATGAACTGTTAACTGTGGCTTGTGTTTTACTAAGTGGAGGGCTCCTATTTAAACAAAAATAAATCCTATAAATAGCTCCTACAAAAACTCGACTGAAATAAACTATTTCTCCTAATAATGATGAATGACTTAACAACTTGACTAATTCTATCTAAAATAAGTTGCATTCTCACAGTTTTCAAGAAAACTAGAGCATCCAAAAAAAAAAGAAACAAACGCAAGTGTAAACCAAGCTTTAAAATGAAACAAAAGCAGAAAACAATGGAACGATTCATGAAAAAGAAAGGGGGCCTAGATAGTGATGCAACTTGTTATACTTGTAGCCCATCAAGAAAAGTAAGAATGGATGGTGAAAGTTATTTTTGCACGTAAGCATTGTGCACAATTTCTTGCTGCGATTTTCATTTTTAATCAGTCTATAGTTACCGGGGTAAAAGTTGACACAAACATAAAAGAATAAAGGAAAAATCGTTGATGACATCACCATATTTTGACCTGAATGCAAGTACGTATTGCAGCGTTAGATTTTTCATGAATATTAGTTAAAATTTTATTTTGGGGGTAAAACATAGATTTCCTTGGGAAAGTTTTGGCTTCTATTGTAAATATTCACACTTTCCACCCAGCATAACTGAGTTCATGCTTGCGTTCTTGAGTATGCATTTGTAAGATTTCTCTAATTTGGTCATTAGCTTTTAAATTCAAACAATAAAATCTTCGGTAATATATAATTTTTTGGATGTGATCATTAGCTGTCAATTTTTAAGTATCGAGTTTTTACATTCACTGTTTTTTTTTTTCCTTAGCTGGTTTATTGACCTTGTATTACATTCCAAATGAATGAGATTGAGTAAAACTAATTTGGTATAAATTGAAGAAACTAGGTTTAATTGAGTGATACTAAGACTAGGTTTCACAAATTGACTGAAACTAAACTACGTCGTCGTTTCTCTTTTTAAGCCAAGCTAGGTTTAGTATATATTTTTTGTTTTATTTGAAGTTCCCTCCTTTTCAACCTTCCCCCGTTTACATTCCTATATACGTTTGCTTCTCAAGTTTGCAGATAATTTACCAATTCATAGACAATACAATGTGTTCACCCCTTTCTACATTGCATAACACATCACGTTCATCTCTTGTTCAAGCATAGCATCTAAAGCATCACTAATTACGAGTCTCAAAATATCAACTGCTATTTATATTAGAGATAAATAATACCTTTGCGACACTTATAGTCTGTTGCTCCATTGCTTCATGGATCGTGGCTCTGTCATGTTCTCTCATGCTGGTAAAAAGAAAAATTTTATATCTTAAGTTTCAAATAACAAGATGATTAAGAAGCATCTTAATCAAGGGCTTAAGGTTTTCAAATCTACTTTTTTTTTTTTTTCAAACTAAAAAGAGAATATAAAATGATTTCCATAAAATTTAAGCATAGTGCATAGGTTAGGAATATTAGTGGTGAATATTAAGGATGCTATTAGAATATTAGAAGGGCACATATTTCATTGATACGTGTTGATTAGTGAAAGGTGGTTATAAATATGGAAAATAAATGGTTCGGCATTTTCACGATGGGATAGGCAGAATTTGGAGAGTAGTTTTCTTAGCAGAGTCCAGGCCTCTCCAAGTGCTTGAGTTGGGTATTGTAAGTCTTCTTTCCTGTTTTAATAAATTTTCTATCAATTTCAATTGCAAATTTTGGTTCTTATAAGTAAAATCTCGACTAGAAAAGACAATCAAAATTTCTTTTCTTTCTTTGTAAACTCCCGTCCCTCATTTTTTCCTTCTAGTCCTTCTTTTGACAAGGGCTCATTGGCTAATATGTAGAAGCCTGTGAAGTTGAATGAAATACAGAGGTTTAGGCCTTCATATTTATTCTATAGAATCAGTTTCATCCGTGGACTCCAACATGCAAGTGATAATAGCAAACATTCATTTAAAGAATGCACCTGTCCACTTCATCTATACAACAAAGTCCTCCATCAGCCAGTACAAGTGCCCCAGCTTCCAGCATCCATTCCCCTATCAGTTCCATGAATATACAAATTTATTCTTTTGGAGGAAGGTGGGTGAGATGAAAAAAGACAGCGATAGAACGAAAAAAAAAAAAACAAAACAAATAAAACGTCCATCTAAACAAACTTAGAAGACTGAAACACCGTATTTGTAGTAAATCAAGATCAAAATCACAAATAACCGTTTTGACATTGACAAAAAGCAACGATACTCGGATAACATGTTACAACCTCAAAGGCCACAACTATCTTCAATGGTCACAATCTGTGATGACGTTCGTGTACGATCATGGACAAGAAAACTATAATACAGGTAAATCAACTTCACCCAAACTTGAGGATCCAAAATTCCGCACATGGAGGGCCGATCTTCAATGGTCACAATCTGTGATGACGTTCATGTACGATCATGGACAAGAAAACTATATTACAGGTAAATCAACTTCACCCAAACTTGAGGATCCAAAATTCCACACATGGAGGGCCGAAGAACATCACGTTATGAGATGGTTAATCAACTCCATGACTACTGATAGTGGTGAGAACTTTCTCCTATTTTCAACTTCAAAAGAGATTTGGGATGTTGCTCGAAACACCTTCTCCAATCAGGTTAAACACTTCCAGATCAAGACTACTCTCCAAGATCTCAAACAAGGTGTTTTATTTGTTACAACTTACTACACCACTTTATCTCGATATGGGGAACAATTGAACTTATTTGAAACTCGTAAATGGAACATACTCATGATTCTACTCTCTTTCGAGAAATTGTGGAGACAAATAATTTTCAAGTTCCTTACAGGTCTAAGTTCTAGATAAACTCGTAGTCAAACTCTTGGTACTAATCCATTACCTAGTCTTTGAGAAGATTTGCTAAACTCCGTTGGGAAGAAGGTCGAAAGCAAGTAATGTTGGGACCCAAATGATCCAGTTACTCTGCTGTTCAGGGAATCTCCCAATCATTTGGTGATAGCCGATAGCGCAAAGGATGACCATGGTGTGATCATTGTCATAAACTAGGACACGTTAAAGACACTTGTTGGAAAATACATGGAAAACCAGAAAATTGGAAGCCAAATGCTGCCAAATTAGATCGAGAAACTAGGCTACTGTGTATGACACTTCTAACCAGCAACTGCTTACCAATGATTTGTTGAGCATGCTAGAACCTATTGAACAAAACATATCCCTAAGTGGTTCTGGAAATATGCAACAAGAAAACCAAAATCTCATTGCTATCCATACTCGAACTTTTCCATTAGAATGCATAATGGATTCTGGAGCATCAGATATTCTCTTCCTTCTCACTTTGTACGGTTAATTGCTGATGGTACACCTGCTAAAGTAACTGGGATAGGAAGTAGTATTCAAATATCAAGCTCCTTATATCTTGAACTAGGTTTGTTTGTGCCAAAATTGAAGTATAATCTACTATCTGCGACTAAGTTGAATAAGAACTTGAATTTTGAAACTTTCCTTTTTTTTTTCTTTCTTTTTTTTGCTAACTCTTGAATTTTTTAGGACTTGGTATCACGGAATATGATGGGCAAAGTTGAATTATGTTGCAGGATTGTATCTTCTCAAAGCAACAGGTACTCCACTAACAAAGGAATGCAATAAACTTGTAGTTTGATCTAATTGTGAGTCCACCTATATTTATGTGTCTTTAAATCATTCAAATAAAGATAATCTTGTCATGATGTTGCACTATTGTCTTGGTCATCCCAACTTTGTCAATCTTGAGCGTTTGTTTTTTTCTTTATTTCTTAATAAAAAGAGTCAAATTATTAGGTATGAAATTTGTCGGCTCTCCAAACACGTGCTCTTTTTTCACCTCATACTTAATCTCCATTTCAACCTTTCTATCTTATCCACGGCTACATTTGGGGACCTTCAAGGGTAAAAAATATCAGTGGGGCATGTTGGTTTCTTCTTCTCGTTGATCACGCTTGTTCGAATTAGACATTCCTTAAGAAAGATAAATCTAAAACTAGCCAACTTTTCAATAGTCTTCCATAAAATTATCCATCATCAGTTTCAAGTCAATATCATAGTACTTAAAACTGATCCTAATGCTCACATCACACATTCGAAAAACTTTTTGGGGTGAAGCTGTTCTAACTGCCACCTATCTCATTAATCGACTACCCTCCCACATTCTCAAATTCCACACACCCCTACAAAGTTTACTGACACTATATCCCATCTCGTGTCTCACACTCCGACTAAAATTATTTGGATGTATTGTATTTGTTCATATGTCCAAATCACTGTAGTTAACTTGATGCCCGTTCCATGAAATGCATCTTTCTCCAATACTCACCGAACAAGAAAGGATATAAATGTTATCATCCTCCAATTCACCAATTCTTTCATACCATGAATGTCACCTTTTTTGAAAGTCAATTGTATTTTCCCACCTCTGCACTTCATAGGGCACATTATGACCTTGAAACACAAAATTGGGCCTACATTCCCAAGGAGTAACTCTTATATCTATCTCTGAGTCTGAACTACAAGTTCATTCACAAAGAGTAAAACAACTAGAGACAAACGAAATACAACCTACACAAGTTCAGCAAAGCCAAGATGATATGAACCAAGACCAAGAAATTTTCATATCTCAAGGTCCGATTACAAGGACGAGAGCCAAGAAGTTATAACAAGCTTTCGTCACTTACAATCAAGCTATGGTAAGCTCGTCAAAGGAAATTCTAGAAGGTGTTGGAGTCCTTCCCTACATGTTGGACAAAGTTGAGCTTCAAGATAGAAATGCATTTTAATTTGCATTCAATGACCTCATAGTTGAATTTATGGACCTTAGTGATGGTTACTAGATTGCACATTCCTTTTGTTGCATTATTTTAATTGTAATCTCAATATTTGTTTATCATTTAAGCTAGTTTTAATATGGGAGTTAAGGTTATATTGTAACCCACATAGGTTACCATATTTCATCATTAACTAATCACTTTAACATGGAGGTTATGGGTTTATTTCTTATTAACTAGCCATTCTAATATGGAGGTTATGTGTGTATTTAACTCACATAGGTTAAGATTGTCAAAGGCTATATAAAACCTTCTTTTCTTTCATGGTAGACATCACATTTAGGAATTGAAAAGAATAGATTTTAGATTTGTTGATAGCTAAGTTTTTTTTACTTTGCAAATTCTTGTGTTTAAAACTTGCATGCTAGAGTCATTCAAGTGATATTGATCAAACCTCTTGTGGAGTGATTTGAATCACGAGTTTAGAAACAAGACTTCTTTACTCTTGATCTTGATCATCAAGGTAATATGTTCCAAAACTTTCCATTAGGTTGATTCTTATCGTTTTTGGGATTCTTGGATACTTTAGATCTTAAGGTTTAGTTCTTCAATAAAGTTGTTAGATCAAATCCTAAGAGTTCCTTAACACATGATTTGAACCAAAATCCCAATACCCCTAAAAATAGTAACACAATATGACAAAAGATGGTATCGATAGACCCATTGTTGTAGGGAAAAGTGTTTGCTCATGTACTCAACATCCCATATGGTATCACTTGTCTTACACTAAGTTGCAACAAGTTTTGAAGCATTTGTGACTTCACTAGATCAAATAAAAACTCCCAACACAGTTCAAGAAGCTTTCCAAAGATCTAAATGGAGAGCAACCTCGCTAGAGGAGCTGGAGGCTTTGGAGAAGAATGGGGCATGAATCCTTACAGGTTTTCCCCAGAGTCAAGTGCTCAGTTGGATATAAATGGGTAATTTGGACAAGACGAAACACAAACCAGATGGCAATATTGACCGGTTCAAAGCTCGCCTAGTGGCTAAAGGATTCACCCACGCCTATGGGATCGACTATCAAGAAACCTTTGCTCCAGCCGCCAAGTTAAATATTATCAAGGTACTTCTCTCTATTGCAACAAATCTAGATTGGTCATTATTTCAACTTGATGTATTGAATACATTTCTAAATGGTGATCTAGTGGAAGAAGTATACACGAACATACCTTCACAAATTGAAGAAAGATATACTAGAGGATAAACATATAATCTCAAGAAATCTCTCTATAGTCTAAAACAGTCACCTCGGGCTTGGTTAGAAAAGTTTGCAAATTCGCTAAAACATGATGGCTATACTTGGTGTCATTAGATCACATCATGTTCATCAAGGTTTTTTATTTAGCACCAGATAGGAAGGGTGTGTCTGTTTGTATTATTCGGTTTTGATCACTTACTGCTCCAGGTTTTTTATTTAGCACCAGAAAACCATGGCAAAAGGGAGCAGCATAAGCATTGCTCATTTGGAAAGGAGTAATAGATAAGAGTTTGAAACACTTCACCTTCTGGACGATAATCATACTTCAGATAAAGGATGCTTCATCTTAGCTCCTAGTGTTTTTTATCAACTGAGTGATCCCTTGGCCCAGGGAAGAAAAGGAAAAGGGTACGACAATCGACCAAGTTGGGCAGGAAAACAAAAGGATGATAACTGAGGTTTCAAATTAAGAAAAAGAAGTAATAGGAGCTTTTGATTTAATTTATAAATTTTTTTATATTTCTCCTTACTGTGATCTTATTCTTTTTAATGCTTCACTTTTCAAGAAAAGTGACCTATAAAAATAAACTTGATTTTGAAAATCACTCAATATGAATAAAAAGGAAGAAGTTTTGAAAGGTACCTCCATCCTTGACAGCAGCAACAGTTAGTCCAGCGCTAGTGCTTCCTAATCCAGTGGTAATAACAGCCCGGTTGCTCAGTTTGGCAGCAAATTTCAGGAACTGTGACTTTCCAGTACCTGACAGATGAACTCCACATATATCAATACACATCTAATATTGCAGAATGCACCTTTTTAAGTTTAAACGTTGTTTTAATGACAAATTAAAACTATCGTTTCAAAGAAATGTTAATTATAATTGTTAATAAGACTGCTATTTCAGACTGTTTCTTTAAATATCCAAAGAGGCAAGTAGATATCAAAATCCTAAAACTTATCCCTCCATCTATGCCACATTCACTGATTCATATATAATAACACTCCATGAATCTTCGATTTAAAACTAATCAATTTGATTTGCACCAAATCAAGCTATAAACAACCTTACAATTTTAAACATTGAAGTGCTAATACTTTCCTATGGATCTTCAAATTTTCATATTAAGTTCTTCTCGATCAGTTTGACTACGGGTTTTGGTGGTTTTGCTTTAAATTGGAGAAAATGAGAAATTCAAATTTTTCCCGAGTTCCATTAAATTCCTATAAGGCGACTAAATTTCCCCAAATTTTCATAATAACATAATTGTTAACTTTCCATGGTAGGGAATGTGCAAAACGTACTGAAGTTATGTATGATCAAATTTGTTTACCTTTCATTCAGTGAGACAGATTTATACAACAATTCTATCATAGTTCCCTAAAACAGCCACTAAGCAATTAACCTAAGCCTAAAAAAGAGAGCGCAAAATACATTTTTGATTAAGGATCTTAAGTTTTGAGTTTGGCTTCTATTTAGTCTCTAAGATTTCAAAACACACTCGAGTACATAAGGATTGAAATATGGTTCTCATTAGTTGACTAACATACAAAAATTCTTTAGGGAGTTTTTATCCTTTTAACTTTTTTATTTATTTTCATTAATCAATGAAAAGCTTAGAATAGAATAATATAATTTATTTAGCAAAATGTCATGTACAAAAATTGAAGGACTATGGTTAACAAATGGCTCTCTTAGCTGTAAAATAAGTGTGCGTCTTTGGAACATAGCTTATAAACTTCAAACATTTACGCACCAAATCAGTGTATTATGACTAAATTTAAGAAGGGAATGAGGATACCAGGATCGCCAACCAACAATAGATGAGATTCTCCTCGAACTTTGGTTCCAGATACATCCACATGTTGTACACCTCCAATGAGTGTTAAAGCCACTAAAAGTTGAACAAAAGAGGACAAAATTGAAATTGATTCAGTGTAAGTAGAAAAAAAAAAGGTTATGAAATTAGACAACTGTGCTTGTTTTTTTTTCGGGGGGGGGGGCGGGGGGGGCAGAGAAATGACCTATACCTGCAAGTTTTACAGTAAAAAGTCCAAACACTTGAGGGCATATACCTCTTAGAATAGCATTTCTACCTGGACAACGTTAACCATGTCAGCATCAGGACCACAATAAGACAAAAGTATTAAACACTTCATTATAAAAGGCAATAACTGATCCTTCGAGTACAGGCAACATGAACTCATATAAAATGCAAGTAATACATCAGAATGCACATTAGGATCAATCGAAGTTAGTTGCACCTTTTAAAGGAGTGTCTTTGAAATCTGACCAGAACTGCCTAAAATTCATAATTATGTCATCAGGGATGTCAACCTCTGCCTTCAGTTCATTGGTTCTTCTACAAATAAAAAGAGACATGAAAAGGAATTATTAGACTGTACAAGACATGGTTGAATGCTTTTGGGAATGTCACTCGAGAATGAGTAAGAGGACACAAGGTTTAGGTTTTTGGATTTTCATTAGAGAAAATGAATTATCGGACGTGGATTGAAGAATGCAAAAGTAACCAGGTGAAAGTGTGGGAGACTTCTCACAGAGAATTTTAGGGAGTTCTATAGCTTACCCGCCAAAGCAATTTTAAGAGAATAATAATAATTTATTTCATTCACTAAATAAATATATATAGACAAGTGTAAAAGGGGAACTTAAGTAAAAGAAAGTAAAAAGACAATAAAGGGTAATATGTTAGGATATTTACAAGAATAAAATGATACTAACATAAGCACTATAATAGTTCCCCCAAGTTGGAGCATATATGTTAATCATGTTCAGCTTGTTAGAGAGAGAACTTATACATGCTCCATTTGATACTTTCATGAAGATAACTCCTAATTGTTCTCCAGTCTTCCAATGTCCTGGATACCTGACCTTGTGGTATGTTCTCATATACAAAACAATAGTAGACTTTAATGTGCATAGTTTCCATGGAGAGCTTACTTGATTGTCACAACAGTTTGGTTAATGCTGTGATATCAAATCTCAATTCAATAAGAAGTTGAGATATCTAGTCTACACTAATCCACACACATTGCTCCATATTTTGATTCAACACTGGAACGTGACGCTACATTTTGTTCCTTACTCTTCAAAGAAACCAAATTACCACCAACAAATACACAATATCTTCAATCTCCTTAGACCCTACCCGATCAGCATCTTGAGAAACATTCAATGTTAGCATGACCACAATTCTTATATGACAAACTACGCTTAGAAGCAACCTTCAAATAGCTCAGAATCGGTTTCAATGCAATGCAATGGTCATTTGTAGGAGAAGACATATACTAGCTAGCAATACTCACTAAATAAACTATGTTTGTCAAGTTGTTGTGAGATAATTAACGTTTCCTAGAAACCTCCTATATCTTTTAAGATCTTATGACGAAGAGGACTATTAGTAGAGGAAGCAAATCTGGAAGCCTCTACATTTGTGGACCACAAATACCTATAACCATCTTGAATCTTTCTCTCATGATCCATCAGTTCTTCTTTTGTCTAATTCTTGTCGTTTTATTGAAAATTGATCCAAATTCCACATCAATTTCCCTCAACGAACCTATTTCAATCGTCTTTTACCCCCTTTTTTATTTCCTCCAATGATTCAAGGTTGATGTAGATCATATTGTTAGTCTTGTCCAATCCCTTACCTTTTCTTGAAAAGAGAATACTCTAAAAGGTACCTTCTTGTAAATTAGTGTGGATTATTGAACTATGAGCACAACTCATGAAACTTCCTCTTGCGATCAACGTCAGCAAGAGTTTCTCAATCTTCCACTGGCGACAGCCAATATTGGCCTAGACAGGTGCTCCAATTTACCATAATTCTACTACATCACCTTCGAGAGTATAGAGAGAAAGATGATGATTTTCCTGTATACACAATTGTCTCCACTAGTGAGCCCCTTAACAATCCATCTTCATCCTTTCCAATTTCTACTCACCCACCTATTAATAAGGTTTTTTATTCTCAGACAGCAACCTTCTTTAGTTACATGCCATGTATAAGAGACTTCATCATTGGATTCAAGAACAAGCAATAATCTACCTATCACACTCGCAAAGGTAAACAATAGTGCACTAGTTCTATTTCCTCTTTTGTTTCATGTAACCATTTGTCATCTCATACTTAATTTTGTTGCATCTCTAGAATCTTTATCTGTACCTAAAACTATTCATTAATTTTCATCTCATCTTGGTTGGTGTGCTATAATGTTAGAGAAGATAACTGCCTTAAGTGATATTTGTACTTGAATTTAGTTTCACCTCTAACAGGAAAAGGAGTCTACCAGTTTTAAATGGGTAGTTGTAGTCAATCCTGGTGGATTTGTAGCTCGGTTGCAAGCTCATCTTGTGACTAAAAGCTAGACACAAACATATCAAGTTGTTTATATACTTTTTCTTCAAGTACTAAACTGGCTTATGTTAGATTGTTTATTTCGTTAGCAACAATCCGTTACTGGCCTTTGCATCAGCTTGATATTAAAAATGTATTTTTTTCACGGTGATCTTCAAGAAAAAGTGTACATGGAGCAACCACCTAAGTTTATTGCTCACTGGGAGAATAGAAAGGTATATCGTTTTCATAAATTATGGTATGGATTAAAACTTTGGAATGAGGCAAAGAAAGATAATTCTATCTTTTATAAATAACTTGAGAGAGGTATCATCCTATTATATAATATGATATTGATATTGTTGTTACTAGTGGATAGATGAGGCATCAAATCACTCCCTACATTTCTCCAAAAGTCAATTCCATACCAAATTTGTGGAAGTTGAAATACTTCCTCGGAGTTAAGGTAACAAGAAGCAAGAAGGCTATTATCACAGAGAAAATATGGAATTGACGTGCTGATTTAAACAAGAAAATTAGAGGCTAGGTCATGTAATACTCCCATGATGCGTAATTTACAACTTACAAAAAAGGGGAATTGCAGAAAGATTCAAAAAAGACCTTACAGTGACTCGATCAAACATAGCTCATTCAATGAGTATTATGAGCGAGTATATGTCTTCTCCTATAGTTGACCATTGGTTGCATTGGAGCAAATTTTATGCCACTTGAAGGTTGCTCGGCAACTAGGCTTGCTCTAGGTTTGGGTTGTGACAGAAAAAAAGACGAAAAATCTAACCACTCGTGACGATGATAACACCACATGCCAAGGATGATGGCAACAATAGACATTGTTGATAGCGGTGAGAATAGGTGCCGACATGACAAGTTTAAAAAAACAGAGTAAAAAACAAAGGAATCCTAAACCCCAAACCTAAAAGTTCACCAAACCCTAATGATTAACGAAACCCAAAATTGCCTCCGAAAAAGACCTAGTGCATTGTTATCATATAAACACTAACATCTCGCAAGGATCATGGATTTTATTTGATCACTATGGATATTAAATATATGGGAGTTGAATGTGTGAGATATTACATATCAATGTTTGAATATGCAAAATAATTGAAGACTCCATGATAATGTCATGGCTCTCAGATTCTATGGAGCAATCCATCAGTGACACATGTATGTTTTACAAAACGCATAAGCCATATGGGATTTCCTTCATCGCACTTACTCCAAGGCTAGAGATACTGCACAAATCTATGAAATTAAGATCAAGACTGGAGGTACGAAGCAAGAAGGAAAATTGTCACTAAATATGCCAATGCATTGCAAACATTGTGACAGGAACTCGATTCGTGTATTCGAGATGAATTGCACTGCAAACGCCGTAATCCTGACGAAATTTATTGAAGCAGATCGTATTTATGATTTTTTGGCAGGTCTGAACGAGTTTGACCAAGCTCGTGTACAAATCATCTGAAAAGAGGAAGCACATCTCTTGAAGAAACAATTTCCCTTATTTGAGCAGAAGAGAGCAAGTGAAGCCTTATGCTTGATAAACAACCTAGTTTAAATGCATCAGTCTTTGCTATAGAAAAAGATAAAAAAAAAGCTTAAGTGACAACCAATGGAAGAGTAGCAGAGACAATTTATGGTGTACCCACCCCAAGAAACTGCAACACACGAAGGAGAGTTGTAGGAAGTTGAATGGAAAACCTCTCAACCATGAATGGAAAATCGAGGAGGCTCATAAAACCATGGTTGATGAAACAAGGGAGACATGTCGAAGGCACGAGTGTATATCATAGAGGAGTCCAAATCAGGAAAAAAAACCACCAACTGTAGAGAGCAGTGGATTCAATAATGAAGAAATTGATAGATTGAGGGTATTATTGGATTCCCTCAACAAACCATCAAGGTCCAGTGCCTTAATAATCTCAGGTAAATCTTCATTCACTTTTTGTATAAATTCTTCAGAGATGAACAAGGATAATTCTTGATGACTTACAAATTAAGGGAGAAGGACCGATAAAATTATACTGCGACAACAATCAGCCATCAATATTGCACACAATCCTATCCAAAATGATAGGAAAAAACATATTGAAATTGATCGACATTTTATCAAGGAGAAATTAGAGGAGGGAATAGTATGCATCAATTATATTTCTTCTCAGCTTCAATCAGTAAATATACTAACAAAAGGACTTTATAACTCAATGTTTCATGAGTTACCATCCAAGTCGGGAATGGATGATATCTATTCCTCAACTTAAGGGCAAGTGTTGAAGAAAAAACCCTGAGTTAAGGAATATTTGTGTAATCTCATTAAAATAAAAAATTAAAAAAAAAAGAGTTAATTTTATTTGTTTTTTCACCTAGTATCAAGAGATTTATTTAGATTTGGATTATCTTAGTATCTAAGATTTATTTTATCATTTATGTATTATAAAAAGCAAATGTACCTCTCTCAAATAAAATAAGAAAAACAGCCGTCTAATTTAGACTTGCAACACATAATGATTATTCTCATCCTCTTCTTGCTTGTAAATTACAAATTTACTAAAATAACCTTTTCTGCGCAATTGATAAGAAAAGTAATGACAATGTAAAAGTTTGTGATAGTTTTTGAAATATAAGATGTAAACTCAAGCACCAAGAAGACAAGAACTGTCAAATTTTAAGGGGGGAGAAAAAAAAACAAAAGAACGTTTTGATAGGTGCAATTAGAAACGTAATAATGGGCTATGTAGATGTTTCTTAATTCACACACTGCATATTTTTATCTCTGAATGGGACATAAAATTTAATATCACTTTCCAGCATTCCTGTTGGGATGCATGTATGTATTTTTTTTATTTACGAAGTGAAAGCACTGTCAGCTGTATAATAAAAATATTTAAGCAGTAACCTTCGTGAAAAAGTTGCACATACCTCACATGATTAGCAATTAGCATTGGATCAAGGTCACACCGTACATCTTTGATGTCTGGGGACCACTTTGCACTCAATACTCCTGTAACAATAACATCGTCTGCCCCAATAATCAAACCCCCATCCCCATTGAGAAGGAAATAGTGAGGAATCAATAACTTCACTTACTATAAATAAATAAATAAATATACATATAGTATATATTAAAAACAAGCGGCGTCCATAAGATTTTTGAAAAGAAATAATATATAAATCAATCTATCTATATATGTGGCAAACTCCAGGACCAAAGTATATTGCCGACTATTCTTGTTGTTTCTTTTTTTTTTTTTTTTTTTTTTTTCTTCAAAAAACAATCCATAATAATTGGTAATAA
>NW_019268533.1:4008016-4011988 GCF_002738365.1 Cucurbita moschata
TTTTTTTTTTTTTTTTTTTTTTTTTTTTTTTTTTTTTTTTTTTTTCTTCAAAAAACAATCCATAATAATTGGTAATAAGTGCCTATTACCGACTATAGTTGTGTTATTAGCTTCCTTTTTTCTTTTCTTTTTTTTTTTCCTTTTAGAAGAAACAAAATGTTTTATTGATTTAAGGAAAAGAAACAACGAAAGGTAAAAATTCCCCATTCCCTACAAATTGCCTAGTAGAAATTTCTGTACTATCAAAAGTGGGCTCATACTGAGAGGGAAATCTGCCAACTTCATTTAATTGTTACTTAAATCTAACATTTTCTGGGTCAACTATTACTTGTTAGGCTCAGTTAAATTTTACTTGCATGAAATAAAGTTCGGGTGCTAGAGAAATATTGGACCTTATATCAAGAGGGAAGTCATTTATTCCCTACAAATTGCCTAGCAAGGATTTCTGAGATATCAGAAGTGGACTCATACTAAAGAATGAGCTTCGAACTTCAAGATGGGTTGTTTGGTAATAAGGAAGAAGCTTGAAAGATTAAGATCAAGAACTGAGGAAGAGAAGAAAGAGGTGATGGAGTTTCAGATGAAAATGTGTCCAAAAATACAAGAGGGAGTTCCTTGATCTTATTCGTACAGAAGAAAAAGAGTTGTTTCATAAATGTAAATTAAGTGGTCAAAAGAAGAGAACAAAACTCTTAAGTATTTTCCATAGGTACCTCATGGCAAGGAGAAAAATGTTTGTATCAGAATTATTTCAGCTGTGGGAAAAACTCTACTGGCAGATGAATATATTAAGAAAAAAAAAGAAGGCATTAGGTTTTTCAACATGCTTTACAGGAAAGAAGAAAGCAGAAAATAAATTTCAAACGGAATGGATTGGAGACCCATTTTAGTATTGATAGCGAAAGGTTGAAAGATCTGTCTTTTTTTCCTTTTTTCTTTTTTTTTTTTATAAGAGAAACTGATTTTTATTAATGTTATGAAATATAGAAAACGTTAATGCAGATTACAAAAGAAAGGCTTCCACTTAACAGAAATCTGACCCATGGAGTAATTACAATAAGAGTAGTTAAGGTTGCACCAAGTTGTTGCTGTGTACAAAATAAGGTCAGGAAGGTAAGTGCGGTTCTTCTCCTTCCCATTGAAAATTCTACCGCTCCTAATTCTGGTTGCCATAAGTATTTTTGTGAAGAAACAAGTCTCCAGGTCCAAATGAGTTCAAGGTTGAGTTCTTAAGTGGTTGGGATTTAATCATTTCATGGGATGATCAAAGATTTCTATAGAAACAGGTGCATAAATGCTTACGTCGAAGAGAAATTTATTTGTCTAATTCAGATGTAGGAAAAGCTATCAACGGTGAAAATATTGTCTTCCAGTTAGTCTCACTACTTCAGTATATAATGTTTTGTATAGCGCTAACCTTGACAGAGAGATTAAGAAAGTAATCTCGTATACTGTTGCTCCTACACTAAATGTTTACCTTAAAGGCAGATTCTTCATCTGATTTTAATTGGAAAAAAAAGTATTAAAAACTATATAAAAAAAAATCTAGAACTGCGGAAGGATAAAGTTTAGTAAGTGATGAATGGAATAGAGTGTAAGGGGAAGAAAATAAAGCATAAAGCCCTCCCTGTAACATCAGTACCTCCAGCTTTAACAAGGTCAACAAGGTCATCCTTGAGAATGACTAGAATGGCACGAGGAATGGATCCCACACCCAATACTTGTGTACTCTCCTGAATTTTTATCTCTTGGTAATCATGGCGTACTACAGAACCTTCCAAGCACTCAAAACTTTTCCCTTCACATGGTTTTGCCCTCTATAATCAAAGTCAATAGATTAGTCCGAACTACAAAAACTTACTGTAACCAGGAGAATTATACTAGATAGACAATTAATTAGACAAGGATCCAATCAAATCTTGAACTCATCAACTCAGTAACATGGTGCTAAATGATTTCATGATAGTTTACTTATACATTCTGAAGCATAAACTATCGAGATTGGACAAGGAAGCAAATGAGATATTCAGAAATAGAAAGAAAGAATTAGGAAAAGATGTACTAGGATTAAGAATAATCTTGTAATTCTCAGTTAGAATTTTTCGGTTGTATTTGGGTTTAGACATTTTGTTGCAAACTCTTTCTAAACGAAGCTTGTGTCTACCCCAAGGCCCATACTTCAGAAACATCAAAGGTTTTCCTTACTGAACTTGCAAAAAGATTCGAACCTACAACCCATACTTCGGAAACATCAAAGGTTTTTGCTACTAAACTTGCTCAAAGATTCCAACCAACAACCTTTGGATAGGCGTTACCTAGAGACTACAGGCCATAGGCCCCCCCTTGGTGGACGACATTTAGTTGTAAATTGGTTTCAGTTGTTTGCTTGTTAGTCGGTTAATTTATTAGCAATTAGTTTTTACCTAGAGAATAATCTTTTGTATTCCAACTACTACTTTCTTTTAGTTCAATGTGTTAGGAGCAGTGAAATGAAGAACCAACTTAGGAAGAGTATCTTTTTTTTTTTTTTACAAGAAGTAAATGTTGAAGGGATATAGACTCCCAAATGGAGTGAAAAAGAAAAGATACAAAATAGAAAATACAACTAAATAGAATTTAGCCATGAAAATAAATAAACATTTAAAGAATCAAGAACTTTTTGAAAAACTTCGTTCAAAAAACTTAGAGAGATTGCAAATGAATGATGAAACTATGAACAAGGCCTCCACCAAACAATGAAAATTGATAGTCTTCCCAAAAAAATGAAGAACTGACCACTAACCAACCAAAAACAAAAACTTTTTAAAACCCATAAAAAACAAACCTTGAAAAACTGTTCAGTATTGCTAGGTAACTATTTAACCCAACAAAAGGAGCTTTGGAAAAACCATCCCCAACAAAGAAATAAAAAATTTCCCCATGCAAGTCAATCCAAATATCTCAGAGGAGACAAAACAAAATTCTACAAAGCTAAATCATGGCGCTATTTCCTTCTTGAGCCAAAGGAATAATTTCACAAAACTCAAGACCACAAACTTCTATCAACGAAGCAAATTGGCAGACATGAATGAAGGAATAGGAGGAAGAGACTTCTTGTCACAATCCTGAAACTATAAGTCAAAAGCTTCATAAAAAGAATCTTCAAGAACATCAACCTCCATATTGAAATTCATTTCTTGAATGATTGATTCCACACTACTCAAACTTACCTCGGAGTCAACCTTAAGATGCCACCATGAGGTGGAGAGTCCTTTATCGACTGGATAACTCCTCTTGTTAAACCTAAAACTGGATCCAAAGGAGTAAAAATAAAATGGTTCTTAAGAAGTAAGATAAGTGAAGGGGAAGGTGGTAAGGTGACATTTTGATTGGAGGGTGCTAGAAGCAAGGTGACTAGGAATCTCACAGCGAACTGATAGAATACCCCACCATCTCTCCCCCTCTCCCTCCCCCTCCTCTTTTGGTTTGGCATTATATTTAGAGAGAGGTTGAAACCGGAGGCTCAATTGTTACTGTAATTAAGTTTCTCTTAAACCCATACAATGTGGCTAAGATAGAAAGAAAGGCACCCCGTAGCAGGTGGCTTATTACAGCTACCAACCCCAACTTTATGTTGATTAAACCGAGGATTTATTAGAACCATTTGAAGCAATATGCTAACGTGTTGGTGCATAATGCATGGGAGATTTGAATCATGAGATCATTTGTCAGGGATGTGGAACTAATAAAAATGAAACAAATGACATGGAATTAGAAAACTAAGTACCTGAGAGGGACAAAATGATGGTAACTGTATTGAGTTTCTGGCTTCCAGCTCGGGATATACTGGGAACCTTCACAGAGCAAAGTAAAACTGTTAAAAGAAATAAGAAGAATCTAGAAATGGTGAGCACAAACGGACATGCTAGATTATCTTCAGCAATTGGACAATGTTTCTTCTTCTTTTCTTTTTTTTTTTTTTTTTTTTTTTTT
>NW_019268533.1:4012382-4138637 GCF_002738365.1 Cucurbita moschata
TTTTTTTTTTTTTTTTTTTTTTTTTTTTTTTTTTTTTTTTTTTTTTTTTTTTTTTTTGTATATAAGAAACAATTTCATTGATGTATACAATTTATAAAATGGATGGATAATCTATGTTGGTGACACAATTTACACCAAGAAATAGCATAGTAAATGACTTGATCAAAGAACAATTCAAAGGTGTGCTCTTTGTCCAAAAGAAAACGCCCCTTTGATTCCTCTATTTCCATGTAACCCAAAAGAAGGCTCGGTTGATAATTACCCACAGTTTAGCTTTGGCATCCATATAAGGGTGGCCCAAATAAAGATTAAAATCCAGCGCATTGTTAAAAGGATTGGAGGAATAAAATTATACATTAGATTCATCACAAAAGTTATCCTTTTTACTTCATGTAAATGGATGTTCCACCAGATTTCAGCTACCTATTAAATATGAAACATCAATGACAAAAGAACAGTTATACCACGCAGTACTGCCTTTTTTGCAGAATGATTTTACATCATATTCAATTGTACAAAGCATTTTTTTATTCATGGGGCTATTTCAGACCAAAAACTGGAGGTACTATGGAAGCCGAATGCAAATGAAAACAGAAAAAGAAAAAACAAAACAAGAGGTTTATATATTATTGTTCTAAGATGTCGAGCAAATATCAAGATGTTGAGTAAAATGCTGAGGTGTTTAGTAATATAGAGAAAATGTCAGAAAATGCTGAGGAAATAGCTAGAAATATTGATACTCTCCACGCCACACTCACCCTCTTTTACTCTCTCGCTCCAAACCCCTCCCAGTATGTAACTTTTAATTATGTTTTTAGTTAAGTTTAACGCAACATTGTGAAGTTGTGCATGCTTCTACAAAGTGCTGTATTGAGTTTGGTGATATTTATCTATGTATGCAATTCTAATATTATGAGAATGTTTTTTTACAATCTTTCATAGTGAAAGGTGGCCAACTGGACGGTGGTCAGGGAAGGGGAAAGCCCATGGAAGTCTGTGGAAGGGGAAAGGGGGAAAGGAAAGGAGGCCATTATGTTCACAGCTATCACATTTATTATAGCAAAATTGAAATGCAAGGTTACCAAATACCAAATTACTAGAGTTTCTTTTCCTTCAAAAAGCATACGAACGTTCTCTAGCCCATTCAAGCTTGTCGATATTAATTCAGCAACAATTTTAGCATTAGTAATTGAACCTAAGAGCTTGGAAACTTCCCCTATTACGTCTCTAACATCCTTAAGGCTTCTATCTCCTCTGCAAAGCTTGAGAATATTCAAAATTAATACAACCGAGAAAGGAGAGGATGAAAAAGTGGATCATACAGTTGAGCCAAAGATGGTAGAACCGAATCATAACACGGTGAAAACTCGAACCAGCAATGCGTTGCATGTAAGTAGATAAGTAGACAAATGACGTTTGAAACTTGAGAAAATTCAACTCACTTGTGCTTGCATCTCCGGCAAATGTACCACCTCTCCCCCTCATACATCTTAATTGCCCCAGATCTGATTACCGTCCCTTTAAGTGTGAGAAGCACTCCACGATGCTTCACTCTGATAGACCCAATACTTGGAGAAGTCTCTAAAACCAAGCATAACGCGAACAATAAGAACTCAATTAAACGTAACCACACTATTAACAGGAGAGTAATCAACATTGCAGTAATAAACTCGGAAACAGAATCAAACCAGGCCATTCCAGAGGGGATCCGGCGACATTAATGCGAACATGGATGAAATCTTTCTTAATTCCATTTATACAACCTTTCGAATCACCCAAAGTGATCTTCTGCAACCACCACCACAAAAACGAACATCAACAACCCATGAGACGAGAATAAGTAAGCTTTGCAACACTATATGATTACAAACATGCGCCCAAACAGCTGCATCGTCAAAAATACGCAAGTACTCGGTCGGATGGGAGAAAACAAGACGAGCAAGAGGTGGATCGTCGTCCATCAGCTCTGCGAATCTGATTAATAGAACGAAGACGCGTGAAAAAAAAAAAAATGAGAAAACACGAGAATGAGAGAGGAAGACAAGGATGGAAATGGAATTGCTTACTCCACGAATAGAGGGTAATGGAGCTTAGGATCAGGGGAATGAGCAATGGAAAGAAGCTGATCGGAGTGGCGGCGAATTAGAAACGAAGCCAAGGCCTTGACGGGACTGGTTGCAGAGTCGTCCATTGCCGCCAAGGAGATGTCCATGGCTGAGAGAGTGAGCTGCTGTGGCCTCAAGTTTCAGGCAGAAGACTGGTGAGTTTGGGCGGGAACTGCTTTATATAGATGTTTACAGAAGAAAATTCCACGGCACGGTCCGTACGGAAACAATATTTTTATTTTTATTTTTATTTTTATTTTTATTTTTCATACACCCTTAATATATTATTTAATTATAATTAAATAATATATTTATGAAAAAAAAAAAAAAAAACTAAAATTTATCCCATTATTTCAATTTTAACCTTAAAATTTTAATTCTATCAAACTATATTTTAAATTTAGATAATTGTTGTAATTTTAATTATAAAAGTAAAAAATTGATGTAATATTATCTTTTAATAATTTTTCATAATATTAAGTTCACTTTAATTTTATATCCGTTGTTTTTCGTTACAATCTCTAATGTTTATCTATTAAGATTATTTCTCTATAATGAATTCTACACTTAAAGAGTGTTCGAATTATTTATTCTCGAGCACGTTTGACTTGTTCGGTCGGTCTTGCTTGTTGATCTTATATGTTGGATCGATCTTATACGTTCGATCAACCTTTGGCTTGTTGAGCTTGTATATGTGTGGATCGATCTGCCTTTGTTGTGTTTCGTATGTTTTTCATTTGGTATTTTACACGGAGAGATTTTTTCAATTAGGTTCGGGTCGCCATTCGAAGTAGTTTTTTTTTTCTTCGTACCATCCACTTTCACCTCCGTCGATTTGCTCTCCAACCGAGACATTTGCTACAGTCGTGTTTAATGTTGCTTTATTATACTTTAGTCATCTATAGCATACGTGCTTTTCCAATATTTATTTTATACATGGTAAATATGTTATTTGCTACTCACGGAATTAACGTGTTTATCTTGATGTTCAATAATCAAGATTCATACGTCTCTTTGTCTAGAACGGACAATTAAACCATCACTTTTGGATCGATGTCATCTTCAAACAGAAAAAGATAACACTCGTGAATCAATGTCCCCTTCAAATAAGAAAAAAAAAAACCACTAAAAGCAAGTTCACTCCTTAACGAAGCCACTGCCCATGAGTCGCCAGCTCATTCTTCAACAGGCACGTAGTCAGAGTCTTAGTCTCCTCCCACTGTTTGGAAGCTTACGGTTTCATGTTCTATTTCACTTCCCGATGGGGGTTATTTTCACCCTTCCCTCACGGTACTACTTCACTATCGATCACCCAAGAGTATTTAGCCTTGCAAGGTGGTATTTGCTGATTCACACGGGATTCCACCTGCCCAATGCTACTCGAATCAGAGCGTAAGCTAGTGATGCTTTTGGCTACTGGACTCTCGTCATCTAAGGTGCAGCACTTCACCGCTTCGCCTAGCAGCACGACGCTTGTATTACTTTCCCACAACCCCGTTTTCACAGTTTAGGCTGCTCCCATTTCGCTCGCCGTTGGTATTTCCTGTGTATTTTTACAGCAAAATAGGATTATCATATTACATGATCAGAAAAAATTTGACCAAAATAATATTTTAGAGTCTTAATATGAAATGCTTCAGAATCTAACAAATTTAATTAATTAATTTTTGTTTGTTGATAATATTAATTAAATTTAAGAAAAAATCCAAAATTATATTAAATGAAAGCTTTTTATTTTAATATAATTCCCTACCTACCTCAACGACATTATTTTTAATTTTATTTTCTATTCAAATAATGGGAGAGTAAATAATAATTCAAACAAAAAAACAAAATAAAATTAAAAAGGAAAAATTGCACACGTCTCTATTACGGCGTCGTTTAGTACAACTCGACGGATTAAAGCGAGTGTGCGGCGTATTTGCTTACGTGTTGAACCCGGCAGCTCTCACGTAACCTTCAAAGCCGCCTCTCCCATGGCTGCCACTGCCACTTCCTTCCGGTGTTTTAAAATTGGCTCTTATTCCAATCAATCCATCATTGCCCATCCAAGAGACAGAATCAGATGGATTCTGGAGGGATTCTCGGTTTCCGATACGGCATAGTTCAGGCTCCGCTTGGACCTGATATCTCCGGTCCTGAGCTTGTTGCGGCGGTCGCCAATGCCGGCGGACTCGGTCTTCTCAGATCCCCCGATTGGGTAACTTACTGTCTATTATTCCTTATTGTTCAATTAGTTTTGTTGGAAATGAGTGTAATCTGTTGTGGCGAAGCATCATCATCTGAGTTTCTCGTTTTGTAATGGATTCGTCTATTGATTGTTCGATCATACGTATGTCGTCGTCGGATTTTGAAACTTTTAACTGTTGATTAGTTTTATAGATTGGCGTTTTCTGATTTTTGCAACTGCGTATTGATTGTTTTTAAAGGAATGCGGACAATTTGGTGGTGATTTGTTGTGAAATTTTGGAGGAGTGTTGGGTTTAATTGGGACTTAGTCCGGGGAATCGATTATGTGAATGAACAGTTGAAATATTGATGTTGTCAATCTGTTCTTGTGGGCACTTTGTATTTGTTATGAATGTAAAGATTTCATTGAAACCTTCTCTTCCTTCGTTCTTTTTTTAGTCTAGAAATTATTTATAAAATTTTAGTATCAACGTGAGATCCCACGTTGGGAGAAGAACGAAACATTCTTTATAAGGGTGTGAAAACCTCTCCCTAGTAGACGTGTTTTAAAAACCTTGGGGGGAAGCCCAAAAGGGAAAATCCAAAGAGGACAATATCTGCTTGCGGTGGGCTTGGGCTGTTACAGTTGGTATCAGAGCCAGGCACTGGGCGGTGTGTCAACGAGGACGCTGGGCTACAAAGGAGGGTCTCACATTGATTGGAGAAGGGAACGAGTGCTAGTGAGGACGCAACATTCTTTATAAGGGGGCTCCGAAAGAGGGTAGATTGTGAGATTCCACATTGGTTGGGGAGGAGAATGAAGCATTCTTTATAAGGGTGTGGAAACCTCTCCCTAGCAGTCGCGTTTTAGAAACCTCAAGGGAAAGTCCAAAGAGGACAATATCGGCTAGTGGTGGGCTTGGGCTGTTACAATCCGTTTCATAACCATTTAGTCTTTTGTTGCAGAAGAGCTAATGTACTGTAGTATTTAGCTTTAGTTTCTACCTTTTGCAATGGTTTTGAGATTTTAGCCAAATTTAGAAAAAATCAATCAAATTTCTGGGAACTACATATTTTTGGTTTGTGAATCTTGCTTTGATCTAAAAAATATATGCATGTATTCAGCACTGAACAGGCTTATCTTCTTATATTGAAAAACATACAGTAAATTGATGATCAAATATAATGTCAAAAGGTGTATAGCTTGCTTCTCTTTTGTCCCAACTATTTATTTACATCTTTTCCTGTTTTCCACTCTAACCGAGTAGCATGGAGCTCATTTTATACGTACCAGGAATCGCCTGATTATGTACGAGAATTGATACGGAAGACCCGAGCATTAACAGATAAACCATTTGGAGTAGGTGTCATTTTAGCATTTCCCCATGAGCAAAATCTAAAGGCCATATTAGATGAGAAAGTAGCAGTTCTGCAAGTTTACTGGGGAGAATGTTCAAAGGATCTTGTGGACCAAGCTCATTCTGCTGGGGTGAAAATTATTCCACAAGTGAGTGTTTTCTTGCAAATCACATTAACAATGCGCGGCCACACGACCCAATTCAAGTAGATTTTTTCATTTTATTATTAAACTTATTATTATTCCAAGAATTTTTATGCGCATGGATGTGGAAGCGTTATCTGAAATCACCTTCAGGTGCTTCATTATTATGTTCTATGACGTTATCGGTCCCCTGTTCATGTTGTGGTATGTTACAATTTTTAAAAACTACTTTTGCAGGTTGGGAGCGTCGAAGAAGCGAGCAAAGCAGTTGATGTTGGTGTTGATGCAATAATCGTGCAAGGTCGGGAAGCGGGAGGGCATGTTATTGGTCAAGTATAGACCTTCTTCTTCCCAGAAAACTTATTTAATTCGTGATGCTATTGTATTTGTTTCTAGGCTTCTTCCGTCATAGTTTCTTTTTCATTTGCTAAATTGCTCGTGGGCTATGTTTTTGCACGGTTCTTCTCCTTCGCAACAAGTTCTCTAAATTACTAGAAAAATAAAGGAAAAGCATCTGTTTCTCAATTCATTAAGAAACTGTTGTCGTATATCAGGTATCTCCCGACTTACCCTGCTCTGAGTTCATCGTTCGAAGGGTATCGAGTTTGAAATCCCCTTGGAGAGAACTAGATTTTTTAATATTAATCTTTATCATAAAAGTATTTGGCCATTCTTCCTTTTTGACATTAATCATGCATATACATTTCGATTACTTGCCTACTTTTTTTCTTTAAATTTCACTATGTTGTATGAACTGCTGGTGTTTTTATTTGTTGCTTCCAGTCGTTGATATTCATTTGGATCATGTTTTCATTAGTCATGTTCTTCACCTCTCTTCACATTTGTGTTTCAACTATATCATAACTTTTCTCAAATCATTATTTGAAAAAATGAAAATAGTTTACAGAAGTTTGACTTGATTCTTTACAGGAAGGTTTGATATCCATCTTACCGAGAGTAGTTGATATTGTTGGGAATGAAGATATACCTATAATTGCGGCTGGCGGTATTTCAGATTCTCGAGGTTATGTTGCTGCCCTGGCCCTGGGCGCTCGTGGTGTCTGCCTCGGAACTAGGTTAGAAAAAGCTGAACTGTGACCTTTCGACTCGGAAAACATATTTTAAAAAGTTGGCAGATCCATGCTACAAAATGGTGCTCGATTAGAAACAATACCCGGTATCGAAAATAGAATACTGCCACACGTTCAGAGGCAGAAAGCCTTTTTTTCTTTGGTGTAATCCAAAAGTTGCTGTTATCTTGCTATATTAGATAATCTAATAGCAAAACATATCTCATAAGTTTTAGATAGTATCACCATTGATCTTTTGCATCTTCTGAGATTTAAATTTTACGTTTTAAATGTTTGTTGTGATAGTTATTTTGAGTGCGAAGAACTAAATGAAATATTGCAGATTTGTTGCTACTGAAGAAAGCCATGCTCACCCTGCATACAAGAGGAAGTTGGTAGAACTGGATGCAACTGATTATACGAACATTTTTGGGCGTGCAAGATGGCCCGGCGCACCCCAGCGTGTTCTACAGACACCCTTTTACGATGATTGGAAGTCGCTTCCTGCCAACGAAAACGAAAGCAATCAGCCTGTCATTGGCCGCTCAACAATTAATGGCTTGGTGAGCTCTCCCCTTATTTCTTTTCTACTTAAACAGGTGCATAAAAGAGATATTTATCTTCCATGATGTGAGATCCCACATCGGTTAGAAAGGAGAACGAAGCACTCTTTATAAGAGTGTGGAAACCTCTCCCTAGCATATATGTTTTAAAAACCTGGAAGCCCGAAAGGGAAAGCCCAAAGAAGACAATATCTGCTAGCGATGGACTTGGACCATTACAAATGATATCAGAGCCAAGTTCCAGCCGATATGTCAGCGAGGAGGCTGAGCCCTGAAGTGGGGTGGACATGAGCGGTATGCCAGCAAGGACACTGGGCCCCGAAGGAGGGTGGATGGGGGGAGGGTCCTACATCGATTGGAGAAGGGAGCGAGGGCTCCGAAAGGGGTGGATTACGAGATCCCACATCGGTTGTGGAGGAGAACGAAACATTCTTTATAAGAGTGTAGAAACCTCTCCCTAGCTTACATGTTTTAAAAATCTTGAGAGAATCCTGAAAGAGAAAGCCCAAAGAGGACAATATCTACTAGCGGGTGGTGGCTCATTAAAAAAAAAGGAGTTGCTTCCATTTATTCTTCATGCTGGAAGAAACTCTGCCGTCAGTTTATACGCTGGATCATTAAAAGACGAAATATTCATGTCGAAAACGAAAAAGTTGAGGATATTCTGTTGTTCTTCTCTCCGAACATTCTTCATTTAATACATTCATGCCTGGAACAGGACATAGATGTACGGCGCTTCGCAGGAACCGTGCCAAACGCAACGACAAAAGGCGACATCGAGAGCATGGCAATGTATGCGGGGCAAGGAGTAGGACTAATCAAGGAGATACTACCAGCAGGAGAAGTGGTAAGAAAGCTGGTTGAAGGTGCTCAACATCTGATCCAAACACATTTAAGTAGTTTTGTTCATAAAGATTGATGCTCAGAGCTCCAATATTTTTTGTTTCCTGAAAGAAATAAGTTCAAAAATCCATATGTAGATATAGATGAATGTCTGAAAGATTGATCTTCACAAGTTTAAATAAAAGTAGTAACTGGTATTTGCTGTCTTGTTCGTGTCAGTATCAGTGCCATTTCAGGTCCTTATATCCTTAAAGCTTGTCTGGATTGATATCTTTATGTTATTAAGGTCGTTTTTGTTGTGTTTTTGGGTATCTGTTCTTTGTGGACATGTGAAATTGATAGATTATGCCTAACCTCCAAAGCTAAAACACATTATTCCCATAGATATTCCTCTTAATCATAATCTTTTGCTTATCGAATTAAAAGCGGAAAAATGGTCGAATACACGAAGGTTAAAATTTGAAATAAACAACTTTGCATTTAAAACGCCTTTAAATTTAAAACCGAACAACTCATCACTTCAAACATTGATTCGTCTGAAATAATTATATTTTACTAACTAAACAATTTTTACTGATTTAGTTAAAAAAAAACTTTAATCTATAGTGTCATCTGATCGATTATGCATAGTTCAATGGATTTTGTTTTTATCTTTCATTTCTATTACGAGCTATATTGCTACAATTTGAAGGCAAGTCTTCCCCTGTTATTTGTAAAAATTTGTGTCTAGCATTCAGAATTTAATGTGTTCCACATTCTCATGCGACATGGTTATGTTACCTACTCCTCACTTCTCAAAAGCGAGACTATCTCCATAAACTAACACGAGTTATTCCTAACATGTTTTATTCTTACTCACATACATCCCGATAAAATTTATTAGATATCACCAACATTGAATTAGTCAAAGTACAACATGCTTGACCATAACATTGTTGTGTGATTGAGTATGTGAGAAGGAAGGTACGTCTTGTTGATATAGATAATGACTTTCAATTATTTTAATTTATTAGCTATTCTATCCTCCATCGTTTCCATCCAAATATAAGAATTAAACGTCTAATATGAATATAATATAAATAAGTATTTTAGTTTATTAATTTTTATTTAGTAATTTTAATATATATATATATATACTTTAATTTGTTGATTTTATTTTTAAATACCCTGCACCCCCTTGACTTTTAGCAACCTTCCTCCATTAGCCTTTTCAGAGACGAAGAAAAGCGCCATGGACGCGATCAGACACACATGCCTGAAGCTTGAAGTACCAACCAACGCGCAACCGGACGGAAGAGTCTCCATCTTCGTTAAAGGCACTTGGTATCAGCACCGCTTCGATCTCTCCATCACCGACGGCCTCAACGCTTGGACGTGCCATGGTGCCATTTCTAAAACCACCACTGAATTAATTCTTCTTAGTTTTCTTCTTATTTCTATGTTTGACCTTGAATTTGTGCTGTACAGCGACGGAGGACGAGGTTCGGTTGCGCGCTGAACAATGGGACCAAGAACCGTCGGACTATGTGTCCTTGGCCGAGCGCTATTTAGGGTTTCAGCAGCCTGATTCGGTCTATGGCTTTGCCGATGTTGGAAATGGGGACAAGAGGGTTTGTGCTATTTCGATTTCATATCCTTATTTGGTATTTTTTTTATCCCTTAGTCGATACTGAAGAGGAAATCGAAGATTTATCAGGCTTTAGGAAGAAGACCATAGCTTCTCAATTTGACTTCAAATTCGCCTCTTTGAATGCCTTTATTGTTGTTGAAGAGTAATTGAATGGAAATTTGGCTGAATAGTTTTAGCTTCTAGGTTTACTAGTGAGTTATTAGCAATTTGGCAATGGACT
Organism: Cucurbita moschata; assembly: GCF_002738365.1. Taxonomy (NCBI): domain Eukaryota; kingdom Viridiplantae; phylum Streptophyta; class Magnoliopsida; order Cucurbitales; family Cucurbitaceae; genus Cucurbita; species Cucurbita moschata. Next base: position 4,022,484 of record NW_019268533.1, read on the forward strand.
ATTGAAAAAACAAATATTTTTTTGTTTGATAATGTAGGTGCAAAATAACCTTCCTAAGCACCACTAAGAGAAGTAGGTTGTGACCCTCACATGTTAAGACAGACAAGGGGCAACCCTCAAGTGGCGCGCGACCAAGGAGGACGGTGCATCATCTAACACACCAAGAGTGTGCATTGAAGCTAAGCCAAGCATATGCAAAATTCAGAGAAAGAGGCAACACAAGTGTCTAAGACAAACTCGAAAAGGGCTGGATAGGGTCCCAGGCCATAACCTCAGCAGTCAGAATTTCGGTATGAGTTTCAGCCGATATGAAAGATAAAAGCTCACTAGATTTGATGTTAATCGGATACTCGACAGACTATGCGCGAGGCTGTATGTCCGCTCGCCAAAATGATGTTTACTCGAGAAAGATTGAAAATGTCTCAAAATGTACTATAGGGGGAGGCATGATGTCAGCTCTCCACCACCCCTGGGCTCTGTGGCTTAAGTGAGCTATCCTGTGGCACATGCGTGTGTCACAGTGAGGGCGGGCGTTTCGAGACGAGTGTTTTGGGCATCTTTCTTTGGAATGGGGTTTTCAAGGACAGTACCGGACAACACGAGGTGTGTCGGTATTGCACCCCAATCCATTTGTTGGAGGTTAGATTATGAACCCATTATTCAGAACGGATGTCGTAAATGTTCTAACATGGACACGGGAGAGTCCAATGCCCGATAAGAACTTGGATGGATTGATGTTCGGAATGTCCCGATGAGATGAGATGAGACGATGCATTGAGAGACCTTGGCCTCGAGTAGAGGCAAGGTCGAGTCAGATGACTTGGCCTAGTGTAGAGGCAAGTTAGTTGTGTCGCAGATGATTGAACATGCACGCGCAGGTGGCATGTGTGGCCGAACAAGTTTGGATTCCGCACAAGTGATGTTCGGTTGGCGAAGACAAACCTCGCCTAAAATCAGACAAAGTCACAAAGGCGCGCAAAAAATATATATGGGGTTTGGGTTCCCCTCAAGGCTGGTTGTGAGCATGTCAAGATCACGACGCCGCACGGTTGAAAAAGTACGATTGTGACAGTTGGTATCAGAGCCACACTTTGTGTGTCTAAGTCAAACAAGACAAAAAACTCGAGGGCCGAATGAAGACTTAGCAAGTGTGTCGTTAGTGCCAGATTGGGCAGGACAGTTGTGAGTCAGAATCAAGAATTGCTTTGTGGGTCAAAAGCTGGACTCCCTAAGGAGGAGTCTTACTCGTCAATGAAGCACAAACCAAGTTTATTTGCCGAAGGCTTGGGAGTTCAAATGGGCAGACAGTGAACTAGAAGGTCTACCAGGTCGGTGGCTTCGAAAAAGCCATTCGTATTAGAGGAATAATGCCAATGGTCACAAGCAAAGAAACTGGTCTTAGATGAGACATGCGCCGACTGAGTGCCAAATATGCATAACGAAAGTTCATATGGGTGGATGATGTTGCTACATAGAGACAACTGAGTTAAGTGGGGGAAAGCCCGAGAGAATGGGTTGCTCACTTCGTAGAAGTGTTCTAAGAAGCACACATGTGTTCCTTGAGCCATTACCTCATGCCCAAGGAGGATGACTTTACAAGAGTGTTGAGACCAACATTCGCTCGAGAGGAGAGCATCAGGCTGAACGTGGGCAACACAGTGAAACGAATCTACAACAAAACTAGAGAAGTGTCAGTGCAATGTTTGCCACATGAAGGTGGCTAATTGAGAAGTTGGTTAAAGTGTAGTGCCAACACATGACTGAGTTACAAGCTTCTAAACTTTGCTTCCAAAAAGGGTGGTGACCTAATAAGAGAATGTCGACTTACAGATCTCTATGCAACTCAGAGAATATGACGGTTTGGGCCATGATAGCTACGTTTGGGGTGCGCTCCCTCTAGCTCAGGAGAGAAATACTGATGCTAGTTTTTGTCATGGTTTGTCTGGTGAGTCTAGGACCGAGTCCGAAAAGTAGGCGAAGTTAGGTCCATGGAGGGATAGCCCACATCCATTGGGCAAGTTGTGTTTTGCCGTACTTATGCTGTGAGTCTCGGAGACCGAGAGAAGATCCAACAGTGGGATATCCCATAAGTAGTGCGCAAGTTTCTGTATTCATTCTGAAAACACGAGCAAATCAGCGGGTCGAGTGAACAACCAGTTCGATGTTCGAGTCGTCATCGGGATGATACCGAGATTAAGTGGGGAGAATGTCACAATCGACAATACGATTGTGCTCCCAAGTAAGTCATTGAGGACGATGACTAGGTTAAGTGGGGGAGAGTGTCAAATCTCACTAAGAGAAAGTAGGTTATGATCCTCACATGCCAAGAGGAGACAAGAGGCGACACTCAAGTGATGCCAATCCGGCCACGTGAGGGCCAAGATTGAGAAGTGTCATGATGTGACCGAGGAGGACAGTGCATCATCCAACACACCAAGAGTGTGCATTGAAGCTAAGTTGAGGCATATGTAAAGTTCGAGAGAATGAGACGATACGAGTATTGTAGACAAGCTCGAAGAGGGTCGAGAAGGGCCCCGGGCCATAACCTCAAAAGTCAGAGTTTCAATATGAGTTTCGGCATGCGGCTCAGGAATTAAGTCCGTCAATATGAGAGATGAAAACTCACCAAATTTGGTGTCTATCGAATACTCGACGGACTATGCACGAGACCGTATGTCCGCTCGCCAAAATGACGTTTACGAGAAGGATTGGAAATGCCTCAAAATGTATCATAGGGAGAGGCATGTTGTCAGCTCTCTAGTTCCCCTGAGCCTTGTGGCCTAAGCAAGCTACCATGTGGCACATGCGTGTGTCACAGTGAGGGCGAGCATTTCAAGACGAGTGTCTCAAACGACTAATTTTGAAATGCATTTTTTCAAGAACAGTACAAGACGACACGGGTGTGCCGATATTACGCCCCAACCCATGTGTTAGAGGTTGGATAATGCACCCGTTATCCGAAACGGATGCCGTAAATGAAGCATGGACACGAGAGAGTCCAATGGCCGATAAGAACCTGGATGGATGGATGTTCGGGATGTCCCGATGAGATGAGACGATGACATGCAACGTTGCATTAAGAGACCTTGCCGCCGAGTAGAGGCAAGGTCGAGCCAAATGATTTGGCCTAGTGTAGAGGCAAGTTGGTTGTGTTGCAGGTGGTTGAACATGCACGCGCAAGTGACATGTGTGGTTGAACAAGTTTGGATTCTGCACAAGTGACGTTCGATTGATGAAGACAAACCTCGTCTAAGGTCTGACGAAGCCGTAAAGCCGGACAAAAAGTATATATGGGGTTGGGTTTTCCTCAAGGCTGGTCCTGAGTGTGTCAAGATCATGATGCCACATGGTTGAAAAAGTACGACCGTGACACTTGGCATAACAGAAAGTGAGAACTTTTGTTGAAGCACTATTTTTTTTTCTTAAAATCATAGAGATTACACGATTAGATGACATGTGTACTATATGTTTATGTCACAATCGTACATTTTCAACCATACAACTCATGATCTTGACATACTCATGACAATTCTTGAGAGGAACTCAAGTCCCATACACATTTTTTTGTCCATCTTTGTTGCTTCGTTGGACCTTAGGCGAAGGTTGTCTTCGTCAATTGAACACAATTTGTATGGAATCTAAGCTTGTTTGGCCACACATGTCGTCCATGTGTACATGTTCAATCATCTGCGACTCCATTCGATTTGCCTTTACACTGGACCAAGCCATTAGGCTTGACCTTTCCTTTACTCAGGGCCAAGGTCTTTCACATGTGACGCTGTATCTCAACTTGTCATCTTAGTTTCCAATTAACACGATCCACGTACCTTGATGTCATCCTAAGTCTTGGGATGTCATCAACTATCAAAACTCACTCATACATGTCCATCGAGAACGAACCCATGCATCGTTCATATTATCGGGGCTTCCCGAAAGTCCATCCATCCGAGTTCTATCGAGGCATTGGACCCTCCAATGTCCATGTCAAATCATTTTCGGACTCCATATCGAATAGCGGGTGCATATACCAACCTCTGACACATGGGCAGGGGTGCGTTCTTGGCATACCCGTGACGTCCAACATTGTCCTTGAAAGACCCATTTCAAAGGAAATCGCCTAAGATACTCGTCTACAATGTTCGCCCTCACTGTGACACACATATGTGCCATAGGATAGCTCGCTTAGGTCAAAGGGTCTAGGGGTGGTGGAGAGTTGACACCATGTTTTCCTCTTAATACATTTTGAGGCATTTTTGGTCTGTTAGGAGTAGACATGATTTTGGCGAACAGTCATACGATCTCGTGGAGCGTCCGTTCAGTGTTCGATCAACACCAAATTTTGCGAGCATTCATATTTCATAAGAACATACTTAACTCCAGAGCCATATGCCTAAATTTCTTTTGGAACCTCGACTTTTGAGGTTAAGGCACGAAGCCTTACCCGATCGTTTATCGAGCTTGTCTTTGTCCCTCTTGTCTACTTGTTGCCTCCATCTTGCTTATGCCTCATCTTGACTTCAATGCACATCTCTTTGGTGTGTTAGATGATGCAATGTCCTCATCGGTTGCATCATGACACTCTTTTATCTTGGCCTTCGTATGGTCACATGGACACCACTTTAGGGGCGCTGCCTTATTTGTCGCATGTGAGGGTCACAACCTACTCTCTTCATAGTATGGTTGTGACATTCTCCCTTACTTAAACTAGTCATCGCCTTCAATGACTCTCTTGGGGGCACAATTGCTCCATGGATTATGACACTCTCCCCCACTTAATCTCGACATTGTCCTCGATGGCGTTATGAACTTTGAACTAGTTGCTAACTTAACCCGCTTAGCTTTATCATGCTCTAGAGTGAATATGGAAACTGCATACTACTTATGAGCTATCCCACCGACGGACCTCTCCGAGACTCGCAGTATAATCACGGTAAAATAATTGCCCAATGGTTGTGGGCTATCCCATCTGAGGTTCTCTCTTGCCCTTCTCTTGGATTTGGCTTAGGGCTCACCAGACAAACCATGACAAAACTAGTGTCGGCATATCTTTGCCTAAACTAGGGAGAGTGCTCCCAAACATGGCTACTTTCGACTTAACCATCGTATTCTTTGAGCCGCATTGTTATCTGTATCACGACATCTCCTCGTCATAGCCACATCCCTTTATGGTGGTAAGGTGGGTTTGTGTATCATGACATTTTTTCGTCAGTCACAATCGTTTTTGGAAGAAAGGTCTGGAAGTTTGTGACACAGTCCCATGTTGGCACTACATTTTAGCCAACTTCTCAATTGACCACCTTTATGTGGCAAAGCTTGCTTTGATACTTCTCTGGTCTTGCTGTAGCTTCATCTCTATTTCCACGTCTCACTGGTGCTTTCTTCTTGAGTGAATGCAGGTCTCGACTCTTTTGAGAAGTCACTCACCTTAGGCATTAGGAGATGACTCAAGGAATACACGTGTGCTCACTCTTTGGAGCACATCCACGGGGTGAGCAACCATTCACTCGGGCTCACCCCCATTTTGAACTCGACTGCCTCTTTGTAGCTATGTGGTCCCCCATAAGGACTTGCGTTGTGCTCAATTTGGCACTTGGTCGACACATGTCTTGCTTGACCCCCTATTTTTTTGCTTGCAACCATTAACACTATTCCTCTAATGCGAATGGTTCTTTGGAAGACATCTGACCTAGTGTGCATTCTAATTCTTTGTTTCTCAATTCAGAACTCCCAAGCCCTTGGCAAATGAGCTTGGCTCGTGCTTCACTGATGGGTAAGACTCCTCCCTAGGGAGTCTGACTTTAATTCACAAAGCTAATTTGGATTTTGGCTTGCAACTATTCTAACCATTCTGGCATTTGTGATACACTTGAAAGTCTTCGTTCAACCCTCGAGTTCTTTTCCTAACATCTTGTCAGATATAGACACACAAAGTGTAGCTCTGATACCAATTGTCACGATTGTACTTTTTCAACCGTGTGACGTTATGATCTTAACATGCTCATGACAAGCCTTAAGGAGAACCTAAGCCCCACATATATTTTTCGCCCATCTTTGTGGCTTCGTCGGACCTTAGCCGAGGTTTGTCTTTGCCAATTGAACACAACTCGTGTGGAATTCAAGTTTGTTTAGCCAAACACGACGACTATGTTCAATCATTTGCGACCATGTTCGACTTGTCTCTACACTTGGCTAAGTCATCTGACTTGACCTTGCCTCTACTTGGGGCCAAGATCTTTCACATGAAGCGTCGCATCTCAATTTGTCATCGTGGTTCCCAATTAACATGACCCACATATCTTGATGCCATCCCAAGTCTCAGGATGTCATCGACCATCAAAGCTCACTCGGACATGTCCATCGAAAACGGACCCATGTAGTTCATATTATTGGGGACTCCCGAACATCCATCCATCTGGGTTCTATCTTGGTATTGGATCCTCCCGTATCCATGCCAAATCATTTACGGACTCTGTATTGGATAGCGGGTATTGAGCCTCTAACACATGGTTGGGGTTGTTGCACACTCGTGTCGTCTGACACTGTCCTTGAAAGATCCATTTCAAAGTAAGTCAACGAGACGCTCGTCTTGCAACACTCGCCTTCACTATGACGCATGTATGTGCCACAAGATAGCTCGCTTAGGTCATAGGGCCCAGGGGTGGTGGAGAGTTGACACCATGCTTTGTCCTAAGGTACATTTTGAGGCATTTTTAGTCTGACAAGAATAAATATGATTTTGACAAACGGTCATACGTTCTCGTGGAGCGTCTGTTCGGTGTCCGATTGACACCAAATTTGGTGAGCATTCATTTTCATATGGACGGACTTAACTCCAAAACTGTATGCCCAAACTTATTTCGGAACTCCGACGTTTGAAATTAAGACCCAAAGCCCTACCCGACCGTTTATCAAACCTATCTTTATTCCTCTTGTCTACTTGTTGCCTCAATCTTACTTATGCCTCATCTTGGCTTCAATGCACATCTCTTTGGTGTGTTAGAGGATGCAGCGTCCTCCTCGATCACATCATGACATTCATCTATCTTGGTCACATCATGGCATTCATTCATCTATCATGGTCCTTGCCTGTCACTTGAGGGTTGCCTACCCTTGAAAGATTAACTAAATACAAGGGCACACTTGAAAGATTAACTAGGGTACATTTTGGTCGCTAAGGTTGGAGATTGAGTATATTTGGTCCTTAAGGTTTTGAAAGATACACTTTAGCCCTTTAAGTTTTGGAAACGGATTGAAATGGCCCCCAACTTCTTTGATCGTTCGCAACTAACGGCAAGATGATGTGACGATTAAATTGCTGACTTCATCTTGCTGATATGGCAAAATATATTAGTTTAACAACATTTTTTCATTTCTAAAATTTCTGTCTCCTTCCTTCCTCTCCGCTGGTGAATCTTGCAGCTCCTCATCGTCTCCCTTCTCATGAACTAAACTGTTTCTTTTGCACTTTGATGGACAAAATAGACACCAAAAGTATAGTTTACTATTAAATCAGATTAAGCTTGGTTAAAATTTTTATAGTCTAGAATAAATTTTAGAATTTGATTATAATAATCAATCTCTTTGTGGGCTGGATGGTTTTGATATGGTAATCTTATGAACTCGGAAGAGGGATTCGATTATCTCAACGATAAAGTTCGAGGTTTCATTTTATTTTAATCTTTGGATGACATTGATTAGCACTTTGTTTTGGTTCTTTTGTAGCTTTCTTGGACATTTAACAAAGAAGGGATGAAGTTAGAATGGCGATGGAAATGTCGACAGGCATCGGATAATAAGACTACTACAGCAGGAATATTGGACTTTCTCATGGATGCAAACATAAGGCTGAGCGTAATACTATGCCTCCTTGTTGTGTTTACAATGTTTTAGATTTTCTCAAGGTTACTTCTATTCAGCTGTTTGTCTGTACTTCCCATTAATTTCATGAGCATACTGTTCCATATCTAATACTGTGCCTCCTTGTTGTGTTTACCAATTCACTTCATATGGCATTTGAGCATTTGAGTTGTGACTTAGAGATGCTCTTGGGGAGGAGAACGAAACACCCTTATAAAGGGTGTGGAAACCTTTCCCGAATAGATGTGTTTTAAAGCCTCGAGGGGAAGCCCAAAAGGGAAAGTCCAAAGAGGACAATATCTGCTAGTAGTGGGCCTGAGCCCTTACAAATAGTACTAGAGGAGGCTGTTCCTCGAAGGGGGTAGACACAAGGCGGTGTGCTAGTAAGGACGTTGGGCCCTGAAGGGGGTGGATTTGGTGGGGTCCCACATCGACTGGAGAAAGGAATGAGTGCCAGCGAGGACGCTGGACCTTGAAGGGGGGTGGATTGTGATATCCCATATTGGTTGGGTAGGAGAACGAAACATCCTTTATAAGGGTGTTGAAACCTTTCCTTAGCATATGCGTTTTAAACCCTTGAGGGGAAGCCCAAAGAGGACAATATCTGCTAGCGGTGGGCCTGGGCCTGGGCCGTTACATGCTCTGCGTTAATTTTTTCTTATAACTTATGCCTGCTTGATTTTTGTATGCATAGGAAGAGGTTGTGAGAAAAACTCAATCATTTGAGAAGCTGAAAGTGGAGTCTGAGAAGTGTTTGGCTCAGAGCGAGAGGATTTGTGAAGAAAAGGTGGAGTTTGAAACTGCACTATATGCAAAGGTACTGAAAGTTTCATATACTTATGATTTAAATTTCACCCCATCTGTTTTCTTCTTTGTCATCTCTGTAAAAGCTATACCATTCTGAATTATTGCTTCTTCAAAAATCATGCTACACTTTAGCTTCAAAAGTGTAACATGATGCAATATGTACTTATTCATTTTATCAGTGGAGAAGCTTTGTTCTTTGCATTTGAAAATGTAGCATGATGTCTTGTGGTCGGAAAAACTACTGTTTATGTAATTGTGTTTTCTCTGTAACTAATTATGAGATCTCACGTCAGTTGGGGAGGAGAACCAAACGTTCTTTGTAAGGGTGAGGAAACGTCTCCCTAACAGACACGTTTTAAAAACCTTGAGGGGGAGCCCGAAGAGGAAAGTTCAAAGAGGACAATATCTGCTAGCGGTGGGCTTGGGCTGTTACAGTTACGATCTTGCACCATATTTGAACCACGAACCCACCGTGCTACCAACTTAAGATTTAACAAATACACCGGTGTTCCTCTTTCTATTTTGCTATGGTGTCGAGACTCGAAAAAAGGTATCAAGTGGATGCAGTGCAGGGATTTCAAGTTTAGGATCATCTGATTGGTTAATTTATGAAGTATTTTTAAAGTTTAGAAAACGTGTGTTTAGAAAAAGGTATCCAGTAGAGGGTTTGGGCTCTTACAAATGGTATCAAAGCCAGACACCGAACGATGTGCCAACAAGGAGACTAAGCCCCAAAGGGGGTGGACACGAGACGATGTGCTAGCAAGGACGTTGGCTCCCAAAGGGGGTGGATTGAGAGAGTCCCACATCGATTGAAGAAAGGGAACGAGTGCTAGCAAAGACGCTAGGCCCTAAAGGGGGGTGGATTGTGAGATCCCACATCGGTTGGGGAGGAGAACAAAACACCCTTTATTAGGGTGTGGAGACCTCTCCCTAGCAAACACGTTTTAAAAACATTGAGGATAAGCCCAAAGATATTCTCATCTCACATCCTATTAGTTTTTAACAAACATTATAAGTAATTGTGTTCTTGTCGTGTTGCATGTATGATGTGTTCGTGTGTCTATCCCTTAGGACTTGGGAAATGATATGTATTGTCCATAGTATTGAAATGCAGCGTTGATGAACAAATAATAAATTTCCAGATCTGTTTGAATGAATGTTTCATGTATTACTGAAATGGCACCACTTGTTGTTTCTTACTTGAAATCTGTAAATGTTGTTTTGATTGCTTCCAGTTTCTAAATGTCTTGAATACAAAGAAGGCAAAACTTAGAGAGTACAGAGATCAGTTTCCAAAACAGACCACAACTAGCAGCAAACTTAAACAAGACGACGAGTACTCTGATAAAACCGAATCGTTTGACGATGATAGCGATGCCGAAAAGAACTGACGAAGAACAACGTTGAGACTTAACGCAAGGAATCTTACATCAAATAAGTTGGATTTGTTAATCCATATTAGTACGTTAAACATTTTCTTTGTTTTTCGAGTATGGGAGAGAAGATTTGAATCTCCAATATCAAGATAGATATATTTACCGATGAACTAGGTTCATATTGACATTAGGGAACAACGACAAATACTATGTTCATATTGCTCAATTGTATAATATGAACTCCAAGGACGATGGATTTCATTTCTTTTTAGATTGTTACAAATTTTGTGGGGATAATAATTTAGAGTTATGGTATTTCATTAGTGTATTTTTAAGAGTTATTTATTTATTTTAAGGTTATATTTATACCGTGGCTAATTGTGTTCATAAAATATGAAAGTCAATACATTTGTTATTTTCTAGGAGATTTGAAAAATGTAGTAAAAAAAATATTTGTGTTTTTTTTTAGCTAATGACTAAGTTTATGTAGTTTAGATTGCTTGTTTAGAATCATTCAAGCGCATTATAATCGATCTTACTCGTTGAGTGATTCGAATTTCAAACAAGTGTTTTTGCCTTAAGATATTTTAGATATTTTATCAACAAGGAAATTCGAATCTTAGTTTTCTAGAGAAATTTCATATTATTAAAATCACTCCACAAATAAGATTGATCATGTCCCGCTCTAATGATTCTAAATCTGTAATTTAAATTATATAGAATTGCAAAGAAACTTAGCCCTTAACGATAAGAAAGCGTAAATGCTAATTTTACTACTTCTTTCGAGTCTCCTTTACAAAAACAACAATGCATGACTTTTACGGCCTCAAAAGTATATATGTACACGTATACTTTAAGACCATAATTATAAATGTAGTTTTAAAATAAATAAAGTCTTAAAATATATTAATAAAAAGAATAATCGTCCACCCATAATTTGATTTAAACGAACATTTTTTTTAATATATTTTCATTGAAGTTTATTTGCAATATTCCCTTTTCGTTCTCAAAAGTTCAATTTTATTCTCTTGAAGTCTCTAAGACATGAAGTACGTGGTGGACTCATAAAAAGATAGGTGGTAACATTAAAACTTATCCAACTCACTCCAAAATTTAAAATAAACTAATGAAGTGTAAACTTAACTTTCCTTTACGCTCAAATCAGATGACACTATTGGTACTATCTCTATGAATACTTTACCCCGTTACGAACTCAAGATCCTTAAGTTCTAGGCTTAGTTGGTTTTGGGGTCTAAACACGGTTTCCTTTTAAAACAGTAACTGGGAGCTTGGTTCTTTGTTAACTCTTTCGTCTTTATGGCTATGCCAAAACTTGTCATATCCAAGACTATCAGTGTCCCAACCATCACGTGGCTTGACACTGACACTTGACAGCCTCTTGCCTTCTCAAAGGGTTCTACATTTATCTCTGTTGGGTAGCCACGGACAACACAAAAACTAGCGGTTCTAATTCTATCCTTACTTATTTAACAAAATTGGTGGAAACGAAAGAGTGGATAGAGCCAAAATCAAACAACACTCGTCTAAAGTGTCCTAAGATAGACAAAATACTTGTGACTGTAGTGTTTGAGATTTCGACCTCGTGTCCAATAGTGACATATCGACCTTGCTGCTAGGTTGACTTACCTCGGGCTAACTGATATCGATGATCATATTACCCTGAGATATCATAAAGCTACATGGCCCTCCCTGCGGCAATTGAATCAAACCGTGTTCTCAAGATAATGACCACTAACATATCCTTTCTTTTCAACTACGTCGATTGACCATGCCAGAGGATAATCGGAACAATCAAGTAAGCCCTGATCGTACTCTTCCATTAACTTGTCTCCGTACTCGATCTTTAGAAATTCTTGTCGCTTTTTGCATCGCAACACTAGCTTGAAATATTTCTTGAGGATAACTCCCTTGAACTGTATTCGGGTGATAAGGTTAACATATGCAACTTGAGTCCTCGAGGCGGACAGCTACTACAATCAAGCATCTTTTCGAAGTAGGAATGTAACACAGTTCCGCCTTTGTCTTTCAGAGTACTGTATATGATCAAGTATTTCATCCATTAGACTTCTATATGCTATAAGTGATATAAGTTTATCATTGGTCAACTTTGATTAATCTTTTTAGATAACTTATTCAACATAAAAGTTCCATACATATCCAATCCCGTTCCTATAACTTTGTATCGAAGTATCACATTCCCATAATATTATAAACATATATTCACATTCCCACTTGAGGTTCACACTCCCGTCAATCAATCAGTCACTCGCCTTTACCTGAAAAATATTATTATAAAGATAAGTATTTAAAATCGCTGTAAATGTTCCTATAGTTGGAGTCGAAAAATTCTCTCACACACATGTATCGTGACTAATGAGACCTAATATTCATGATTGTTCGTTAGGCTTTACTTTGTTTTATCGAGTAAGGTTGAATGTGTCAGAATTTAGTGCAACTTATTTCTAGTTTGAATTAGTCAAGATACTTATAATCAGTTAATATTGGGAGAATACATCAATTATGGAATATATCTCAGATATTCTTAATCCGTTAATATTTTTCCTTTATGATTTGTTAGTACCATACTTTATTTTATTCTCCAGATTTAGTTAGTCTATATTTTCCTTATTTGTAGGTATTAGTTGGTAGCTTGTATCCTATTTAAACGTTGTTGATATCGAAGATTGAACTTTCGATCCCAATTTTATTTCTCATTCTTTACTCGGTATTATTTCTTGAGTAATAATATTTTCAGATCTGTTCCCACTTTTGAGGGGTAGATATTGTATCAGAAAGCATAGTACATTTTTACACAGAGTTTTCGCACATGTACGGGGTTCACTAGGCAAGCTTGTTAAAGAACACGCTAGACGCCCTAACTATAGGTAGCATACTCATGCTACCTAAAACCGAAAGAAAAGAAAAGAACACAAATAACATCATGATTGTACACGTTTGTACATTATATGTCGGAGAATTAATTCATGATCATGTAATATACAATATGCATAAGGTCCCAAATAAAAAAATCATGTTTCAATGAGATGATACATATAATAGTTCCGTAAATAACATGATATATGTCTCCTAAGAGACATAGTGTTTTAATTATGCTTATATTACATTGTACGCACGATGTCTCAAACGATATAAACATAGTCATATCATCATATCAATCATATATAAAAACAAGACCCAAGGTAACAAACAATTTCATCCAACCTATTTCATAGGTATTCAACGAATAAGTTTACCTACCGTAAAAAGCTTAATCTGATTCCGTGAGCTTATCATCTCTTAAACTCGACTTTAAGAGAGTTCAATGTCACCTATCGAGCTTATAATCTCTTAAACTCAGCTTTAAGAGAGTTCAACGTTACCTATCGTGTCAACTTTCGATAAGCTTTTCTAAAGATAATTCTGTTACTGTTACATGAGAGATATTCGTTTGAATGGCTCAAAATCAGAGTTTTTCAGCATAAAAATGTGTGGCTTGCTTCGGATATAGTTGTAGAATCTCATGCCGATGTTAGCTTGCTTCGGGTTTGTAAGAATCAATCCCGTTTCTTTTTGCTTTTTCAGAGAATAAATTTGCCTATAGTTGATTTTTTATAGGAAGAAAGCTAACCTTAATACATTCCCTTTCTTAGGTGGGGAATTTTAATAGGCCCGAAAATTCAATTCTCGACATAGTTATTTGATTCTCAAACATTCTTTTTTTTCAAGTATTATAAATAAAGCATTCAACCAAACGACTCTATAAACGTGTCTATAGCGGTGTAAACAAGGACAATGAAGCTCATATTTAATTATTTATTCTCGTAATAAGGATCTAAAAACGAAAGAGAAAAAAAAAAAAACGTGTTTTCTCCCCTCTTTTTCTTTGATTCTCTCTTTTTAACATGTTTTTTTTTCTCTCTTTTTCTTTTCAACTTTCCTTCCCTCTACCGAGGGGGAGGGTGTTCGTCGTTTGCGTCACCGCCTCTAACTCGGTATTCTCACTCTTTTAGAGGGCACCAAAACGTTGAATGATAGAGCGGGGTATGGAAGCTGGTTTAAAAGGGAAGGGGCGTGGATTCGTCGTGCAGAGACGTTTATGCTAAGACTCGGGATATTTTTCTCTTATCTCATCTTCTCGTTCTCGCTTATGCCAAGACGCTTCACCCTATTAAAGACGTTCATAAGTAATTTTAATTCCTAATTTTTATAAAGTAATTCTCAAATATATTATGAATTATCTAATAAATGGTATGTCAGTAGTCATTGTATTGTAGACGTATGTATCCTTGCTAGAACTCTTTCCTCTTTTCAATCAATGTGGGATCCCACATTGGTTGGAGAAGGGAACGAAACATTCTAAGGTTGTGGAAACCGACCTTAGAAGCCGCGTTCTTACACCCTTGGGAAGAATTCCGAAAGAAAAAAAAAAAAAAAATCTAAAAATGACATCATTTCCAATTAAAAATGCTAACATAATGTTGGGAATGAATTCATTTATACAATGGAAATATTGAAATCGTAACGATTTGACTTTTTGAACATGTACGCAATTTATCCAAAAATTGTTAAAAAAAAAAAAAAAAGGGTTTAAATGAAAACAAACTTCTTCAACCAAAATTTTCCGACTCCCCATAAATCACTTTTCCACTCTGTTCGTCACTCCCGTCCTACCACCTTACATTTACCTGAAAATCATTTTAAAAACAGGATGAATATTAAAAAAATTGAGTAAGATACTTTCCTCCCGAGTCAGATATGCAAATTGTCATATAGTTCATCAATCAAAATCGAGGAACCTAGTGGTTGATTACCCGAAACACATATCGTGTAATCTCCTCACCAAAAACTATTTTCAACAATCACTCTTCGGTGACCATTAGTGGTTGGCTACTTGATACACACAACGTGTAATCTTTACCACAAAAATAATTTTCAGCAACCACACCATTATTAGCAGGTTACTCAATACATGCACTCCTCAAACTTGTATCCGATATTTATTTTTCCACTTCAAATAGTATTTCGAGTGATGCTCGGGGGTGGCCGTTGCAAGGACTGCGACCACCTAATAGACACGGATGAAGATAGGGAGGAGGTGGTGGACTCTAAAAAAGGTAGGTGGTAACGTCAGATTGTAAGCGACTTATCCAACTCGCTCCAAAATCCAAAATAATCTAACGAAGCTTGAACTTAACTTTCCCTTGCGCCCAAATGAGAGGACTGCCTTTATTGGTGCTATATCTAAGAATACTTTACCCGAACTATGAACTCAAGATCCCTTCCATTGAAGCTTAGTTGGTTTTGGAGTCTAAACACTATTTCGTTACTAAAAGAGTAATTATGGGCATGATTCTTTGCTAACTCTTTCATCTCTACGGTGATGCCAAAATTTGTCATATCTAAGATTATCAGTGTCATATCCATCATGTAGCTTGACACAGACACTTGACAGCCTCTTACCTTCTTAAACGGTTCTACGTTTACCCCTATTGGGGTAGCCACGGACAACAGAGAACCTAGTGCTCTAATTCTATCCTCACATGTTTAACAAAATTAGCAGAAATGAAAGAGTGAATATTGCCGAAATGAAACAACACTCTTTGCAAAGTGGGCCAAGATAGACAAAATACATGTGACTGTAGTGTTTGAGGTTTTGACCTCATTGAAGCCGAACCTAAACCTGTGCTCGAGAATAATGGCATAGATTCCACCTTGCTTCTGGGTCGGCTTCTAGGGTAAGACTTGATCACTATTCGAAGCTGATAGGTATCGACTATCATCTTAGCCTAAGATATTGCAAAGCTACATTGCCCTCCTTGTGGCATTTGAAGCAAACCCTATTCTCAAACCTATGTGTCGGAGTGTCGTCCACAATTAGTAAATAATTTCTCACAAGGATAGTCTTGTGTGGGTCTAGGTCCAGGTCCACCTCGATTGTATGAGGTCTTGGTCGAGGCTCCACCTTCCTCTTTTACCCTCTTCTCCAACTCGAGTTAGGAACCTTGTCATCTGTTGGAGGCTCATGATCATCTTTCGCATCTTCTATTCGAAGTATTGTGGCATAGCCAGGTAGCTCATGAGCAAAGACCGCACCACGAACCACAAGTCTCAAGCTCATGATAAAACAGTAATTTCTTTTCCTTTAGGTCGACCATGTCAAGGGCAAATCAGGACAATCGAGTAAGCTCTTGATCGTAATCTTCTATTAACCTGTCTCCCAACTCGATCTTTAGAAATTCTTTCCGCTTTTTATATCGTAACACCAGCTTGAAATATATCGTAAGGATAACTCCCTTCAACTATACCCAGTTGATCAGATTAACATGTGCACCCAGAGTCCTCGAGACAGACTACTACTACTACAATCAAGCATCGAATTTCATATGATCAAATATTTCATCTATTAGCGACATAAAAGTTCCATACATATCCATTGCGGTTCATATAACTTTGTATTGAAGTATCACATTCCCATAATATTATAATCATATATTGACATTCCACCCGATATTCCAACTCCTTTAAGTTTTTCAAAAGTACTTCGAAGACTATCGTCTGTTGAAATAAAAATATATAAAATTTACGTAAATAATTAAAATATGTATGGATAATAACTTTATTTGTATTTTTTAAAAACTATATTTGTCTTCTCATCATTTCAAATGGTATCTTTTACCATAATGTTCATCTTTTTATGATGAGCCTATAAGATAGTGGAGTTGTTCAATCCCATTGTTCCAAAGCCAAGCAAGTTCCAAAAAAGAGATTGAAAGATGGGTTCAATCTCCAAAACTAGTAAGCCACATGTTGTATGTGTCCCATTTCCAGCCCAAGGCCATATCAACCCTATGCTAAAGCTGGCTAAGCTTCTCCACCATAGAGGTTTCCACGTAACGTTCGTCAATACCGAGTACAATCATAGACGTCTGCTTAACTCGAGAGGCCCAAACTCGGTCGATGGCTTGCTAGATTTTCAGTTTAGAACCATTCCCGATGGCCTTCCCTTCTCGGATGCGAATTCTACCCAAGACGTACCTTCCCTTTGCCAATCCACCTCCAAAAATTGCTTAGTTCCTTTTTGTGATCTTATTTCTGAGCTTAACTTGACCATTGATGTCCCGCCGGTTAGCTGTATTGTTGGAGATGCTATCATGTCTTTTTGTATGTTGGCGGCTAATAAGTTTAAAATCCCTCATGCTTTGTTCTGGACGGCTAGTGCTTGTGGCTACTTTGGTTACTTGCGTTATCATGAGCCGATTAAGCACGGGTTGGTACCACTTGAAGGTATGATTCATTTTTTTTTTTAAGCATAATATATTTTAATTTGAAAGTTGGGTTTTTTAATATTAGCTTCTTTCATGGTTTAGACTTGGAGAATACGATAGAATGGACTCGGGGACTGAAAAGTATACGTTTGAGGGACCTGCCTAGCTTTCTTCTTACAACGGAACCAGATGATATCATGCTAAATTTTATCAATCAAGAAATGAGTAGATGTCGAGAAGCTTCGGCGATTATATTAAACACATATGATTCGCTTGAACACGATGCTATAGATTCTCTTTCTTCTATACTTCCTCCTCTTTACATAGTTGGTCCACTTCACTTGCTTGTCAACCAAATAGACGATGAAAAGCTAAGAGCAATAGATTCAAATCTTTGGGTCGAGGATATGGATTGCATCGAGTGGCTTAACTCAAACGAACCCAACTCGGTGGTTTACGTTAATTTTGGTAGTACAACAGTGATGACTGAAGATCAACTAATTGAGTTTGCATGGGGATTAGCAGATAGTGAAAAGCCGTTCTTATGGATTACAAGACCCGATATAATCGTGGGAGATTCAGCCATTTTGCCCGTTGAATTTGTAACACGAACCAAAGATAGAAGTTTGATAGCAAATTGGTGTTGTCAAGAACAAGTGTTGAGCCATCCATCTGTGGGAGGGTTTCTAACACATAGTGGATGGAATTCGAGTCTTGAAAGTATATGCGCTGGAGTGCCGATGATCTCGTGGCCTTTCTTTGCCGAACAACAAACGAATTGTCGTTATTGTTGCACCGAGTGGGGCGTTGGGATGGAAATCGATAGCAATGTTCGAAGAAATGATGTCGAGAAGCTTGTGAGAGAGCTAATGGATGGCGAAAAGGGTATGAAAATGAAGAAGAATGTGATGGATTTGAAGAGCAAAGCTGAAGAAGCGTATAAACTTGGTGGATATGCTTCCAAGCAATTGGATAAACTCATCAATGATGTTCTTCTACAAAATTCTTAACTTGGTTTGTTTTTCTTAAACCTATATATTTAGAAGAGTGTGCTTATTCAATAAAATCTACTTTTAAGTTAGTCTTGTAATATTTTAGTTGGAATCTCTAAAAAAATATCGACCATCGAGAATAAGTTTGTAACGACTTTTTAAATGAAATATTTTTTTATGAGCGTGTGGAAATCTCTTTCTATTAGATACATTTTAAAACCGTGAAGCTGACGGTGATACGTATCGGGACAAAGGGGAGAATATCTACTAGTGGTGGCTTTGGGCTGTTACAAGGGTATTAGAGCCAAGCACCGAGGGAGAGGTGATCCTCTGTGCTAGGGCTCTCGGAAGCCCACAACTTCCGCTTCTGAGTGGCATTGGACCGAGATTGTCCCTCTTATCGTGGGGAATTCCTTTGTCTCATCACTTGCCTTATGTCGGACAGTTCCTCTACCCCAATATGGTATCTCAATTGTGCCCCCAATGCCATTGGAGCACTCTCTATACAAGTCGTTGGCATAACCAATTCGGGGACAGGGGCTTACCATGAAGCAACTTCAAATGTCATACCTTTTGTCTCCCCTGCTTGCTGTCTTTTCATTCGGAATCTAGCTTTACCACTCTATCTCACTGTGGCCACCCTGATGGAGAAGATTACTGGGCTACTTTCTGTTCCCTCCGGTTGCCATCTACGGATGTCAGGGTTAACCCAATTGTACGGTACAAGTGATGTGCCAAGCAAGGATGCTGGACTCTTAAGGGGGTGGATTGAGAGATCCCACATTGGTTGGAGAGAGGAACGAAACATTGCTTATAAGGGTATGGAAACCTCTCCTTAGTAGACGCGTTTTAAAATCGGGAGGCTGATGACGATACGTAACGAGACAAAACAAACAATATCTGCTTGCTAGCAATGGGTCCCACGGTTGAAGTCGGGAGGCTAATGACATTTTATGGCCTCCACAGCAGAAGCCGCCATCTGTGCATTAGTCTCTTGCCTTTACGTGAAAATATTAATAAAATGGATCCCACGGTTGAAGTCGAAAAATGCTGTCACACACATGTATTATAACTAACGAGACCTAATATTCATGATTGTTCGTTAGACTATACTTTTTTTGTCGGGTAAAATTAGATGCATATTACTTTTTTACACACATTTTTACGCAAACGTACGTGGGTCCATTAGGCAATCGTGTTAAAGAACACCCTAGGCGGCCTAACTATAGGTAGTACCAAAAAACTGAGAGAAAAGAAAGGAACACAAATAATATCATGATTGTACACGTCTATATATTATATAGCGGAGAAGTAATTCATGATCATATAATATACCATATGTATAAGGTCCCACGTTAAAAATCATGTTTCAATATGCTGATACACATAACACTTCCGTAAATAACATGACATAAGTCTCTTAAGAGACATATGGTGTCTCGAAAAATATAAGCATAGTCATATTATCATATCAGTCATACTATATATGGAAGTACGTATATCATATAAATCAAACAACTAATACCATGTAAACAAGGTCACATGGTACATTGTAACAAACAATTTCATCCCGCAAAAGCTCTAATGTTCTTAAGTCTCGGTAAACTTATCATTTCTTAAACTCAGCTTTAAGAGAGTTTGTAGGTTTATAGTTGGGTGACGGGATTGTGGAGCATAGATTCAAATCTAATTTTCAATTCTTAACTGTAAACTGATACGGATGAGAAGATTTTTAAAGGATAGGAATCAAATTTAACTTTCAACTTTCAATAAACTTTTCTAAAACTTCACATTCCCTTTCCCTTTTTGCTTTCTTCTTCTCCTCCGAAGATAACCCACCGAGCCGTTTGTTTTAAGTTTTGGAACGGAAAAAGAGAATGAAAATATTTAATTATATGAAATTTTGATAACATTTTTCGTGCAATACCAAACATAGTTATTTGATTGTCAGACATCGTAGACGAAGTCTCCAACCAAACAACCTTATAGAAATGTGTGTAAAGGTGGGAACGAGGATAATGAAGCTCATATTTAATTCCTTATTCTTATGATAAGTAGGGATCTAAAAAAGAAAAAAAAAAACGTGAAAAAAGTATGTATAATAAAATCAATCAAATCAATATTTTCTCTCCCACTCTAAAGTGGTTCAATTTTCTTGATTTTCGTTAATTTATTATTCAATTTTAAAGCATTCTAAAAATAAATTATTAATTATTAAGGCCTAAAATTTAAAAGTTAGTTACATTATAGTTATAATTAATACTTAACAAGTAAAATAAAACATTATAAATAAATATTAAATTAGTGAAAGGCTTATAAACAATCAGAGTGGCGCAGCGGAAGCGTGGTGGGCCCATAACCCACAGGTCCCAGGATCGAAACCTGGCTCTGATAAGAGTGGCTTCCGTTTTGTTTTCTTCTTTCCTTCTCGTATAAAATTTTAGACAGTACGGATTTCCTTTTCGACAATCAGAGTGGCGCAGCGGAAGCGTGGTGGGCCCATAACCCACAGGTCCCAGGATCGAAACCTGGCTCTGATAAGAGTGGCTTCCGTTTATTTGTTTTCTTCTTTCCTTCTCATATAAATTTTTAGACAGTACGGATTTCCTTTTCGACAATCAGAGTGGCGCAGCGGAAGCGTGGTGGGCCCATAACCCACAGGTCCCAGGATCGAAACCTGGCTCTGATAAGAGTGGCTTCCGTTTATTTGTTTTCTTCTTTCCTTCTCATATAAAATTTTAGACAGTACGGATTTCCTTTTCGACAATCAGAGTGGCGCAGCGGAAGCGTGGTGGGCCCATAACCCACAGGTCCCAGGATCGAAACCTGGCTCTGATAAGAGTGGCTTCCATTTTCTTTTTTGTTTTTTCTTTTTCCCTTTTCTCTTGCTTTTTTGTATTGCATTTTGGGACATGGGGCTCGGTCAACAATTTTGAGTTTCATAGTTGCAGAAGAATCATAGAAATCCTTTCCCAACAATTTCCACTTCTCCACCAAAACTTTCCCATCCCTCCAATTCCCCAGATCTCATCACTTCTTCATCTCCTCCCTGCTCTCATAGTTTCTCATTTTTGTTGGTGGATCAGACATGCCAGTGGCTGCTTCCGCCATTTACTTCCTCAATCTCCGAGGGGATGTTCTCATTAATCGTCTCTACCGTGACGATGTCGGGTAATTTTACCTCTTTTTATTTTCTAAGTTCCAATTTCTAATCTGGATGTTCACGTAAGAGGGTTCGTAGCGTGTCTATATTGCTTATAAGTCTGGATTATATGATTTCATTTATTGGGTCAAGCTTACAATTTAAGTTTTGATCGTTGGAAGAGTTTCTAAAGCAATGGGCATTGTTGAGATTCTTTGTAATTGAGTCTGAGGTGATCAACTGAATCATTTTTCAGCGAATTGTAGATCCTCGCTGTTACTTGTTTGATATCAATCAGTGTTTTCATGGTACACTTAGAGCCTATGGTGAGGGGCGATGTGAGGTGCTCGCCTTTTGCGCGTTTTAGTCACAATGGTGCACGAGCACTTGCCTCAATCATGAAGAAGGGGAAGAGTCGAAAGAAGATGATTAGAGAAGAAAAATAAGAAGAAGATGAGTAGGGAGGGATGGGAAGAAAAATAAGATGAGTATAGAGAAAAGAACAAGATCAAGAAGATGAGTTAGATGGTAATTTACCTTATGCCTCAATGTAGGAAACCCGTATACACGTGTGGATTATGTCATTTTTTTCGTCGGGTTATTTGATGAATCCTTAGAGAAGCCCCTTTTTGACAAACTATTATGCAATCTGCATACCTTGTGAGATAAAGATGGTGGTAAGCCAAAATGACTTTCTTAAGCTTCTAAAAGTGTGGTATGTAGTAATAGTTTCAAAGGTATTTAGTTAGTCTATTAGGCGGGTATTATTGCACGGATGGAATATTGCTTATTTCAGCTTATGGATACAATTTTTATGTATCGTTGTGTTTTCTCGTTAAGTTATGCTGGTTAACTCTTTTTACACCTAATAAATTCGCAGCGGAAATATGGTGGATGCCTTCCGAACGCATATAATGCAAACAAAAGAACTTGGCACGTGTCCGGTGAGGCAAATTGGTGGTTGCTCTTTCTTTTACATNGATCGAAACCTGGCTCTGATAAGAGTGGCTTCCGTTTATTTGTTTTCTTCTTTCCTTCTCATATAAATTTTTAGACAGTACGGATTTCCTTTTCGACAATCAGAGTGGCGCAGCGGAAGCGTGGTGGGCCCATAACCCACAGGTCCCAGGATCGAAACCTGGCTCTGATAAGAGTGGCTTCCGTTTATTTGTTTTCTTCTTTCCTTCTCATATAAATTTTTAGACAGTACGGATTTCCTTTTCGACAATCAGAGTGGCGCAGCGGAAGCGTGGTGGGCCCATAACCCACAGGTCCCTGGATCGAAACCTGGCTCTGATAAGAGTGGCTTCCGTTTATTTGTTTTCTTCTTTCCTTCTCATATAAAATTTTAGACAGTACGGATTTCCTTTTCGACAATCAGAGTGGCGCAGCGGAAGCGTGGTGGGCCCATAACCCACAGGTCCCAGGATCGAAACCTGGCTCTGATAAGAGTGGCTTCCATTTTCTTTTTTGTTTTTTCTTTTTCCCTTTTCTCTTGCTTTTTTGTATTGCATTTTGGGACATGGGGCTCGGTCAACAATTTTGAGTTTCATAGTTGCAGAAGAATCATAGAAATCCTTTCCCAACAATTTCCACTTCTCCACCAAAACTTTCCCATCCCTCCAATTCCCCAGATCTCATCACTTCTTCATCTCCTCCCTGCTCTCATAGTTTCTCATTTTTGTTGGTGGATCAGACATGCCAGTGGCTGCTTCCGCCATTTACTTCCTCAATCTCCGAGGGGATGTTCTCATTAATCGTCTCTACCGTGACGATGTCGGGTAATTTTACCTCTTTTTATTTTCTAAGTTCCAATTTCTAATCTGGATGTTCACGTAAGAGGGTTCGTAGCGTGTCTATATTGCTTATAAGTCTGGATTATATGATTTCATTTATTGGGTCAAGCTTACAATTTAAGTTTTGATCGTTGGAAGAGTTTCTAAAGCAATGGGCATTGTTGAGATTCTTTGTAATTGAGTCTGAGGTGATCAACTGAATCATTTTTCAGCGAATTGTAGATCCTCGCTGTTACTTGTTTGATATCAATCAGTGTTTTCATGGTACACTTAGAGCCTATGGTGAGGGGCGATGTGAGGTGCTCGCCTTTTGCGCGTTTTAGTCACAATGGTGCACGAGCACTTGCCTCAATCATGAAGAAGGGGAAGAGTCGAAAGAAGATGATTAGAGAAGAAAAATAAGAAGAAGATGAGTAGGGAGGGATGGGAAGAAAAATAAGATGAGTATAGAGAAAAGAACAAGATCAAGAAGATGAGTTAGATGGTAATTTACCTTATGCCTCAATGTAGGAAACCCGTATACACGTGTGGATTATGTCATTTTTTTCGTCGGGTTATTTGATGAATCCTTAGAGAAGCCCCTTTTTGACAAACTATTATGCAATCTGCATACCTTGTGAGATAAAGATGGTGGTAAGCCAAAATGACTTTCTTAAGCTTCTAAAAGTGTGGTATGTAGTAATAGTTTCAAAGGTATTTAGTTAGTCTATTAGGCGGGTATTATTGCACGGATGGAATATTGCTTATTTCAGCTTATGGATACAATTTTTATGTATCGTTGTGTTTTCTCGTTAAGTTATGCTGGTTAACTCTTTTTACACCTAATAAATTCGCAGCGGAAATATGGTGGATGCCTTCCGAACGCATATAATGCAAACAAAAGAACTTGGCACGTGTCCGGTGAGGCAAATTGGTGGTTGCTCTTTCTTTTACATGAGAATTAGCAATGTATACATTGTGATTGTTGTAAGCAGCAATGCAAATGTAGCTTGTGCGTTCAAATTCGTGGTTGAGGTAGTTAGCATCTTCTTCGTGGTTGTATGCTTTGGTGTAACATTCTTTACCTTCATGATTTAAGTTCGATGTTTGATTAATCAACTATTTTCAAGTTTATATTTAGCTTCCTTTTAGGATATTTGAAGAAGATTTTGCTCAAGTAGCTAAATAATAAAGGAAGCATATTTTATTTTGATGGAACTTATGATTTAGTTTTGCTTACAGGCTGTTGCACTGTTCAAATCTTATTTTGGTGGGGCTTTCGATGAAGATGCAATTCGAAACAATTTTGTTCTTATTTACGAGCTTTTGGATGGTATGTGATGCCTTCTAAAAGTGTGCACGTGTATTTACTAGAAGTTTATGTATAAGCTTACAATTAGACATACATGTTATATATGTTGCCTTTTTATTATTGTCTTAGAAATAGAGGCATTTGTGTCGTGGAAATGAGTCGAAGGCTGATATCTGCCTTGTAATTGCAGAAATAATGGATTTCGGTTACCCGCAAAACCTCTCGCCTGAAATTCTAAAACTATATATCACTCAAGAAGGAGTTCGCTCGCCATTCTCTTCCAAGGTTAGATAATATTTATATTTTCCAACAGATTTTGAGCATAGAATGCTTAGCTATAACGTTCCGGTACCTTACAATTTCTTTCTATATCTCTCTCTCTCACTCTTTGTAATTTTCTGGCCATTTGTATTTCTTAAGAGGATTTCTTGTCCTCTTATACTCGTGAAGTTTATCGAAATCAATTAAATTTTCTCTTGTAGCAAAAGTAAAAATATTTTAAAGAGGAATAAATGTCTGTTTATAAACAAGTGATTTTTACTGAAATCTTTTCATTTCGTTCCTTTTATTTTGCACCTTGTGCTAAAAAAGCCTTCAGATAAACCTGTCCCAAATGCAACTTTACAAGTCACAGGTGCTGTCGGTTGGCGAAGGGAAGGGCTTGTATATAAAAAAAATGAGGTGAACGATGATTCTTTCTTTCTTTGCTTGCACGAATTAAGAAACGAACTAAATTCTGAACCTTTTCTATGCAGGTCTTTTTGGATATTGTTGAAAGTGTAAACCTTCTTATGTCTTCAAAAGGTAGATAATAGCTTTTAAGGTTTCTTCTGTATCACATATCTGTTGTGGAATCTTATAAAATATTGGTGATCATAGGTAGCGTTCTACGTTGTGACGTTACTGGGAAGATTCTTATGAAGTGCTTTCTTTCTGGAATGCCTGATCTAAAGTTGGGTTTAAATGATAAGATTGGACTTGAGAAAGAGTCGCAAATGAAGTCCCGTCCAAATAAGAGGTAGTTTCTCATGGGAGATTTTAATGACACTCGACAACGATACTACTTTTATTGATTTATCTTGGCCGTCTAAACCTACTTTATTTTTTCTTTTTCGTCGTACTTAATTTGTTATTTAGCATCATCAACTCTTCTCTGTTTCAACTGAATTTCATTTGTTATTCATGATTATTTTTATCTGTGTTTGTATTGTGTGGCTGTACATTGTGCATCTTCTATGGTTCTTTTGGTTTCTTTTACTATATCAATGATAGTAACATGAGAGGAAGACATAATTGTTTGTAGTTTATTATGATTTTATTGTAGTGTTGTTCAAATAACTTCTGATTTGCTTGGTAAGTTCTTTTAAGAAGTCTTCAAAATATTTCTTTTGTTGATTTTTTGTCGATGTCAATTTTCGAAGTCTTCTTAACGACTCAAAATTGGACTGGAGCATGTCATGTGCCTTAGTGCCCGTGTTAAAATGAAGAAGTTAACAACGTGGACTTATTAGATGGAAGATCGAAAGTTCAGTGCTAGACGTATTACTAATATAAATGTTTCAAAATTCATAGACTTAATAGACACAACCTCGAAAGTTCAAGGACCAAACTTAACCTTTTAAATAGGATATCTCATCAATACAATGTTTCTAATTCAGAAGAATGATAATGCGCAGTACATGGATGCAGGGTTATTGAACTAAGGATGAATATTAGTTTTTCACATGTTGGTGTTGCTCTTTCTTTTTCGTTTTTTTAACAAGAAACAAATGGTCTTTCTCTTTCTTGATGTTGTATTTCTTCTTCTTTTCTTTTCTTTTTTCACCTTTTATTTGTTAAGAGAAAGGATGCTTAAGATTAGATTTGAGGTTATCTTTGTGTATTAGTGTGAGATCCCACCTCGGGTGGAGAGGGGAATGAAACATTTCTTATAAGGGTGTGGAAACCTCTCTCTAGTAGACGCGTTTTAAAACCTTTGAGGGGAAGCTCTTTTTAGGGAAAGCTTGAAGAGAGCAATATCTACTGGTGGTGGGCTTGAGTTGTTAGAAATGGTAACAGAGCCAGACACCGCCCTTTAAGGGAAAGCTGGAAGAGGGCAATATCTACTAGTGGTGGGCTTGAGTTGTTAGAAATGGTAATAGAGCCAGACACCGCCCTTTAAGGGAAAGCTCGAAGAGAGCAATATCTACTAATGGTGGGCTTGGGTGTTATAAATGGTAACAGAGCCAGACACTGGGCGGTGTACTAGCAAGGACGCTGGGCCCCCAAGGGCGGTGGATTGTGAGATCGGTTGGAGAGGGAAACAAAACATTCCTTATATAGGTGTAGAAATCTCTCCCTAGTAGACGCATTTTAAAACCTTGAGAAGAAGCCCTTTAAGGGAAAGCCCAAAAAGGACAATATCGGCTAGTGGTAAGCTCGAGTTGTTACAATTAGTGAGTCAGGTTTTTGTGCTTTTATTTAACTTCACATGTATCATGGAGCTCTTCTTCTCGTCTTTTGAAATGTGGTGGTGAACAATAATTTGGCTGTAGACTATCATATGATTCAAGAAGAGATTTTGGTTTCACATGTTTCTTATTGTTGTAATATTTCATCTAATAAGGTATGCATTTTTTGTTTTATGATTTATTTTGCAGTGGTAAAACAATTGAGCTTGATGATGTTACTTTTCATCAATGTGTAAATTTGACGAGGTTTAACTCGGAGAAGACGGTCAGCTTTGTGCCACCCGATGGCGAATTTGAATTGATGAAGTGAGCTCAAATTTTTAATCTGTCTCGTGCGTTGTTTAAAGTTAAAGTTGAGAATCTCAATAGTTCAAGTTTTTTAATTCCTTTGAACATCTAGCTTCCATTAAGTTTAGTTATTACCAATATAGAATATACCATCTTCATTTTGATGAAGTATGGAAGTTTTCCCCCCGTGACGTTTATTGCCATGCCTATCGGCGTGTCATGCACTTTTGTACTTTATGTAGCAAATTTGAGTGCTTTTGCAATTATACCGCATGTGAGTATGAGATTTATTAGCTGTGCCCTCACAGAACTTTTATTGTGCATCTCATGCAAAAATCATCCATGTGATCCATTATCTCTTATAGAGGGAAGGACAAAGGACCCCACCATATGTGTAGAATGTATAGAGAGGGAAAATGAATAGCTTTTTGTTGGAGGCTGTAACGGCCCAAGCCCACTGCTAGTAGATATTGTCCTCTTTAGGCTTTCCTTTTCGGACTTTACCCCAAGGTTTTTAAAACGCGTCTGCTAGGGAGAGGTTTACACACCCTTATAAGGAATGCTTCATTCTCCTCTTCAATCGATGTGAGATCTCACAATCCACCCCCCTTGGGAGCCCAGCGTTCTTGTTGGCACATCGCCCGGTGTCTGGCTATGATACCATTTGTGACAGCCCAAGCCCATTGCTAGTAGATATTGTCCGCTTTGACTCGTTACGTATAGCCGTCAGCGTCACGGTTTTAAAACGCGTCTGCTAGGGAGAGTTTTCCACACCCTTATAAGAAATGCTTCGTTCCTCTCTCCAACCAACATGAGATCTCATCTCCAACCAACGTGGGATCTCATAGAGGCACACTGAGAGTTTATTCCATTTTCATGCTTACTCCCTCATACGTGCAAGGTATTTCTTCTATATCTAATATTGTTTATCTTCTTTTGATGCAGATATCGTATTACTGAGGGTGTTAATCTTCCATTTCGAGTACTCCCAACAATTAAGGAGCTTGGTAGGACTCATATGGAAGTTAATGTTAAGGTTTGTGGTTCTCTAAATTTCATGATCTTAACGTATCAAGTTCTACAATGCTTCTTAAGTCCATTATCTACTGGCCTTCAGGTGAAGAGTGTCTTCGGTGCGAAAATGTTTGCTCTTGGCGTGGTCATTAAAATTCCCGTTCCAAAGCAGACAGCTAAAACTAGTTTCCAAGTGACATCCGGTCGAGCCAAGTACAATGCCTCGATCGACTGCATTGTGTGGAAGTAAGTATTTTCCGTAGTTTCTGGTATTTTCTTCAGACAAATACGTTGTAACGCTTGCATATCGTATCATAGATATTCGTGCAGTTTGTCATCTTTGCGATATTATATCATCTATAATTTTTCCATTTATTACAAATTTCTTCATTTTTTCGTTTTAGTTTGGGTAATCTTTGTTCTCACTTCGATTTCTGGAGTCGTGTTTTGGTCTCACTTATTACGTGCTCGTGTAGTTGCTTTCTTTTTCTCATTATACATGTTCTTCATGCATGCATACTCTTCTATTTGAGTAATGAGGTTAGATTTATGTGATCCTTCTCATATTATCTACGATTTTCTCGATAGCCCGTAAATTGATACACTATGATTTTCTTTATAGGGCCTCTCGTTATGTTCGGTCTCATGTTTAATGATATGCAGTTGTGGCTTAGATTTTTATTTCTGTCAATTTCAGGATCAGAAAATTCCCTGGACAAACGGAACCAACCATGAGCGCAGAAGTCGAGCTGATTTCTACAATAACTGAAAGGAAGGCTTGGACACGGCCACCAATTCAGATGGAGTTTCAGGTTCTCATAGATTTAACCTTAGCATACTAGTTTAGCAAATGATGCGTCGATGAATTTTCTTTTAACGGTATCGTAAGCACGTGCTTTCTGCTCATGCTCTGTTGGGTCGATTTAATGGTTTCGTTACGCTCTTTCTTCATCGTCGTTATACTAGTTTAGCAATGATGCATCGATGAATTTTCTTTTAACGGTATTGTAAGCACGTGCTTTCTGCTCCTGCTCTGTTGGGTCGATTTAATGGTTTCGTTACGCTCTTTCTTCATCGTCGTTATACTAGTTTAGCAATGATGCATCGATGAATTTTCTTTTAACGGTATCGTAAGCACGTGCTTTCTGCTCCTGCTCTGTTGGGTCGATTTAATGGTTTCGTTACGCTCTTTCTTCATCGTCGTTATACTAGTTTAGCAATGATGCATCGATGAATTTTCTTTTAACGGTATCGTAAGCACGTGCTTTCTGCTCCTGCTCTGTTGGGTCGATTTAATGGTTTCGTTATGCTCTTTCTTCATCGTCGTTTTGTTGTTCGAATGTCTTTAGAACTGTTTTATTGGAACTTGCATGTTCTTAACTTCTCTCTTCTCTGTCTTAAGATTATGTTGTTGATAAAATATTTATCGTTTTCGGTTAACAGGTTCCCATGTTCACGGCATCTGGTTTACGAGTTCGTTTCCTAAAGGTATTTCTTGTTTTTTCCTATTTTTAGACACTTGAAAAGTCATTCCAAACAGATAGGTACTAGAAAATTCTCGAGTAATATGAATGGAGTTCGAGCATATGTAGTTGTGTTATAGTTTTAGCAATGTGAGTGCGAACTCTTTCAGGCTGTCGTTGGAAACGAAGTTTTTTGTTTTTCAATTTGTTCTTCAGGTGTGGGAGAAGAGTGGTTACAACACAGTCGAATGGGTTCGTTACATAACTAAAGCTGGATCGTACGAGATCCGATGTTAGAATTAACGAAGTGTAGAGAAAGGAAAATTTTGAATGGACGGATAGAGAACGTTCACAGCTTTCTCGCTGACACCGAGATTAATCGAGGGTATATAAGAGAAGCTTGATGGAGAGAGTGATGATCTTTAATGGATCATTTGAGCATTTTAGAAGTTGCTTCTGATGTTTATAAACCAAACTTCTATATTCTTTCCTCCTTCCTTCCTTCCTTCCTTTCTGCTTAATTTTTTTCTGCATAACATCAACGACATTGTTTCTTCTGGCTGCTTTCTGTTGTAATCAAGGCCTTGTAGTGAAGTTCTTGTTTGTTCTTGAATCAATTTCTTTGATGTTGGCTTCTGATCAATGTTATGATGTTTAAACGTTAAGTGGAAGTGTTGAAGTTATATGCAATTGGAATTAGTATGTCATGTTCGAACAATTTTCGTTCGAGGGCTGTTGCATCGTTCGACGATAAACAATGGTAAGAAGAGAATTAATCATCGAAATTTAGGATGATAATTGGTGTTTTGTTTGTAGAGATGTCCATTCTATTCGTGGGGATCTGCTTCAAATTGGTACGGAATTCCTCGTTTAGATGGGGAATGGGGAATACGTGAGGGAGTGGAGAACATTTTTTCCCTATTAGATATATAGAGTCGGGGACGGTATTATATTCTCACTCCCCACTCGATCTTTTGTGCCCCACTTAATATAAATATATTTTTAACACGTTTATATATATATATATATATATATCTTAGTTGGATTGTTTAATTCATATGGGTTTATTGTGATTTTTTTCCATGTTTTTTTTAATAAATATTAATATTGAAAAATGAAGACTTTAAACTATTATTTAAAAAAGAATAATAAACAAAAAAAATTATTTGTTGGGAAACAAATTTTATCGGGGAGAATCCTACTTTCATCTCCACAAAAATAAATTTAAAATTTTGAAATATCTGCTTTGATCTCCTCTTTGCTCTCCTCTTTGCTCTGATCAATTTTCATGGGTTTCATGGGATAGAGAATGATATAAGTAGCAGAGATGAGACTGATAATTAGAGATGAGACTGATAATTAAAAATTTTCATAGATAATTAGAGATGAGAATGAAATAGGTGACAGAGATGAGACTGATAATTAAAAATTTTCATAGATGAGACTGAGAATTAAAAATTTCGTGGGATAATGAAATAGGTAGCAGTGATGAGACTGAAAATGAAAATGAAATAGGAAGTAGAGACGAGACTCTGATAATGAGAATGAAATAGGTGGCAAAGATGAGACTGATAATTAAAAATTTAATAAAATAAAAAAATTTAATAAAATAGGTGACAAAGATGAGACGTGAAAGAGATAAGAATGAAATAGGCTGAAGAGATGAGATTGATAATTAAAAATTTCATGAGATAGAGAATGAAATAAGTGGCAGAGACAAGACTGATAATTAAAAATTTGATAGAATAGAGAATGAAACAGGTGGCAGAAATGGGGCATTGACGATCACTTTTATCACATCAAAAGCAAAAATAAATAAAAAAAATAATTAAAAAAATAATTTAAAAAATTGCTATTATATTTAGAAGTTTAATTTGTATTTTCTTATTTGTCTAATTGGTTTATCTATTTCATTTATGAATTATAAAAATCGTCCCATAAATCATTATAATTTTAATTAGATAAGTCTAATTAGACATAAAAAATTAATTATATATTAATTTTTAATAAATTTGAATATAAAAATGATTTATTCAACGATTTATTATACATTTTTTTTTTAAAATTAAAACTATTTTTTTAGTCATAAAATTTTAAAAAACTGACTTTTTAGAATAAAATATAAATAAATAAATAAATAAATAAACCCGAAGATTTGTTATATTATTCGGTGTAGCATAAATTTCAGAACCTTGTTTACAGCGAGTTTAAAAGTATCCGTCGGAGAAAAAGCATACAAAATCTCCAACGATCCCATAATTCAGAAACCCGGCAATCGGATTCCGCCCTTTTTCTTTCTCAACATCTCCTTCTCTCTCTGATTCAATCAATTCGATCCTTGATCCTTCACCCTTCATCGTTGCAAGGTGGAGATGCGGTTCTTCAGGAAGATTGCAGGAATTCTAGGGCTTTCCAAGGACGATGCTCACGACGTCAAGCACGAAGATGAAGACGTTGATTCCGATAATCAGGCTCGGCGGGGCTTTAGCGTCCCAGTTCAGGTCGCTGTTAATCGTCCGCAACCCGGTCCTGTTCTTCTTCCCTCTAGTTCACGTGATGGTGGAGTTCAGGTCCATTCTATTATCAGTTTTTTTGTCCTCTCTTTTAATTTTCTCATGACTTCTGGATTGTGCTTTCCGTTGTTTCATGAATGAATTTGGCAATTTATTCTCTTAGGCGAGTCTAATGGTCGAGGTCAGCGGATTTATTTCCATAGTTCAAACCCGTTAGTTACGTCGAAAATCTTTTGTCGTCATTGTTCGGAGTAGGTCACTTTGAGTTTAAATTTATGTTCTGCTTCTAATACGCATGTTGATTATTGGATGTCCTATCTTTTTTTGTCTGTGATTCAATGAAAATGGGTTCGTGCATTTTTTTATGTGAGCTCGGATATCTTTTGACCATAAATTTGTTTGAAATTGGTTTCTTTTGGAATTTATGAATGTTGCTAACACAACCTCGTTAAAGTAAATGCTTATCAACTGTTCTTAATCTTTGTTATTTTCCCCCCCTCATGTTTTAACGATTGAAATAATTCATATCCAAAGTAAACTAGAAGACAAGGAAATAGCGTTCATCTAGTAAATACATTTCCCCAGGGAGGATGCTAAACGATTAGAGCCATTTAAGTTTCTGATTTCAGCTGTTAAGAGCTTCTTTTTGATATTATTGTCTTGCCAATGATTAATGAATGTGATGGATATCAAGTATACGTGAGTGATGAGACATGTTAAATCAATGCGTTGTGAATACAATGCAGATAAGATACACAAGTAGCAATTAAGGGGAAAGAAAATTGAACCAGGGAAGAGGTGAACCTAAGCAAACAACTCGGTTTCCATTTTATTGATTCTTGTCTCGAACGATAGTGTCAGTTCAAAGGGACTTTATTAAAAGTTAAACAAACACCGAATCCTACTCCGACTATCTACAAGGGCCCTTGTAACTAAGAAACTGTAACAATCTAAACCTATTGGTAGCAAATATTGTCCTTTTTGGACTTTCCCTTTCGGACTTCCTCTTAAGGTTTTTTAAAATGCGGGAGAGGTTTCCACACCCTTATAAAGAATGGTTCGTTCCCTTCTCCAACCGACGTGGGATCTCACATAAACCTACTAATACTATGTTTCCATGGAAAACGTAACCTAAAGTCAGTTTAAGTTTCAATTGGATTCCGGGGGTTATAATCATTTACATTCTAAATAAGCTGAAATTGGAATCAAAAGAATTAAAACCATAGCCAAACAAAATGACTTCCCGTTTAGTTTCTAAAATAAAGAGAAACCTTTTGATGCAAACTTAGGGTGTAGGCTATTTCTTCTCCATTCACCAGAGTGATCCGCCAATCGAAATCATAATCTGATCCATCTGTATCATTATATCTATATATATATATATATATCTGCACTGAGGGATCTTATTCTAATGAGACCTTAACTCTGCTTCATCTACATGATGGGTGATCTCGAGTCATGACATGGTTTCTAATATTTGCAAGTTTTCCTTCCATTGTACTCATTCAATGGTACTAGGACTTTTTACTGGTGAAATGTAATGATGGGTTTTTTTCATTTGCAAGATTACTATGATGGCGGGTTTCTTAATCTCGAAATATTTTCACACATTCAGGGTTTAACATGGTATGCTAAGCGCCTTCGAGTTGATGAAGATGGAGATGTAGCCGAACAGTTCCTGGATGAGGTCTTACCTGAGATACCAGCCAGTACTACAGACCATCACAAGGCGATTCCTCGATTTCAGATAAATAATAGAAACAGACCAGCTAAAGTAGAGAAGCAGGTTATATTGCAGGAAGGTAAACTTCAACAGTGTATTGAACATCAAGGTAGATTGCTATTGGTATGAAGGGGAAAAAAACCCTGAGAAAACTGATCCCTTCACGCATTCGTGTCCAAGGTTCGATATTTTAAGTTTATTTGCACATGGTGGTCAAGTTATGAGGATGATCTGTGTCGGTTTTGATGACGAGAAAGCTTCGCATACAGTACCGAAGCTTGCATCAACTTTATTAAGGAGTCTACATTAGAGGCTTAGATACCCGGTTCTTTCTCAAGCGTTATGGTTGTGCTGCTGATCATTGAACCCTAAAGGTGGAGGAGGTAAAAGAGAAACAGAAATGGCCACTAACACACTAACCATTTGAATCTGCAGCTTTAAGTTGTTTAATGTGTCTTGTTCTTCACCTGTTCTTCACTTGTTCTTCACTTGTTCTTCACTTGTTCTTCACTTGTTCTTCACTTGTTCTTCACTTGTCATAGGGTTGCATTTCATGGATAGTCCTCTAGGTATTAGTTGTATGAATTGTATGATTTTTTTTAGTATAGTGAGCCCAGATGGGTGTGGTGTGAATTCAAGATTCACTAGATTGTTTATTATGTGTGTTAAAACCATTCAAAGTTAATGATTTGATTCCATTTTTATTTCCAGTTTTCTTGATATTACACTCCATTGTTTTCGTTTTTTCTACCGAAGATTCGAACTTTGAACTCGAGCGGAGTATATGTTAATTGAGTTATGCTTATATTGTAGTTTGTATTAGGTGGTTTGATACTTTCATTCCTTCCCGATACCTCCTGATCCAAAATTATTTCCCATTTTCTTGATACTGCACTCCATTGTTTTCTTTTTTCTTTTGAAGTACCGAAGATTTGAACTTTGAACTCGAGCGGAGTATATGTTAATTGAGTTATGTTTATGGTGTAGTTTGTATTAGGTCATTTGATACTTTCATTCCTTCTGATACCTCTCAAGTAAAATCTCAAGTAAAATTCCAAATTGGATCCAGAATTATTTCCAGTTTTCTTGGTGCTGCATTCCATTATTCTCGTTTTTTCTTTTGAAGTATCGAAGATTCGAACTTTGAACTCGAGCAGAGTATATGTTAATTGAGTTATGCTTATATTGTAGTTTGTATTAAGTCGTTTGATACTTTCATTCCTTCCCGATACCTCCTCCCAAGGAAAATTTCAAATTGGATCCAAAATTGACGGGTTTGGTTAGTGTGCGCTTATTCATGTGGTTATACACTCTTCGAATCGGAATCTATTTTATGAAAGATCATGTCTTTCGAGCATTGGTGGGTCTCTAAAAGATTATACAAAATCTGTGCACGAACCTTTTCAATCAGGGTTAAAAGCGGTAGATAGCCTGGTTCCTTTCAAACACAATAAACTCAGATAGGTGAAAGATTGAATGAATTTAGTCAAGTTGAATGAATTTAGTCAAGTTGCTAATGAATTGATTCAAACACAGTAAGGGATAGGTTCAATAGTTCAATCCCCTGAACCTCTACAACTCGGTTTCACAATTCCATTGCCTGCCCCTAGTAAAGCTATTTTACGGTCTGTTCTCTTTGCTTTTCTTTCCCTTCAACCCCAGTAAACGAAGAAAGCCTTAACTCCTTATGAATGAGACGGATTAAACGAGTTTCTGGTAGTAGATTTATAATAAAAAAAAGTAATTATGATTGTTCTTGAAGAAATCTACCACTCGAATGGCCCAGCTATTGAGTAGTTGCTTCAAAGTATTTATGATGGTTCTCGAAGAGAAGAGATCTACAGGCCGAACGGAAGTATTTAATTAAATTTAAATTTGAAAATTTAGAATTCATTAACTACAATAAAAGTTATTATTATTTTTCCAAATTAAAAGAAACCTCTTATACTTGAAGAACTTATTCTAAATTAAGTTTTATAGTTAGAAAAACATTTGACTATGAAAGTCAAACTAAATCAACGGTTCATAATGGTTCCTACAAATTCTTCGAATAGATTGTACAACAGCATATAACTGCTTCTCTTCCTCTTCCTCTTCCTTTGTTTTTCTCTGATTACGTTATCTCATCACTGCACACAACCGAAACTCACTCGCCGGAGCTTCAAAAATCAACCTCACCAATGGACGTTCTTCTTCCCTGCACTTCCTTCCGTTCTGTAAATTTGAAGCCAAATTCCTTCCGAAGATTCGTCTCGACAAATCGAAACGGTCGGTTCTCTGACATCTTGAAATGTCGCCGAAAAACGACGTCAGCTGAGCTTCAGGCAGCTGTCGATGTCGCAGTCCAGACCGAAAACGGTTCTCCTTCGATTCCCACTCATAAGGTCACCGTTCACGATAGA
Source organism: Cucurbita moschata (assembly GCF_002738365.1). Classification (NCBI taxonomy): domain Eukaryota; kingdom Viridiplantae; phylum Streptophyta; class Magnoliopsida; order Cucurbitales; family Cucurbitaceae; genus Cucurbita; species Cucurbita moschata. Next base: position 4,058,887 of record NW_019268533.1, read on the forward strand.
GAGAGAGGCGTTGTTCATGAATTCGTTGTTCCTGAGGTACGGCGCCATTTTCAGTTTGCTCTTGTAGAAATGGAGCGAACATAAGTCCTTTTTCTTTTTATGTGATTTGTATTGCGTCGATGAGATTTTTTTCGCCTTTTGAATGAGATTTCAACTTTGTAGATCGATTTAACGCGTTTCTCCTTGTTTACATATTGTTGTGATCTGACTTTGAAGAGTATAAATTGATTTGAGTTTGGGAATTCGAAGTTCTGAACTCTCTTTTTATTTCTAGTGTGTGCCAGTAGATGTTCTCTTATTGTTTAATGGTAATGACTTATGAGGCGCGGGTAATCGATTAAAAAATTGCAGGATCAGTACATATTACACACTGCCGAAGCTCAGAGCATATCTCTTCCTTTTGCTTGCAGGCACGGTATTGTTCCCTAATTCACCAATTATTGATGAACTTCTCACATTCTTGTTCTTTGTCGTGTTTATAATTTATGTCAATGAGTAATACCATTGATAATAGAAAGTATGGGCGTTGTATCAGTAATTTTCACTTGTTTGCTAGTGATCTTTGTCACTTGAAAGCTGAAATTTGTCATAAAATATGTAGTTACTTCTGAAGATCATGGACTTATTAACCCATAGACTCATTTTGGTAAGCATATGCATCAAAATGGGATTCTAATGCATGACGTTTTCGATAAATTAGCGCCACGATTTGAACAAAGCACACACATCCATAGAAAATCGAACTATAATTTTGATACATTTTAATGATTTACTTGCATTAGGTGCCATGTCAAAGAATGTAACTGTACCTTCATGGTCACTCTGTGTAAGAACCCAAATAACAATGGTTTACGACCAGACAAAAATCATTTACATTGAAAAAGTAGAACTAAACTTTTTCCCCTGCCCTTCTTTTGACTGGTACTTCCTGCAAAGAAGCCATTTTATATGATTCCTTTCGATCCCCATTGTTGGTTCATATGCCATATTCTGAAAATATTTGTTTCATCACAGGCTGTTGCACTAGTTGTGCTGTTCGAATAAAATCAGGCCAAATTAGACAGCCAGAAGCCCTTGGAATATCTGCTGAGTTGAAATCAAAGGCAATTTGTTTTACTTATTTCTGGACTTATTATTGTTTTTTGTTTTGGGAATAAATTTCTATCAAATGAAGAGGATGCTGTCGTACTTTAATGTTTTCCATTCAGAAATCACATGATTTCTATGTTGAATTTTCTTAAATATCAATTGATTCATTTTCTGGGGAAAAGCCATGAAGCAAAATCTGAGATTATGCATTGTGATGCTTTAGTAAACTAAAACTGGTACTCATTCTAGATATGAATTTTGGGTTTGTTAATCTTAGTTTTTTACCAGGTGAGCATGGAAAAGTTATTTAGTATAGGTATGTCTAGGTATGGTTGAAGCAACTGCTGCTCATTGAGGATGAGAATAACGTAGTTGAGTTTGTATTCTACAGGTTACAGGTTAGGAAAATGAAGAATAATCAAGACCTGGTCCTAGAATGCTTCTGTTATTGTTATTATTATTTAGTTGGATGAGTGGTTTATTGTTATGTTTATAAGCAACGGCTAGGAATCACGACTCTCCACAATGGTATGATATTGTCCACTTTGAGCATAAACTCTCATGTCTTCGCTTTTGGCTTCCCCAAAAAGCCTCATACCAATGGAGATATATTCGTTACTTATAAACCCATGGTTGTTCCCTAAATTAGTCAATGTGGGACTCCCTCCCAGCAATTCTCCTATAGACTCTTTCTTTAGAGCCCTCAAACAAAGTTAGCCCTTTGTTCGACACTTGAGTCACTTTTGACTACACCTTCGAAGCTCACAACTTCTTTGTTCGATATTTGAGGATTCTATTGACATGGCTAAATTAAGGGCACGACTCTAATACCATGTTAGGAATCACGACCCTCCACAATGGTATGATATTGTCCACTTTGAGCATAAGCTCTCATGGCTTTGTTTTTGGCTTCTCCAAAAGGCCTCATACCAATGGAGATGTATTCCTTACTTTTAAACTCATGATCATTCTCTAAATTAGCCGTGGGACTCCCTCCCAACAATCCTCAACAGTAGCTACATGAATTATTCTCTTAAGAGTTACTTCTTTAAAGCACTTATTTGTCATGTTTGAGCATAGTTAGAATTGGAGTAGTGCCAGTGCAGGTCTCGCTTACAGGATTAGTAGTTTTTTTTGGCACAGATTATAGAAAAGGATAAAAGAAGAAGAATACCGCAAATCATATATCTAATCATCTCATTTAAATGCATTTCCGATTGAAATTCGTTATTGTGCTCCACACTGCAGGGATATGCACTTCTTTGCGTAGGTTTCCCAACCTCAGATGTTGAAGTAGAAACACAAGATGAGGACGAGGTATGGTTTCAAATTTCAATTTGAGAAATGAAGCAAATTTCTTTAGTTTTATAATTACAAGCTTGATAAAGTCTATTTTCCCCTCGTAGCTCTCTCAGTGAGCCAAATTTACATGTTAACCAATCATTGATACTAAAGTTGGAATTGGTTAAATCAAAAGTTGTCTGTCTGGCCTAACTTTATATGTTGGGCATTTTGGAGTCCTATGATCATTTTTCATGCAACGATTCTCGTGATGGAGGAATGGATGGGGTCATCGTTCCAAAACTCGAAGTCAAAACGTGAAAATGTTTGATAAAATGTTGCTCTGTTTGTGACTCTCTTTAAACAATCCCCTACGCATGCAGGTATATTGGCTTCAATTTGGAAGATACTTCGCTCGGGGGCCAATTGTAAGTTCTTTACTTTTAAATCTACCAAAGCTTAGTGGGAGATGATAAAAGTAAATCTAAATTATCTTTGTTACAAGTTGTTTTAAACGATTTATTAAACTGTCCAGGAGAGAGATGACTATGCTCTAGAGTTGGCCATGGCTGATGAATAAACTAAACTATTGATCCTGGAGGATCCATGGACAGAGACATGAATGTACGAATCCTGTAGAGGAGCATTACTCTGCTCAAACCCTTCATCTTCTTTCTTTATCTGTATGGTTTATGACTGTTAATATCATAGGAGGAGAATATAAGAATTACATGACATTCTCTTTTATCACTAACCCTTCTCTTTATCCTGTTTGATGGGAAGTTTGTGTACTTCTTGAACACTAAAAATGAAGGCAGTTTATTTTGGAGGAATGAAAATACTTTTGATGGGGGGAGGGTTTAGTTTTAGAACCTGAATTCAAATAGCCAGATTATATTCTGATTAATGTGTTCTTCATGGCATTGTCATGTTCCAATTAGAAATTGAGGATCAAGTTCATACCTTAGTCTTAGAGTTTTTGGATTTGATTCAGGTTGGTATATATACTCTTAAAATATTTACTTTTATCCATGTCAAAATGGTCACTTTTAAAAAATACCGAGATCAAACGAACATTTTGGAAGTAGAGAGACCAACATAAACATTTTAGAGGTACACGAAAAAAAAAAAAAAAAACCATATAAGAACCTGAAAATAGTGCTCTTGCTCGTCTCTCCCCTACTTATTGATTAGGGAAAGTCACTCAAATCCCTTGGCACTTGTTCCTCTTTTCTTTTACAAAAATTCCAGAGTTTATGCGTTTTTCGGAAACTTAAGTAGCTTGTCAAGCTAAAATCAAAGAGTTCCCTCACTTCGAAAGATATGTAGTAGATGGCATACTGATAGATCTCCTATTTGTTCGATCTATAGGTAGGTAAAAACTCGGCTAATTTCATTGAACAAAATGATAAACTACTAAAACTCCTGAAATTATTGATCTAAAAAGTTGTCTAATTGAAGTTGTTTGAGCTTGTATGATGGGAAGTTTCTGTTGTTCATATTATTTGTGTTTGGTCATTCTTCTGTTTTCTTAGGTCAATGTCAGGCTGAAGAGCTTCAAGATAAAGAGGGAAAATCAAAGGGAAATCAGATTCCCATTTGAACAAACTCTTCTCTATTCAATAATTCAGGTCCCCCACTGCTTACCCAACTGGTTATAATGTTACATCTTCAAATCTGTGGTTGCTATTGCAAGATAACCTTGTTTTGTCTCCACTTTTGCCTCCTTCACATGTATGATTATGATCTTTTGTATGTGAACGACGATGACTTGTCGCATACTGTTCCGTTCTAATCAAAATATATTGTTGTATGTTACCATATCAAACCATCTATTTTGAGTGAAAGATCGAGTTTTTTCGAAACAAGTTGGGTTTCTGAAGATATTTGTGTTAAGGTTGTTTCCCTTGTTTGATACTAAAAGACATGATATGGCCTGAAGACAAGGGAAAGTATTTGAAGATGAGTTTATTCCTATTCGATGCTGGACGATCTAGCCTCCGAGATCTGTATCAGCTAGGATGAATTGTGCTCAAGTATTACGAGATCTTGATTGTTTCCCTCGTACTCAATGAGCTAGCTAGAAATAAATGGAGGAGGACCCCCTCCAGCCAATTTTCTGGTACAAATTAGATGAAAAGGACTATAATTTAGCTGAGAGAAACAAGAACTTGGCTTCAATATCTATCCATTCATTGGATGACAGACATATATACATCGTGAAAGGTTTAGATATTATTTTGGTCTCGATACTTTCGGTTCATTTTGGTTTCATTTTGGAGGAAGGTTTGAAGGGTAGACATTGAACTAATTTGTGGGACAGGCAGTTCTGTTGGAGCATCAACAAGTACTGATCTGCTTAAAATTTGAAGGCAAACTATTGGACAATCACAGTGTGAAGATAATGATCATTGTGTTATTATCTTCCCTATGTTCGTAGCACTCCGAGCATACTCAACGCACCGGGACCCCCTTTGTTACTTACTTTCTGTTCTCGTCCATGACGTTTTTTATCCAATGGGTTTCAAACTTGGGAAGGCTCACATGTCGGTTTAAGTTAAATGTAACAATTTTGGATTCCATAGGGTAGGGATATGTGAGATCTCACATCGATTGAAGAGGGGAACGAAGCATTCCTTTTAAGGGTGTAGAAATCTCTCCCTAGTAGATACATTCTAAAACCTTGAGGGAAAAAGCTCGGAAGTGAAAGTTCAAATAAGACAATATTTGTTAGCGGTGGGCTTGGGTTGTTACAAAGGGTATCAAAGTCAAACATCAAGCAATGGAGCCTCGAATGAGGGTGGATTGGGGAGTCCCACATTGATTGGAGAAGGGAATCGATTGGAGAAGGGAACGAGTGCCAACAAAAACACTGAGCCTCAAAGGGGGGTGGATTATGAGATCCCATGTCGGTTGGAGAGGAGAACGAAGCATTATTTATATAGGTATGGAAACCTCTCCCTAACATACGCGTTTTAAAAACCCAAAAAAGACAATATCTACTAACGGTGGACTTGGGCCATCGAAATTTAAAAGAGTTGAAGAATGGATGTTGTTTAAATTCAAAGGTTGCAGTTTAGTCATACCCTCTATCTATCTCTCTTTTGGTCCCAACTAAACAAGACTCACATGTATCAGGTCATTATGCAGTGATAATTAAACAAGCAATGGACATCTCAAAAAGCTGATGATATCTGATATAAACCTTCTTGTGCAGTTCACAAAGAGAGGGTAAAAATTACACTCAGCTTAGTATAGAAAGTTGTCTGATACCATATATTCTTTCCCCCCAAGGAGGCCAAAATTATTTAAATCATACAAACATCATTCAAGCACTATGAAGACGAAAAAAGAAACATTAAAAGTTCACACACAGAAATAAAGCTCTATACAAGTGAATACGAAAAAGAACCTCCGCTCGTTGAGTCGGACAAACACCGTGTAGGGCGTTACGAATATTGCAAAGCCGCAGTTGTCAAATTTGGGACAACCATGTTTACGATAACTTTAGCTATTAAGCTTTTTGATCGATCGCACTTGTTGTCATCTACAACGAAAGACATTAATAGTGTGAGGTACTACTAGAATGGACGGATTCTCTTCAGATTTGAGTAAGAAACGACGATGGAAATATATAACTATCAGAGCTCTGTTGGTGTTCTGAGCTTTCAGATGATGCTTAAACTGATGAAACTAACAGTAATTCAATGGAATGAAAGTTTTATACTTACACCAATTGATGTCACAAAATTGCATACTGCACATTTCACTGAGCGTGCTCCATACTGATACATCAGTAGCATCCTGCAGTTCCCGCAGCTAACGTGTGCCACCTGATTTGCTGTAACGTATACATTCGACGCTTAATGCACAGGAGTCGTGCCTTAAAACACCAAGGTTTGCATCCCCAAACAATCATTAGAAGAACGGATTCGAATATATGTTCTTAGTGAACAGAGAATGCTGATATTCATGATGGGAGCTGGCTAGGAAAGAAATTTACCAAGATTTGTAGAATCACTCTTGAAACTAGTTAGATTTCCATACCTTCCAAAGCTAAGTTGACGGTGTGGCAACAAGAGCATTGTACGCTCGTGGCACCGCGGATGTACATGAGAAGAGTATGGCAGCCTCCACACACCAATTGTGCCATTTCTGTGCCTGTTTTACAGCATAAAGCAACTAACACTTGCAATATTTCTTGCAGATGGTGAAAAAGAAGAGGAAGAACAGATATACCAGGAGGTGGAACGGCAGTGACTGCATTACAAACTGCACAGCAAACAGAGGTTGCCCCAACAGGATAAAGTAAAAGGTTTCTACATCCTGAGCACACAAGCTGGCTCTGTGTGGCTAATGACCAACAAAATCCACATTTCAAGCACTGATCTATGAAAACACACACAAACACATAGAAAATCCAAACTAAGCCTGAAAACTTGAGCCATTCTTGCAGGGTTTCTCATAACCAATTTGGCTATGGATATGCTACCTCAAACAGTGGGGCTGAGGTCCATTGAATGGGAAAATCAATAGACTTCCCACTTAGAGAGTTGAAAAATGGCAAACTGTAACGGCCCAAGCCCACCGCTAGCAGATATTGTCCTTTTTGGGCTTTCCCTTTAAAACGCGTCTACTAGGGAGAGGTTTACACGCCCTTATAATAAAGGGTGCTCCGTTCTCCTCCCCAGGCCGACGTGGGATCTCACACAAACCAAATCAATTCCTCAACAACCAAACAATAATGTAAAGCTTTGAAACAGAGTGAATACCATTAGCAGGCTGTGAATAAGGTGCAGGAGGTGTTGGATATGGTGCAAGAGGAACCGGTGGCATTTTGCAGCTTGATAGAGGAAAATCTTCCCTACTTCTCTCTTTAAAACCTCACTGCCTCAGCAACAAACAATACCAGCTACTCTCCCATGGAAACAAGAATCTAGATATGAGCCTGATGAACAAATTCACAGAAAACCCTTAAACAAGAACAGATTAGAAACAAAATTACATCATGGGTTGGGTTGAAATTTGGATTGAAATGAAGCAAAACCCACAAAACAGAGTAAAGAACTATAATGTATGATTATTGAAGAAGATATGGAACAAACCAAATAAAGAGAAACCCAACAAGAAAGCTTGAAAAGGCAATGGAAGAAGTGGGGCAGATTCATAGAGTTGCAACTTGCAGAGGATAGAGTGAGGGAGAGGGAGAGGGAGAGAGAGAGAGAGAGAGAGAGAGAGAGAGAGAGAGAGAGAGAGAAAGAGAAAAGGGGTTTATGTAAAAAAACTCGAGAGATTTGACAAAGTAACCAAGCAAGAATGAGAGAGCCAAAAGGATGATTATGAAGAGAGTTGCTAGTCTAACCTGTCGTTATCGGTTCTTTTTGTATTCCAAACTTGTTTCCAATGGCTGCTCCGAGTCCACATAGCTGCGGGGGGGTTTGGGGTTGAGGAGGAGGGGCTGCTCCGCCGATCAAACCCCACTTATGAGCACTGATTCATGGATCGAATCGAGGGGTGTTAAGAGGTGGAGAGGCAGGCGGATGGATGGTAAGAAGAAGAAGATGAAAGGGGGTATTGTTAAGAAATGGGTTAATTCTTCAAGTTTGGTGATGAAGGCGTTGGGAACATGTGAGTGTGGGGGCAAAGGGCCACACGCTCCTCTCTATTGGGATACACTGATGGCTGTTGAGGAGCCGCGTCACACACCCTCTCTCTCTCTCTCTCTCTCTCTCTCTCTCTCTCTCTCTCTCTCTCTCTCTCTCTCTCTCTCTCTCTCTCTCTCTCTCTCTCTCTCTCTCTCTCTCTCTCTCTCTCTCTCTCTCTCTCTCTCTCTCTCTCTCTCTCTCTCTCTCTCTCTCTCTCTCTCTCTCTCTCTCTCTCTCTCTCTCTCTCTCTCTCTCTCTCTCTCTCTCTCTCTCTCTCTCTCTCTCTCTCTCTCTCTCTCTCTCTCTCTCTCTCTCTCTCTCTCTCTCTCTCTCTCTCTCTCTCTCTCTCTCTCTCTCTCTCTCTCTCTCTCTCTCTCTCTCTCTCTCTCTCTCTCTCTCTCTCTCTCTCTCTCTCTCTCTCTCTCTCTCTCTCTCTCTCTCTCTCTCTCTCTCTCTCTCTCTCTCTCTCTCTCTCTCTCTCTCTCTCTCTCTCTCTCTCTCTCTCTCTCTCTCTCTCTCTCTCTCTCTCTCTCTCTCTCTCTCTCTCTCTCTCTCTCTCTCTCTCTCTCTCTCTCTCTCTCTCTCTCTCTCTCTCTCTCTCTCTCTCTCTCTCTCTCTCTCTCTCTCTCTCTCTCTCTCTCTCTCTCTCTCTCTCTCTCTCTCTCTCTCTCTCTCTCTCTCTCTCTCTCTCTCTCTCTCTCTCTCTCTCTCTCTCTCTCTCTCTCTCTCTCTCTCTCTCTCTCTCTCTCTCTCTCTCTCTCTCTCTCTCTCTCTCTCTCTCTCTCTCTCTCTCTCTCTCTCTCTCTCTCTCTCTCTCTCTCTCTCTCTCTCTCTCTCTCTCTCTCTCTCTCTCTCTCTCTCTCTCTCTCTCTCTCTCTCTCTCTCTCTCTCTCTCTCTCTCTCTCTCTCTCTCTCTCTCTCTCTCTCTCCATTTTACTCTATTATTATTATTATTATTATTATTATTGTGGAGACTATATTTTCCAAGTGTATCCCAAATTAAATGACCTTTTTAATTTAATTTCTTGGATGTATTTAATTTTTTTTAGAACTTTTAACTTTGATTCAAGGATATCTTAAATTAATAAATAAATAAATAATTCTAAATAGTAAATATTTTATTTAAAAAATATTAAACTTCAAAAATAATTTTATTATTAATATTACATCTAAAAAATATTCATGAACTTTTAATAATAATATTTAAAAATTTAGAAATAATTTTTTTTTTTTTTTTTGTAAGTGATGGTAAGAACTTTTTGCACTGTTTTTTTTTTAAAAAAAAAAATTTATAAATGGGGTGTTAATGCTATTTTTTAAATTTTATGGGTATTTATGGTACTTGATTACTGAACTTAAAAAAAAAAGTGTATTAATAAAACTTTTTAAAGTTGAAGAATTTTTTTAAAATATCTGTTCGTATGGGAGTGTTTTTTTTTAAACAAAATACTAATGGTTTTCATACAAAAATAACGGCAATGATTTTTTTTTTTTTTTTAAATTGAAAGTATTATTGAAACTTTTAAAAATTTAGGGAGTATTTATTGTAAACTTCAAGAATATTTTTATTAATTTAACATAATATTTATCCAACTCACCTCGTTTTGCTTTTGGTTCTTTAAAAGGCTACATTACAGTCGAGCTATGATCTTTCTTTTAGCTGCTGTGGTCTATGGCTTCTTTATTCGACACCCAAGATTCTACTAACATGGGTAAGTTAGAGGCATGACTCTAATACCATTTATTAGCGACAACATACCTCTATAATTATATGATATAGTCCACTTTAAATATACGCTCTCGTAACTTTATTTTTTGTTCCCTTAAAAATAACACTACACTAGAGATAATATTCATAATATTTTCGGATGTAAAAGTAATATTGCAATGGTAAAATACTTTGTACTATATTTTTTTTGGGTCCAAAATTTAATAAATCTTATTTATTTATAATTCCATTCAATAAAATTATTGAATAAATATGAGTGAGAAAAAAAAGGGTAAAGGTGGACAAATTAGAAAGAGAGAGCCATTAAATTGTACTTTTGTTGGCTTTTTTTTTTTTTTTTTTTTGGAAAAAAACTTTTCTTTTTTCTTCTTATTTTTTTAGAATTGATCTCAATTAGATATTTTCATTATCTTCTCACCTTCTATAATTAGAAGTTGACTATTATAAAATATGTTTTAAATATATGAATATTTTCTCCCATTAACTTTTTTTTTTTTTTTTTTTTGAGATACATTGATAAGATAAGGAATCACTATGAGAGGAGTAAGATTCGGATTACCTTGTTGATCGAATATCTCAAGGCAAGAACACTTGATTGAGATTCGAATCACTCCACAAGCAAGATCGATCATGTCTAGCTTGAATGATTCTTGTTGATCAAATATCTCAAACACTTGTTTGAGATTTGAATCACTCTACAAGCAAGATTGATCATGTCGAGCTTAAATGATTCTATATGCAACATAAACTACATAGAATTGGAAAGAAACTTAGTCATTGGCTAAAGAAAGCACAAATGCTCCTTTTATATATATTTTCCAAGTCTACTTACAAATACAACCTACATGGCTTTATATAGCCTAAAAAATGAAACTAAAGGCATTCCAAGAGTTGTAACACTCATACTTTATGGCCATAATTAGCCTAAATGTAACCTAAAATAAATAAAAAAGTCTTAAAATACATTAATGAAATACAATAACTCTAAATTACTCTCAATTGTAATCTACGCAAAATTTATAATATGAAGCTTCTTTCTTCTTCAATGTGGCATGAATTGAAATATCTTTTGATAAGTTCAACAATATTTTCTTCACATCTTCATTGAAGTATATTGTATGATTGATTTCTCTTGGTTCATATCACATATTTTCTTTTTAAGTGTACGGAATTTAATAAGGTTATGTAATGACCCAATTTACCAGATAAAAAAATTATAAGAATTACGAAATGCATGATATAAGGAAAAAAAAATATTGAGTACAAGTTTGTACAGATGATTTCAAGTGTATATAATAACAGAGAATACAGATCTTTTTAAATGGTTAAAAAGTATGTTGTAATGTTAAAATTTGAATTTTTAGAAATGAGGTTGGTATATATATATATATATATATATATATATATATGTTTGCTTATGAAATATATTGTTATTAGGATTTTCTTAATTTTTTTTTAATAAAGATTATATTAAAAAATGAGAACTTTAAGTATATTTTTTAAAAAATAATAAACGGAAAAAAATTATCTGTGAGGAACGGATCCTGGCAAATTTCTTGCATGGAATCCCTGCTTGGATCCTTACAAAATAAATGGAGAATTTTGCAAGAATAAAGAATGAAATAGGTGTGGACGAATCGATCTTCGTCTCTGCCCTACCTCATGGACATCTTTAGGTTAGATAGGGTCACTATTATGGGAAAGACAGCTTAGATCTAGGCGTGGACGAATTGGGTGCAACTTTGAGCTAGCAGGACGAGTCGGAGTGGACCGTTGGTCTCATGCACCTGTTGCACCTTTGAATCCAGATTGAAGCAACCACAGATTCCTTTTTCGTTTTTCTAAAGCTAACGCGTGGTCTCACTAGAACTCAATGTCTGTCACCACCTTGCCAACTACGCTCGTCCTTCCATCGCCTGCCACATGTCTTGTGAGATCCTACCTCAGCTGGAGAGTGGATTGAAACATTCCTTGTAAGAGGGAGGAAACCTGTTTTAAAACCCTGAAGGGAAACCCATAATGAAAAGTAAAAAAAAAAAAAAAAAGACAATATCTGCTACGCTACGATGGACTTAGGCTTTGACAAATGATATTAAAACCAGACATCGGGCAGTGTGTCAGCAAGAACGAAACACCGAAAAGACGATATGACATTCTAGTCCAAAGTTGTTCCAAAATATAAATCTTGAGGTATAACTCCACTTTTCAGTCCGATACTAAATTCACTATGAGAGAAAACAAAAGTTAAAAGTCTAGAATGGTTTCCCTCTGACCATTAAACATCTCTGGTGAAGGAACACCGATAAAATTCTAACTCCAAACCAACATTTGGAGCAAATTTCAGTTTCTATATCCGATTGTGTCTCAAAATTCTAATTCATCTTTCTTTTTCCTTTTTTCCTTTTTGTTTTTTAATTTCTTTCTTCCTCTTTAATGGTCTTATTAGGGCATCCACGAGTCAAAATGATCATTTATCCCTTCTATTGGCTTTGACCTATTTTTTTTTCCATTTTTTTCTAATTTTCTTTTATATTGTTCTTGGGTTCGTGTGATTTTTTTTAAGCATTTCCCCCTTCTACCTTACTTTAAAATTGACCTCTACGGCCTTCAATAAAATCTCAAAAGTTTAACTTTAAAAGAAAAATCAGGTATTTAATTTCTCGTCAAAGCTCAAGTGTTACAGAGAATCGAATTCACTAAACACGAGCCGACCATGCGGTGAAGCCAAGCTCGAATGAACGTTGCTCCATAACCTATTGTAACAAAGTCAAAACACAATAAAGCTGAACACGCAACAAAGTTGTGCACTAAATTATGAAACTAGTGACATGCCAAAGCCAAAATTCTTCTTAAGCAACTCGTGACAAATTCTTATGAGAGCAGTCAAGTCAAGCTTGACTTTTGTAGTCAGCAGGTAAAGCTTTCGATTTTTCTCCCTTTTTAAAATTTTCGAAACGGTTACACTAACAATTTCTTCCTACACAATTTTCTCACAAACTTTTCATTACAAAGATCGATCGAAGAACAAAAAGCGTACGATTTAGAGAATAAAAGAAAAGTATTACGAAAGAGGAGCATGGGCACGAAAGAAGCAATTTGTGAAGCAAAAACAAAGTTGAGGAGTAGAAATTCCAAAGAAGGGTTTGATGTGAAAGAACTACATCAAGTTTTGTTGAATCAAATGTGTACAAACATGGACCATTTGAAAACTACATTCACTTTGAATTGTCACTTTAAACACTTTGGCCTTATTCTTTCCCTCAATTTCAATCTACTTTGTACCCAACTCGAACTCGACATGTACCGTTTTTTTCAAAGTTTAGACTTTTTGCCTGAAAAAACGCTCGATTTTATTTTGTTTTGGGAACAAAGTAAATTCAACAGGTAAAATGATGTTGCCCGTTTGATGAACTTGTTTCCGTCCAAGATATTAGAGACACTCTTTATACCATTTCTTTCTAAAGTGGTAAGTGCTTGGGTTTGAATTTAAGATTGGTTTTAATATTTTGAGGTCTGGACAATTCATTCTTAGCCACGTAACTCTTTTATTTTGGAATTGATATGTTTACAAGAAACATGACCGTAGATAGTAGACACGAGAATCTAGTTCTGAAAAAGGTTGTAGCTAATAAGAAAGTGTCGTTGATTTTAACACATCATTAGGACCACTTCGAAACATATATTATTGAAGAAAACTTGTTGAGTAACTTGTCTCATATCCATTGAACGTTGTTGAGATGGCACATGATTTTACGTTCTAACTCTTCCTAAGAGTCACACTGTCACAACGCTTGTGATTTTATGTTTTAACACTGTTATGATGCACATGATTTTACGTTATAACCCTATTTCGGAGACTTTAAACTTTCATATCACATTATTACGGTGCATGTGATTTTACGTTTTAACTCTATCTAGAAAACTTTAAATTCTCATATCACACTGTTATGATGCTCGTGATTTTATATTCTAACTATACATAGGAGTCTGTAAACTTTCATATCACACTATTACCGTGCTTGTGATTTTATGTTCTAACTCTAACTTAGAGACTTTAAATATTCATATCATATTGTTACAATATACGTGATTTTACATTTTAACCCTATTTAGGAGACTTTAAACTTTCGTATCACATTGTTACGATTCACGTGATTTTACGTTTGAACTTTACCTTCATATCGCATTGTTACAATGTTCGTGATTTTACGTTTTAACCCTACTTGGGAGACTTTAAACTTTCATATCACATTGTTACGATGCACGTGATTTTCGTTTGCACTCTACCTTCATATCACATTGTTACGATGCTCGTGATTTTTCGTTCTAACTCTACTTTGGAGACTTTAAACTTTCATATCATACTATTACGATATACACGAGTTTACATTTTAACCTACTTAGAAGACTTTAAACTTTCATATCATACTATTACGATATACACGAGTTTACATTTTAACCTACTTAGAAGACTTTAAACTTTCATATCACACTATTACGATGCATGTCATTTTACGTTCTAACCCTACGTAGGAGACTTTTAACTTTCATATCACATTATTACGATACATGTGATTTTACATTTTTAATTATACATTCATATTACACTGTTACGATGCACGTTGATTTTACGTTTTCACCCTATCTAAGAAACTTTAAACTTTCATATCACACTATTATGACGCATGTAATTTTACGTTTTCACCCTATCTAAGAAACTTTAAACTTTCATATCGCACTGTTACGATGCCCGTGATTTTACGTTTTTACCCTATCTAAAAAACTTTGAACTTTCATACCACACTGTTACAAATGCACGTAACTTTATGTTCTAACTCGATTTCAAAAACTTTTAAACTTTCCTATTCTAGTTGGAAGAAAGAAACGATGAACTTTGAATCAAAACAAATCAAAACTAAATATTATCGGAGGCTTCCTCTCTTGCATGAGATTGATGATGAGAATGAATTTTAGATGGGGCCTACACAACTCTCTCAAATCTACTTGATTTGACAACATAAGGTTGACTATTTTAATGATATCATGAAGAATGTAAACTATTTGTGTCCCTTTTCACATCATTCATATTCATATTCATATTCATATTTATTCATATTACTCAAATTAAATTATATCTTTAACCCAATCCATTTCTAAACAAAGACATCCACTTGTTGGCCTTATTTCAATCCTAAAGGATTTCATCTTATCAAAACACTAACCCACTTTTTCCCATTATTTTTGTGTTGATTAAAAACCATTTTTTTTTTATGTCACAATCAATTTCACGTCAAATTCGATACCAAAATGTTTTATTTATGTTTTGAAAATAAAAAAATCCCATAAATGGTAAGACGGTCGGTGTACAAGTTTCAGCCAACTTTAGCCTAAAACTATTTAATAAATGTATTGTAGATAAGCGTTAGCTTAGCCGTAATTTATTGTCTCTTGATTAAATGTATAAGAACAGGTTAAATAAATTCAACGTGATTAGAATTATCTCTATTATATCAAGATTTAATAGGGAAGGAGCCTAAATCGACCCCTTTTTGTCTTTGATAAAAAATGAAAAAATAAAAACAGTACAAAGAGATTAGACTCTTGGATGAGACTAAGCAGCTACCGAACGTCCCGACACGCCCCTGGCCTATCTTGATTAAGACCAAACAAACAGAACTTATAAAAAAATGGAGCCTAGTATAAGGTGTCAAACAAATAAATGAGAATGGAAAAATGATGAATATCCACTAGTATGGATATATTGTTGATTTCCTCCATTGCATGAGGTAAAGAGAGTCGTAGATTCGTAGGAAAGGAGAGGAGCGAAGCTGCTTGCTTTACGGACCGTAGAAGAGCCTTGAATTTTAAAACTATTAATAAAGGCTAACACACTCCTACCATCTTTCTAAAACAAGCGAGAAAGTTGCTCCTTTTTCCTCCTTTTTCAATAACAAAAATGGAAAGAAAGAATGACCAACTATTAGAATATTAGTAAAGGCGCCTTAGTCTATCTCTCAATATAAGAAGGGGCATTTTCTTGCTTGTTAGCGCTCCCTAATTCATGGATTACTCGGTAAGTATGTGGCACAGGCACAAGACCTTTGAATGCAAACAAAGAATAGCGGGTAACCCCGAAAGACGAACTCAACCACTTTTTAGGAGTTGGTTTTATTCATTTTGTATGACTCGGAAAAAGAGAGAACAAGGCGAAAACCTTCCTTTTTATATGATATGAGAAGATGACAACACTTCCTAGCACTTCCGTATCGTAACCATAGGGGCAAAGCAGCTTGACAAAGAAGAGGGGCTTGGACACAAGTTTAACTTCTTCGATTAGGCTACCACCCAAAGCTTGGTTACTTGAACTACCCTTGCTTTACGTACTCGGTAAAGAGGAAAATGCAAGCTTTTTGGTGGGCATCTCAAGTCAAGAATCAAGGGTATAGGTTCAAAACTACTATCATTGCCCAAGAAATGCTCTTTCCTCTTGCAGGGTCAAACATAGATCATGGACCCAACATCTCATTTCTCAAACTTAGAAGGATCAATTTTGAAGCCCATTTGTTCCACCAAACTTTTGAAGCCCATTCCTTTTAGCAAGCATTTTGTGTTTTTATTGACATTTTGGTCGAGTCGTTTAGCAACCTCGAGATAAGGTTGGAGGTTCAAATTTTCATACCCTACGACAAAAGTCCTCTAGTGGCTACTTCAATCAAGTACTCGGTTCGGTTCGATTTAATTTTTTTTCGATCCAAATGTCCATTTTGGCCCTGCTTACAAAACTCTAATCTTTCTTCAGAAAAACCATAACAACAACACTAATGAAACTATCATTCATCCACTATACAAACAAAAACAAGGTTCCTTTAGCCTTATTTTCAATGAAAAATCAACAAATCAAAGCTGTAATTCAGTAGATAACCTGTGATGAGGCGTATCACTTGTTTTGGAGCAACATAATGAACAAAACCATAACCAAAACCCCTTCTCTTCTGTTGCCTCAGATTTGAAGTCCCCTTTTTCCACTGCATCAGCCATGAACTTCACAACAGCCTGACATAAACAAACTTCAAATTTGAATGATGGATTAATTATGACTTCAAAACTGATGTGTTTTTGCTTTACCTGAGCACCCAATTCAATAACTTCTCTTGGTGGTTCTTCTAATGGCGTTTCATCCGCTTGGAGAACTCTCAATTTCGATAAGAACCTGAAAGACTCCGGCAGGAATCGTATCTGGTCTGCACTTATGTCAAGCTCCTCGAGCATCTCCAGGTTCCCGATCGATCTCGGTAACGCTGTCAGGTCGGCGAAGTTCTTGCCGATGTTCAGCTTTCGGAGGCTAACAGCGAAACACAGATTTTCGGGGATCGTTTTCAGTTCGTTGAAGCTAATGTCTAGTTCCCTTAACTTGGGGAGATTTCCTATTGTAGTGGGAAGTCCTCTGATTCTATTGTAATGCAGGGTGAGAATCTCTAAGGATTTGAGCTTTCCGATGGCCTCGGGAAGAGATTTTATCTCGTTAAAGTCAAGTCGTAGCTCGACAAGTGACGAACATGATCCGATTGTGTAAGGTAAGTCCTCGAGCTCATTGGTTTCTACGTTTAACATCTTTAAACTAGTCAATGATCCAATGATTTCTGGTAAATGGGCGAAAAGGTTCGAACTCAAGTTGAGAGAAATAAGGTTTTTCAGGTTCCCAAAAGAAGCTGGCAGTGATTTTAGCCTGTTTGCGTGCAGGTCGACGATGGTGAGGTTTACAAGCTCCCCGAACGTGCCGGGAAGGTTTATTAATTGGTTGGAGTGAATGACAAACTTTGTTAACAATCTAAGGCTACTTAGTTCTGGTGGAAGTGCCATGATTTTGTTTTCTGATAGGTCTAATTCAACAAGAACAGATAACTTGCCAATGGAAATTGGAAGAAATTCCATATTATCCATCAACTTTCCCTTCAGATTTAGAACAGTTAACCCACTTTTAGCAATGTTTTCAATAAGATCAGCAACTTTCATTAAACTCAGTTTTTCAGTTTCTCCTTCACCTTCAACACAGATTAACAATACAAACTTAATAAGACAATGAAAAGAGATGGATAAGAAGTGAAGATATTGAACTTTTGGAATCCATGGGAAACAAGTTCTATCCGAAACAAAGTTATGTCAACAGCATGTTTACGAAAGTTTGAACTTTATTCTACTGTAACAAGAGCACATATTGTCCACTTTGGCCCGTTACGTATCGCCGTCAGCCTCACGGTTTTTAAAACGCATCTGTTAGGAAGAAGTTTCCACACCCTTATAAGGAATGTTTCGTTTCCCTCTCCAACCGATGTGGGATCTCACAATCCACCCCCTTCGAGGCCTAGCGTCCACGGTGGCACACTACCCGATCCATTTGTAAGAGTCCAAATCCTCCAAGCCCACCGCTAGCAGATATTGTCTGCTTTGAGCCGTTACGTATTACCGTCAACCTCAAGGTTTTTAAAACGTGTTTGTTAGGAAGAGTTTTCCACACCCTTATAAGGAATGTTTTGTTTCCCTTTCCAACCAATTGTGAGATCTCACAATCCACCCCTTTGGGGTCTAGCGAGGACACCGGCACATCGCCCGATGTCTGATTCTAATACCATTTGTAATAGCCCAAGCCCACCGCTAGCAAATATTGTCCGTTTTGGCCCATTACGTATCGCTGTCAGCCTCACAGTTTTGTAAACGCATCTGTTAGGAAGAGGTTTCCACACCCTTACAAGGAATGCTTCGTTCCCCTCTCCAACCGATGTGAGATCTCACAACTACACTCTCTTCTATTCTATCAAATCATCTCTTCAAATATCAATCAACTAAAAAGTCTTTTCTTATCCATCTAGTTGATTAAACTTCAGTAGCAACCTATGGATCAGGATTCAGAACTCAAATCAAAGCTAAACCTCCCCAATCACAAAGGAAATAGGGTATTATCACAACTTCATGAATCAAACTAAGATCAAATGCTAATTAATTACAGAGAACTTCATATCACAGAAAGTATCGCATACAAGGAAAAAAAGAAAATCAACAGAGAGAGAGTTCGAAATCTACCTGAAGAAGATAATGGAGGAATGAATGAAGAATTCTTAACCAAATCCTTATTTCCATTGCTTTCAAATTCTTCATCTCCCCTATTCTTCTCCAAATTTTGATCACTGATTACCATCTCCTTTGCAATTTTCTCAACTGGATCACTCAAATTCAGATCCCTCTGGCCCTGAGAATCGCCAGAAACCAAATCAGAAGCTCTCAGAATAAGTTCATCGAAGGTTTTCAGCATCTTATCGATCTCAATCAAACGAACGGCCTCTCGCCTCTGTTCATGCCTCTCGAACAACACCATCATCTTCCTCATCTGCTGCAAAATAGAGAAGAGCTGTTCAGGGACATTTTGAGGGACTTCCTGCTTTGAAATTTCCCCCAATTTGAAATCCTCGTCGTTCTGAACAGTATTGAGAATCGCCACGGCTGCTTCGACCTCTTCTATGGAGGGTCTGGCCGGAAGTGATCGGAAAATTCTAGTGATTTCGTTGACAGTGTCTATGACGGGAGATGGAAGTGGGTTTTGCTTGAAGGTAGCATCCATGGCGATTGGGGCTTCCAATTTGTAATTTGATATAAACTTCCAATTCACAATTCATTTCTTGATGTATAAATAATCCATGACTCATTATAAATTCATTTTGATATATGATTGCCTCGACATGATCACATTACCTACTCCTCGTTCTTAAAGAGTAGAGACTATTTCCACAAATCAACAGAGTTTTTTCAGGATGTTTTGTTCTCACTCACATGTATCATAAAAAATTTCGTAAGTCACCCAACATAAAATTGTTACATGTAAACTATCTGATTGACTATGAAGTTCTTATAATTAAGCGGTCCATAAAGGAAGGTGCATCTTGTTGATGTAGATAAATGAAAAAAAAAAAAAAAAAAACTATAAATAACATGAAACACATATACCCTAACCTTAGTCTCATAGCTGTTACCGTGACATTGTCATCCGTGTAGAGACGTCTTGCCCTTACTTGAAAAATAAGGGTAGCGATGTATTTTAAGAAATATTCACTAGATGACCTCACTATTAGGGTCAGAAAATACATATACAAACAATCATAGAGGGACTTATCCTTTCATAAGAACATTTTATGGTGTTGAACTCCACTCTCCAATCTAGGCTAAAAATTGGATGTGTAGTACTCCTCTACACAAACTTGCGTACGCATGCTACTGGAGCCACGGAGGGAAAGGAGCTCGCA
Source organism: Cucurbita moschata (assembly GCF_002738365.1). Taxonomy (NCBI): domain Eukaryota; kingdom Viridiplantae; phylum Streptophyta; class Magnoliopsida; order Cucurbitales; family Cucurbitaceae; genus Cucurbita; species Cucurbita moschata. Next base: position 4,078,923 of record NW_019268533.1, read on the forward strand.
AGATATCACAACGAACATAAATATCGTAATGTACATGCTCATACTCATCATAACGGGGAAGTATCTCAATGCACATGATTATACAAAAATGCATGAAGTCTCCAAGCTTTAAATCATATGATATGCCTATCGTATATTCGTTTTTTATTTGGCATAACAACATTTTAGTCTTGAAAAGATTCTTATTAACATGGTGTACATGACATATCATAATATAACATGAGTCATAACATATCATCACATAAACATAGCACAATATAACATAATATACGTCGTCTGTCATAAAATATGGCACATGGAGGGGCTATAGGGCACGTGCCGTTTATACTTCATTCAATTCATCAAACCATGTCAATAGTAGAGCCAATTACCTGAGTAACTTAAGTTGGAGTTGTCAATTCCATCCCGGTGCCTTGGGCACTTCTGAAGCTAAAGATCGTTTTTTTTTTTTTTTTTTTTTCTGATTCTGAGCATGAGATCTAACGTAGATTTCGAATGAATTTCCTATCCAAAACACATATGGTTACCGACATAACTTGCTTCCAATATCGATTCCTTGCTTGCAAATGATGTTTAGAAAAAGAATAATTCGTTCGTATTTTTATACCCAAAAAGAAAAGAAAAAATGGGATGAAATAATACCAAATGGGTTTATGTGGTAAGAAATCAATACTCATCTTTGATCACAAGCTACCCATGACCCCTCAACTCCCATAAAACCCCTAACACCTTTGTCCATTTCCATCCATTTCAAGCCCCATACTCATCTTTGTCACATCATCGCTTCCAACGTAACAAAATGTTAGTATAGCTATCGTTTTAGACAATTAATAATATTTAACATTGTTGAGGATTGGAGTTGGTTCAAGCTATCAATGAAACCATGAAAAAAACTAGAATGAAGATGAACGATCTAGAACAGATAGAAAAGTTAAGTCGATGTAAGGTGTATGAACCTAAAATTTGAAGTAGGCAATAATGTATACTTGAATGAGGCATAGATGAAGAGTGTGAACACGACTCTCCACAATGGTATGATATTGTCCACTTTGAGCATAAACCTCATAACAATGGAGATAATATTCCTTGATTATAAGCCCATGATCATTCCCTAGATTAGCCGATGTGGGACTTTCACCCAACATCTTCCCTCGAACAAAGTACGTCATTTGAGGATTCTATTGACATGACTAAGTTTTTAGGGCATGGCTCTGATAACATGTTAGAACGATTGGTTTTGTCACCATCCCTACATTACGTGTTCCACATATCTATGCTTCGTAAGTGCATGACTGGCTATACCTGTTTTGAGGTTCGAAATCTCTCGTTCTGAATAAAATCCATAACTCAACTAGCTATATAATATATACACACTCGACCCCAAATAAAATCGTAAGCGGAAAATAGCTGAACGGAATCATTAGGGTAAAAATGAGCCATGCATGAGAGAAAGGAGCAAAGCTCGTGAAAGTTAGAAAAGGAGGGGAGTTTGTTTCTTTTTGGAGCTTTAAGTTTTTGTCATCTTCACAACGCTAAAAGGAGAGTTTTGTTTTGTGAAGAACTCTTTTGCCTTTCAAGCTTTTTCTTTGGTCAACCCTTGGACGGTGCACAGCTAAACCAACACATTTCAACACTTTAATCATAACTAATCACTCATTCTCAACTTTAATCACGGCTCAAACTCAAATCGCTCAAATCCACCGCTAATAGATATTGTTCTTTTTGAGCATTTTCTTCCTAACTTTCCTTCAGGGTTTTTAAAACGCGTCTGGTAGGGAGAGGTTTCCACACCTTTATAAACAATGTTTCATTCTCCTCTTCAGCTGATGTGGAATCTCACAATCTACACCCTTATAAAGAATGTGTCAGTTAGGGAAAAGTTTTCACACCTTTTAAATGTGTCTAATACCAACTGTAACAGTCCAAGCCCATCACGAGCAGATATCATCCTCTTTCGGCTTCCCTTTCGGGCTTCTCGTCAAGGTTTTTAAAACGCATCTACTAAGGAGAGGTTTCCACACCCTTATAAAAAATGTTTCGTTTTCCTCCTCAACCGATGTAGAATCTCACAATATACACCCTTATAAAGAATGTGTCTGTTAGAGAGAGGTTTTCACACCCTTTAAACGCTTTTGATACCAACTGTAACAATCCAAGCCCACTGCTAGAAAATAGTATTTTTTGGGATTTCCCTTTCGGCTTCCCCTCAAGGCTTTTAAAACGCATCTACTAAGGAAAGATTTTCACACTCTTATAAAAAAATGTTTAGCTCCTCTCTTCAACTAATGTGGGATCTCATGACAACCCACCCAGCCCAATGTTCTCGTTGACGCTCGTTCCTCTCTCCAACAATGTAGGATCTCACACTTCAAAACTCTCATGTTGATTATAATAACTTCCAACTACTTCCCAATTTCATTTTAGTCAACTCTTGGACGGTGCTCGATTCGTCTCAATTTGATCCCTTCGTGTTTCTTAGAAACGATCCTAATCTCGATTTTGTTTCTAGTTTTTTTTCATTGATGGTAAACAAAATCATCATGAAAATTGGGCTCGAGTAGTTCACCATTTGCAAGAGAAAATAGTTGTAAAAGCTTCCACTTTTGAGTTGACATTTGGCTTAAAAATGGCAACCTACCCTTCAAATACTTGTGGACTTTATTGCACTACATGTGACTCTCCATCTCTCTCTCTCTCTCTCTCGAGACATGAGCATATAAAGTGACATATCAAACCCACTACAAAAAAAACTTGGGGTTCTCTCAAAAAACACAAGAACTTCCAATTTATTACACCAACTTAGATCAAAAAACATATATGTTGTCAATTTTTGTTTATCATATTGGTTATGTTTTAGCTTTTTTTAAGGTTTTTGTTCATTGAATTATTATTATTATTACATGTCATTGTTTCTTCCTAGAGTTGATGCTGAGAAGATCATAAGAAGATGCAAGTGAACAAACACATCCAAGTGACAATGGACAAAATCCAACACTTTCCTGTTTTGTGTTGGAAAACCTCCAAGAAAGTGGGAGCTGAAGATCCTAGGAGAATTATCCACTCTCTCAAAGTTGGTCTCTCTCTCACACTTGTTTCTTTGTTGTACTTAATAGAGCCATTGTTCAAAAGGCTTGGTAGCAATGCGACATGGGCTGTCATGACGGTCGTCGTCGTTCTAGAGTTCACCGCCGGTTCGTTCTTTTCTCTATCTAACTCGATCAGGGTCCGACCAAAAACTAAAGTTTTCATTGTAAATTCATAGTTAAAAGTCGTCGTGTTTCGTTTCGATCGGTTTCTTGCTATGTATTGAATGGTTTAATGGCAGGGGCAACTTTATGCAAAGGACTCAATAGAGGGTTGGGGACATTATTGGCAGGATCCTTAGCTTTTTTCATTGAGGGTGTTGCTAATAGATCTGGAAGAGTTTTTAGAGCTTGTTTCATTGGAGCTGCTGTTTTTCTTATAGGTAATTTTGTCTTTGTTTGTTCTTTTAAGGTTGTTGCTAATGATCCTTAGTTTATGCTAAAACTTGAACTTTGTCACAGGAGCTGCAGCAACATATATGAGATTCTTTCCCAAAATAAAGAAGAATTATGATTATGGAGTGGTGATATTTCTCTTGACGTTTAATCTTATAACGGTGTCGAGCTACCGGGTCGATAATGTCTTGAAAATCGCACACGATAGATTGTATACCATTGCCATTGGCTGTGGAGTCTGCCTTTTGATGAGCTTATTGATCTTCCCAAATTGGTCTGGAGAAGAGCTCCATAATTCAACAGTTCTCAAGCTTGAAGGGCTTGCCAAATCCATTGAAGGTACAAAACAAGAACACCTTGCTTTTTACGTATCGTCACATGATCCTTATATTATAATAGCCCGAGCCCCCGCTAGCAGATATTGTCTTCATTAGACTTTTTTGTTCGGACTTCCCCTCAAGATTTCTAAAATGCGTCTACTAAGGAGAGATTTCTACACCCTTATAAAAAATGTTTTGTCCTCGCTGATACTCGTTTCTTTCTCCAATCGATGTGGGACCCCCAATTCACCTCTTTGGGACCCAGTGTCCTTGTTGGCACACCGCCTCGTGTCCACTCTCTTTTGGAGCTCAACCTTTTCACTGGTACATCGTCCGGTGTCTGAACGGCCCTAACCCAAATCTAGCAGATATTGTTCTCTTTGGGTTTTCCCTTTCGAGCTTCTCCTAAAGGTCTTTAAAACGCGTCTACTAGGGAGAGGTTTGCACACTCTTATAAAGAATGTTTCGTTCGCTTCCCCAACCAATGTGAGATCTCACAATTCACCTCCTTCAAGGCCCAGTGTCCTTGCGTTCACTCGTTCCTTTCTCCAATCGATGTGAGACCCCCCGATCTCCAGTGTCCTTGTAGGCACACCCACTCGTTTCCACCCCCTTCGGGGACTTCTCGCAGACACATCACCCGGTGTTTGGCTCTAATACCATTTGTAACAGTCCAAGCTCATTGTTAGCATATATTTTCCCCTTTTGGCTTTCCTTTTCGAGCTTCCCCTCAAGGTTTTTTAAACGCGTCTACTAGGGAGAGATTTCCACACCCTTAAGATGCTTCGTTCTCCTCCCCAATCGATGTGGGATCTCACATCTGTCATGTGAATGTAAGTAACTAATACTCGTAATAATCACACTTGCAGGCTGTGTTAACGAGTATTTTTTCGACACCGAGATCGACGAAAACAAAGAGAGCTGTTCAGGGGACCAAATCTACAAAGGTTACAAGGCAGTTCTAGACTCAAAATCCATAGATGAATCTTTGGTAGGAAAAAGCCTTTTTTGATACCTTTTTCTGAATGACTTTTGTTGCACTTTGTTCAATATTTGCTTGTAAACTGAGCAGGCATTACAAGCAAGCTGGGAGCCAAGACACTCAAGTCACTGCTACAGAATCCCATGGCAGCAGTATGTGAAATTGGGCGGCGTTCTCCGCCATTTCGGTTACACCGTCGTCGCTCTACACGGCTGCCTGCAGACCGAGATTCAGGTGCATCATATTGGTTCAAATTCTAGTACTTGCAATGATTGACACAATCTAAGAGTTGCTTTTTGTATCGTTCTAGACCCCACGATCGGTTCGAATCCTTTTCAAAGATCCTTGCACTCGTGTTGCGCGGGAAGTATCGAAAGCATTGATCGAACTCGCTAACAGCATACGTAATCGACGACATTGTTCACCAGAGATCCTCTCGGACCATCTTCACGAAGCGTTACAAGACTTGAACAAAGCGATAAAATCGCAGCCACGGTTGTTCCTAGGCTCAAACAGAAACAAAGCCAGCAATATGCTAGCATTAGCAGCAGCAGAAGCAGGACAAAAGCGCTGCAGGTCAGGGGGATCGTTATCGAGCGTGAAAACCGACTCATCGGCGTTGATGGAATGGAAGACGAAACGGGCAAGTGAGCAATCAAGGGAGGCTGAAAGGAAGGTGTTGAGGCCACAGTTAAGTAAAATAGCTATCACAAGCCTTGAGTTCTCAGAAGCACTTCCATTTGCAGCGTTTGCTTCTTTGCTTGTTGAGACAGTGGCTAAGCTTGACAATGTTATAGATGAAGTTGAAGAATTGGGCAGAATTGCTTGCTTCAAAGAGTTCATAAATGGTGATGATCATGAAGAACAACACATAACTGTCAAATGTGAGAAGCCAAACATCAATGTGTCTCAAAATCAGCTGTCTTCTGTTGGTGGTGCTGAGTAATTGGGATTATCAATATCATTCCTAAGAAGCCTTAGTTGAATTTTCGTATAATCGTACACATTTGTAGCACCGACTAGTAAAAATATCATGTAAGGGACTTCACTATTGGGGTCGAGAAATGCATATACATGCAAACATGACTATATTATGACTATATTATGACGGTATTGTGACCTAAAACCTAGTCTTGGATTCAAATTCACTTTTACAAACATAGTTTCAAAAGTTTCTCTTTCTGTGCACACAGAATTCATTATACGAGTATCACTTTCATACTTCCTAGGCCTTATCATGTATGCATCACATACATATCATATCTTATGTGACATATTTCATAAAATTCAAATATTCTTAATTTTTTTTTTTAATTTTGAGATGAGTTGGAAGCCTAATCTAATTAAGAGAATGTCCCACTCACAAACCAAACCAAAATTTTCAATTAACCTGAGTTGGATGGATTATCACGAACACACCTGTAATGGTTGCATTGAAAGATTTATAGAAGGTTCCAAACTATCATTAACGTGGAAAGATTGAGTTTGAAGGTTCCAAACTATCATTATACTATCATCAACGTGGAAAGATTGAGTTTGGTAGTCGTCTGAATTGAACGGATTATCAGGTCATACGAACACCTGTAAGATGGGAAGATTTATATAAGGTTCGAAACCATCATTGAACTATCATCGACGTGGAAAAAAGAAGAATAAAATAATTTATCATCAATGACAAAACGCCACGGAGCTTACATAATAGCACTCCAATAGCGTTAATATTCAGAACCCACACAGACACACACACACAGATAAACCATTAAAAAAAAAAAAGCTAAATCATGAAGGTAAAGGGAGTGTATAGCCGATGGAATTGATTGAAGCCAAACATCAACACAATCTTCTTCCATCTCATGAGCTCAAAGATCCGAATCATCACCCTTTCCCCTTTTCGGCGTGTTGAAAACCAGAAACGAATCAGCGCCAAACTGTGGCAAATAGAGCTCTCTCGGGCAAGCTCTTGAGCCTTCTTTAATCTGTACAAGCTCTTGAGGAAGTCCTTTTCTAATTGTTCTAGCAGCAGCTACCAACTTAAGCAGTTATATTTCAAAAACTATGCAGTTTATCATATAGCCAATACCATTAGTTCAGACAGACAGAACCCCGCCAAATGGACGCACGTCTCTAGGGATGTTAGTTTACCGTTGTTATAGTCAATTCTATTCGCCGGTGGCTTCGGAACGAACTTTGTTGAACAAACGATATATTGTGGTGGATCTGGACATCTGGGGTTCTCTTTGCAGCACGGCGATGACATCTTTAACAGAAATACTACGAGCCACCCTAGTTTGACTTGCACTCATTTGGTTCCTTCCAAATTTTTTGGAAGTTCCTGCGAAAAAAAACCAGTTAGATGTGCTTAAAATATTGCTTATTTTCTTTGTTCTCTCTCTAATTTAAAGAATGCGATCAAATTTAAAAAAAAGTAGATGGATGATTATCATAAACAAGTTAAAATTAAGCTATTGATGCTGACAAGAGTTCGTGATACTCATTTCTCTGGAAACAAACTCGCTATAGCTCGACTTCCATATCATTTTATGATGTCCATGGGATAACTGTGATCTTTTTCTTTTCTTTTCTTTGTTATTTATTAATAAGATTTGTGGTGGCCAAAGGCACAAGCAAGTTTGATTATGACAACCCAAAACGATGAGACTATCTACTTTAGTTTGGACAAACATCAAATGCCGTATTAGATATGCCAAATGGAGTGGTGTTACCTTTCCTATCGCCTTCTTGGTTGTCCTTTCCATGTCTTCCTGCTGCTGATGAAGACTTACGGACAGTATCTTTCCCCGACTGAGAACCAGAAGCAGAATCCATTCCACCTTCACGTTTCTGTCGCGCCTGCTCAGCCATAAGTTGCCATTTTGATAGCATGTCATCTCCTCCAACAGCAGCACGGGCAGCAACATTTGCTGCTGTTGTCCGCATTTTATCGTCCTCCTCTTTGTTTACCTAAGCCACAAGAAAATATATATATTAAAACAAAATAAAATCGCCAAAGAATTCCGAATCAATCGAAATGTCAAAGTAGTATAAAGTAGCACTCGCAACACCTTAACTGATTTCATTCGACCTTCATCTTTGTCCTTGTCACCAGCAATGTCTGAACCATCCTCAGGCTGCATGAAAAAGAATTTACAATAATGCGACTGTAAAACAAAAAGGATACCGGGAAGGGAAGAAAAATAAAACTTCTCACCCACACTTGTGGAAATTATTAATGATGCAGTTATTATATTATGTTTCTTCATACCAAATCCCATAAATATTTGACAGACGAGCTTCGTTTTGCAAAAACATAATCAATATTATTTATAGGAGAAAGACAGCCAATAAGAAGATAGAGAAGCCCTATTAAAAAATAAATATAGAGAACTACAAGCCAATACCAAACAAGTAGAAGAAAAGCTTACCAATGTACTACATTTTTCATACGAATGCTATTTATACCATGTTCTTCATTATTGAACAAAGTCCTGGTTAGACCATAGGCAAGGAAAGCAAACGAAATGCTTACATCATTAAGCTTACGGAGTTTTTCTTCTTCAGCCTGTTTCTTCTCCCATTCTTCTCTGGCCTTTTGGTTTACTAACATAATTTGTTGTCGAACATCTGAAGTAATATGCGTTCGGTGCCTTGGTTTCTCAGTGTCCACTCGCTGGAGAGATCAATCAAAAGTATGAACACACAATAATATACAGCTTATGAGTTAATATAGTACAGAATGAGAGATATCGAAGGAAACTAGAGTTAAAATGAAAGGAAATACACTGACCTGCTTTGACAGCCTGATTAGATTACTAATAATCCCACGTAATCTTTCCTCCACACTCTGAAGATACAGTTACTGTCTGTAAGGCTGTTAATGCATCACCTAAAAAAATGATCGAAGTGACTAGCATCTTACCAGTGAGAGACATTTCTCAACGTCATTGCTCATGCTCTTTAAACCATATTTAGCCACTGCCACATACAAACACGCCAATTAGTACAAGTCACTGAAGAATGATGTTTCTTCCATTCAGTTACCGGAAATAACTTCACATAAACAGAACAGCAAACCAAATATTAATTAAGGAATTGGACACTAACTGATTTCCATCAGCTTTTTCTGCAATGGGGCCTTCTGCAATAGCAGCCTCTCTTCTTCTTCTTGTACAACCTTCCGTGATGCTTCAGAAGCTCGACTATCCTCCTTTGCACTAGAAAATAGTTGTTCTTCTTCTTCCTGGTCAAAACCATAATTTTTTTCTTCTGAGCATTTGTGTTGGAACCAACTAGAACTAACCAACCATTCATGAAATATGAGAATTGTACCCGAATATTAACTCCACTGACTGCAGTGACATCGTTAAGTTGTTCAATGCTTTGATCCGAAAAAGCCCCAGATACCTTTTGCTTCTTACTGTTGGGTACAAGTCAATTATATTTGAAAGGATCAAGAAGGTTAATTGTGAATAATGACCCATTTGTTTCTAAAGATTCCAAAATAAACTTCACTTCCAGGACTTAAGACAAGTGAAAGCAGATTTACCTTGATAAGGGTGGTGAAGAGCCAAGTGCTTCAAGAGGCTTCTTTTGGCCCACGGCACCTTTTTTTTGAGGTGCCCTATTTTGCATTCCAGGAGTAGTTGCAGATGGAACCTGAGAGCTTAACTGCAAATCCCAACAAGAAAAAAAAAATTAGTCCGCAAATAGATGATACATCATAAGAGCAAGCCAAGGGCATAAGATTGAGCGATGTAAATGCTTCACGAAGATAATATCAAGACATGGCAGAGGTAGGTACATATTAAATCATCTAATACATAAAAAAACACTTACACAATTTGTTGCAACAGACTTGAAAAGATTAAGCAAGGAAATTGATGAACCAGGTGTAGAATAAACTACTTATCAATTATTTTTATTCAATAAATAAAAAACAAAATCTATGCTCCTAAGTTGTAACAAACAGAATGAGATACGAGGGCAGAAAGAAAGGCATAAAATTACTGCCTGACATAAAAAGTGTGCAGTCGAACATTAGCATGCAATTTTAACTTTTACAAAACTAAAGGTAGGACAGCAACGTACACTCTACCAATACATACCACAGCACTAGACTCGTGTAGAGAATTTGCATCAGAAGAAATTGGATTTGCTGCGTTGGTTGATGATTGAGGCATAACATTGTTTGATGTAGGAAAAGCTACTTTAGAAGTTTGCTTTTCAAAAGGGTCCTTCGCAATTCCAGGGGTTGTGTTAACTTGTTCAGCCTGCATGCTAGGAATAGAAGACAATCCCTGCAAATTTGAATGTTGGGTTTTGTTCTGCTCAGAAACCTGATCAGAAGGTTCTTGTTTAATGTAACTCATTGAAGATAGAGGGCCTGTGTTCTGCTCTTTACTTGTTGAAGACTTCCAGGGACTTGGCTGTGAAGTTAAGTTATTACGTAAGTGTGAAACATTTCCACCCTGGACTCGCTTCGGATCATTTATAGTAACTTGCCTATCAAAATTGGGAGCCTGCTGGGAAATTTGCTTCGCTTGACCCTCATGGGGTTGGGGTTTAAGAGATAACGAAGAGGTATTTATATTTGACCCAGTATACGGGTGATAATTACCACTGTTTCCATACATGGGGAAAGATTTCTGTTGAAAGTGTAGCTGCTGCTTCTCGAGTCCTGGAACAGGAATTGAGGAGCGTTCCCTTTCCTGGATGGTGCCTGAACTGGATGAAGTCAATTGATTTGCATTACCATCTGTTCGCTGTTCTACTTCTCGTAGAGATTGCATATTTTTGTCCATGGCAGGATAGCCTGAACTACTCCGCCCTTGGGATGCTGAAGAGGGGATATATGATTGAACAGCAGGAGAATTCATGCCTTTCTGATGAAGTTGTGAAAATGGTCGTGGGTCAGAGAAATTTGGTGCACCAGGGCCCATAGATGGCATTCTAGGAGAAAGTTGCCTGACTGAAGGTGGAGGCTGTAAATGAAAAAGGTTAAGACTGGAACCTGAGGAAGGTAACCATAATTCACGAACAGACTGATTTAAAGTAATCAATAAAAACATAATAAAATTTCATGACAATCTTCATTACAAGAAATCAATTAACTGCTGACCTGTGCTTGTACTTGACAAACTGCTAATCTGAGCATCTGATCACCCACAACACCCCTCATGAGACGTATAAAATCATCTTTGTTCATTTCATTCCTCTACAATACAAGTTCAAAGTATATGAGACAACCTATTCAATCATGAACCATCCAACCACTTCTTTAAAGCATTACGTCAGAATTTAATATGATTGATGGGAGAAAGACACTGTCACACGAATAAGACCCTAAGTAGAGAGTATATTCTAAGGGTAATTACCATAGTCATATATTGATCAATTCATTTTCTATAACAAAGAATTGATTTAAACCATGCATTTTATGGAGGAATATGAAATGCCAAAAATCAATGAGGTAAACAACCCTGTTACTTATCTGGTTAGTCCTTTGCTTAGGGCGGATTCATTACATCTAACCTCAATTTCACATATACTGTACAGTTATAGGCAATAACAGAATGTGCTTTTATTCGCGTACTTACCTTCAATCTGTTAAATAAAGTCTGAAGCTGCATGGCTCTGTCTTTATCAAGCTGAGGCATCAATACAGGCATCAACGAGGCAAAGGGTACCTGTTTACTACGATTTAATGGGTTATTTGCCTGTTCTGAGACCATTGTCTGCTGATTACTCATCTTTTGTAACTTCAGGTATTGAGATTCATTGTCCCGATTCTGCATTCTGTTTGAATCATTCACAAGGATTGGAGCTTTTTCAGAACCTTGCAGCCCTGCTGTTTGAGAAAACTGAGCAGAAACTTGCTCTGTGTCCCCTTGTTCACGATCTGCTTGGGGCTGATTCTTTGAAGCTTGGAGGGGAGCAGCATTATGTTGCTGCTGATTTTCAGGTAATGATGAACATCGCTCTAGTTCCATCAGAGATGAATGTTGTTCTTGCTTCGGACGAAAATTTTGATCTTGTTGTGCATGAGATTCAGTCTTTTCGTTTTGACTAGCTTGTAACGAGAGGTTAGATGGACCATTGCTCCCTCGAGGGAAAGCTGCATTTTTAGACACAAACATCAAATCAACTATTCCATATTTCAAACCACACATCCATGAGCCACTACATGAAAAATTTTATGCTTGCTTTTGAACACATTTTTTTCTACATAGTTACAGAAAATTTTCATCGTCTGCAAGGGGACAAAAGTGCAGTTTGAACAAGATATGACCGTCCGTTTCAAGATTAAATAATTTGAAAAGCCAGAAGAAAAGCTCATGATAAGAAGGCGTGTGGTAATGAATTATGGAAACCTGAAATTCCAACATTTCAAAATCGGTGTTACACTATGAAATCAACACAAAAGATTCAAGAAAAAGATGGAGGCAAAGTTATGACAATGAAGCAAGAACTAAGAATACATAAAGGTAAAAATATCTTCACGCCAAAACTGTAAATATATTTAGTTGCCACAAAAACAATACTAAAGTGGGTGTTTTCAAGTTGATTCAACATCCAACTCATTTTAACTGGTGAAATAGCAATTTGTTCACTTAAATTATTACACTACAGGAAAGGCATCATACGTGTATGTAACAAGAAACAAATTGATATCCAGGTAAAATAGCTTTAAAGCCTGCAAACCATTAAAAACACAGGAAAATGCTTTTATAGGAAACATGCTTCTGTAGCAGCACATTTCAATATGTCTCTACAAATTTCGACCACTTATTATTTATCCCGAAAAATGAGACCGTACTCGATACAAAATTATGTAACACAAGAGCTATGACAAAAACTTAAAACTTCTAAGTTTAGGATGAATTATACCTGCATCTGACTCAGGAGCCTGGGAAACAGCCGGAACATCACCTTCTATGTCTCTATTCAAGGCAGCCTGAAAAGCCTCCACAGCTGCACCCGAATGCATTGTTTCATCCTGTCCACAATGAAACATCCAATACAGCAAAAATTTACAAATGATATCCCCTCAGTCCTAGGATAAACGTTTGCACACAAGCACTAAAAGAGACAAAAACCTCGTCATCCTCCAGAAGCTTCATAATAGAGGGGTCCATAACAAGCTATGTCTGAAATCAACCTCGGTCAACTTACCTTGCTAACAGCTAATCCAACGATACAACTTCTAAAAATTGCTAGAAGATAACGAGTTGAAAAGTACCTTACACAACAAAAAAATCCACTTTCACTGAAGAAGGAAGACAAAATTAAACAATTATGATGGTAATGAACACGAAACCTAGCTAGTTCTTTTCATCCCATCGCAAATAGATAGAAAATCAAATGAGCTTGTTTGATCCGGTCTATACAATTAAAATTGAAATTCAAACTGATTGCAACATTAACAGTTTAACATAAACATAATACAAGTTTAGATACACCGAATTCCTACCATCCGAAGAAGAGTGCTGAATTCAATCCCGCGATGCCCAAAAGAAGAAAATCGCTAGAATCTTAGTAGGGAAACATTAGGAACTGTGAGGAGGACAGAACCAAACGAAACAAACAAACAAACATGGAATCATGATTGCAACAATCGTAACCCGAAAAATCTTGAAAAGAACAGAACGCATTCAATCATGAACAAACCTCGACGGGAAGGAGCGACGGAGAGAAGCTGGGGAGAGACTAGAGAAGTAGACAGATTTATTAATTTTCTTTCTGTTTCTTACGCTTTTTTCTTCTTTTTTTTTTTTTTTTTCTTTTCTGAATGGGCTGGGCCCAAAGTCTATCTAGGGTTTGGGCCGTTTCGTTGGGCCTTGGTCCAAGTATAAGATATTTAAGAAAATTAATTATTTTTTAGGTAATAAATGACTAAATCTTTTTTTTTTTTTTAATCGATAAATTTTCTAAATATTTTAATGGACAAAAATACCCCTCACATACAAAATTGAATAATTAAGATATAATAAATCTAAGATTTAATGAATAAAACATATCAACGTCCTATTATGCATCACTGTCTTCCTCACAATTTTTGCATCAGATAAATTCAAGTCGAAATTTATGTTACATTAAACAAGAATTAGATTTCATTTTTTGTTACAAATTTTGAGTTAATGATAATCTAGAGTTATGGTGTTTCATTAAATAACTACTAATTATGATGGTAAAATATGAAAGTTACCACTCTTGAGTCTGAGCAGAGGTCAAGAGTTTTCTTTTGAGTGTCCATAAATTCATTTAAACTGTCCTTGTAAGAGAGACTTAAAAAAGTAAAAAAGAACCTTTATGTTTTTTGAGGGAAGGGTAAGTTTGTTTATAATTTTATGTAGTTTATGTTACATATTTTGAATCATTGAAATTTGACTGAATCTATTTTATTTGTAGAGCAATTCGAATCTTAAACAAGTGTTCTTGCCTTGAAATATTCGATCAACAAAGTAGATTGAACGAGGTGGAGAATCCCAACGAAAAATCAATTTCCCCCATTAGTTGAACAGGATCGAAGTTGGGAACGGAGAACAGAGATTATATTTCCCATGTTGTTTCTACTCGAATTTCCCCCACACTCCCGCCCCACTTAAATAAACGGATATTGAAATAGGAGCAGAGATGGAGAAAGTGTCCGATCTCTCGACCCGTGGACATCTTTACAATCAAATATTTATTTTCTTAGCTATGAAAAATATACCGAACAAACGAGATAAACTCGACAACTCGACAACTTTCATTAAAACCGTCCAAAATAAAATGTCAAGATTTGATCACGGTCCAAGATTGTTTTTGACTAATAATTAGAACATGTCTCAAAATCATAACATATGGGATAATTATAATATTGTTGTTCATTTTTGAAAGTCACTCCAAATCATTATAAAAATAAAACATTATAATCATGTGTTTTATTCCAATAAAGTGGCTGCGTTACATGTATTTAATTCCAAAAATGTCACCAAAATTAAATTATAATTATTATTGGATCAACTGCCAAATTTTGTCCATAAAATATATTATTTTATTCTTCCCTAATCCAAATTAATAAAGTGGATATTACGAGTTAATCAAAATATATATATTTTTATATTAATGTCGGGAACATGTCCCATACATTAAATTTATTGTTTTTTTTTTTTTTTTTAATTTTACTATTAGATTGAATTGTGAAATGAAAATTTTAAATTTTAAATCATAGTTTAATATATTATTATGTTTTAAATTTTTTAAAAATTAATTGAATAATTAAATATAGATATAAATTTTAAAGTTTAAGTGGAATAATGAATTTTAAAAAATTAAAAAATTTGAGACAAAGTTTGTAAATTTAAAAAATTGGATATGTAGTATTTCTTTACACACGACCTACGTACTTGTACTAGACTCCAAGCGGACTCGTATACTTGGCCTTCAACTAGCGTACATTCACACTATCGATATATCACGAAAGGAAGGGAACGTGCATAATATGATAGTTTACATAATACTGTATTATAACATCGTAGTGTATGCGTCCATATTAATCATAACAAGAATGTATTCTGATATATATATATGAATACACAATATGCATGAAGTTTCCATACAGGTGTCGAATCTCAGTCTTAAACTCATTGAAATCCTTTCCTTTAAATCCTGTCAGTTATTTCTTTCTCGTTCAATAAGAAACTGAATTAAGTTGTTAAAAGTTTGAGTTTTACTACCTCACGTATTGTTGAACTAGATAATAACGTCTCTAAAAAATATATATAATTCTCTTGAGAGTTAGCTATTTATGAAGAAGTTAGGGTCTCATCTATTTTTTATTTTAACTATCTCGAGATTACTTCTAGTTATTGACAAAAGGCGATGGTAGTGAGAATGCTTATAAAAGAAATTCGATAGACTCAAAAAACTCGAACAACTCAACCTAATCCGTACGATATTGAGTTTGGGTTATGAACTGAGTTGAGTTGGGTCCAATTAGAAAGTTAAAATTACAAATAACTTGGTCGATGCTACTTTCCAGAAGTGTTGGGGCGATAAGAGGGTTTTTGCAGTGAAACGTAACAAAATCTTACAGTCATGTAATAGAAGGGTCGAAGAAAGAGTTTGAGCTCGATGCGCCTGAACCCTGAACCATCTTGACCTCGACTAAGTTCGGAAAGAAACCCAAAGATCTTGAATTGCCACCGACCAACACTAATATTTGACCTTTATTATGCTTTATTCATAGTCTTATAAGAATGGGTTAGTGACCCATTAAAAAAAGTTAGAACCAATTTGTATTATAAAAGCACTAGTGGGATGTCCTTTTATGATTATATTAGACCATAAAAATGACATTTCCATGCTTTTTGCATATAGGAAGCAAGGTATTCAACCATATTATATAAATTTATTATAAAGTTCATAATGTATAATAAAACCATATATTATTATATTAAACATTATTCTAAAATTATTCTAATTAATGCCCCATAAAGGCTTCAACTTTCCATTATTTTTCTACCCATTATTCTAATATGTAAAAGTAGGGTTGATTAAATACCAAAATAATTAAGTTTTCGTATTTATTCATATTTTTATTATAAACTAATATTTTTTTGGGATGCATGTGAGTGAGGATAAAACATGTTGGAAGAGCTCGTGTACTCTTTAGAAGTAAGAAGTAGGTAACCTGACAGATTGTAACAGTCGAATTTCATCACTAACAGATATTGTCTTTTTTAAACTTTTCTTTTGAGGCTTCCGATCAAGGTTCAGCCTTAGAATGCTTTGTTCCCCTGGTTGAGATATAATATTTGGAGAATATATTATAATATATTCGTAATTAACTATATTTTATTTTATTATCAATATTTGATTAGTTTATATTTTCCTTATTGGTAGTTACAGTTGGTAGCTTGTATCCTATCTAAACGTTATGAATATCAATGAGAATACACACTTTCGATCCCAATCCACCCTCCTTAGGGGCCAGCGTCCTCGCTAGCACACCGTCTAGTGCCTGACTCTGATATCATTTGTAACAGCTCAAGCTCATTACTAGCCGATATTATTCTCTTTAGGCTTCCCCTCAAGGTTTTAAAACGCGTCTGTTAGGAGAGGTTTTCACGCAGTTATAAGGAATTGTTTGTTCTCCTCTCCAACCAATGTGAGATCTCACACACGTAAAGATGTCCATTTTACCTGCAAGGTCGGGACCCTGCAGAAACTCGTCTTGAATGGGGAGGGAATTCCCATTTAGACAGAGAATGAAGATGGGGTCGGGGATGAGATTATATTCCCCATCCTTGTTCTTGCCTACTTCCCCGCCCCGCTATATATATATATATTTATTGAACACTTTGGCTTTTGGGAGGAAATGGGGCCCTACAAATGGCAAGGCTTCATTATGATATGGATTGAACTTACACCGCAAGTACAGAACCTCTCAAAAGAACTATAAAAATTATGAAACAAAGGCCCCAACTCCTTGAATATCACCATCAACTTAAGATATGAAATTTATACGTTCACACCAGTCCGATCTTTGATCGTTGTTTCATAACAGTCGTGTAATTTCTCTTTCATATATTTAACGGTATATCAATATCTATTTTAAAGCGCGTTCGTTGTATACTTAACGGTGCAGCAATACCCATTTTAGTGTGAGGTTCGGATGATGTCACTCTCTCTTCATCTCTAACTCAAAGTTGAATATGAAAACGAGTGATATAATTTAAACTCAAGTTCATTCGATCGATCGAATGAACAAAATGACGGTTTCTTTGTCCCAATTCAATGGCTCATTCAAGAAAAATGGTGGGTTTTGTTTCTTCCTCTCGAATGGCCACTCCACCATTGAGGCTCACAACTTCTTTGTTCGACATTTGAGGATTCTATTGACATGACTAAGTTAAGGGCATGACTCTGATACCATGTTAGGAATCACTGATCTCACAATGATATAATATTGTTCATTTTGAGTATAAGTTATTGACATGACTAAGTTAAAGACTTGATACCAATGAAAATAATATTTCTCGCTTATAAATCCATGATCTTCCACTAAATTAGTTAAGGTGGACTCCCTCCCAACAATCCTCAATAGAGCATACCATTGCAATGAAACATTTTTGTAAGATCGAACGAATCTAGAATTTTCTTCTTACTCGTAAAGCACGAAATGCATCAGTTCATACATTAACAGATGATGTTCGGTGAACAAAAGATTCAAAAGTTTAGTCATAAATCGATCCCACATAAGACAATCACATCTTAACCATAGACATGCAATGTTTGGTTGTTTCGTTCATTCCTTAATTTCTTTTTTGTGAGATCTCATATCGGTAGGACAGGGGAACGAAACATTTCTTATAATGGTGTGGAAACCTCTCACTAGCAAACATATTTTAAAACAGTGAGATTGACGACGATATGTTACGGGTCAAAACACACAATATCTGATGAGCTTGAGCTGTTACAAATGGTATCAGAGCCAGACAACGAGCAGTACACCAGCAAGGATGCTAGGCCCTTAAGTGGGTGAATTGTGAGATCTCATATCGGTTGGAGGGTAGAACGAAACATTCTTTATAAGGATATGGAACTTTTCTAACGTACCAAATTTAAAAAACTCTAAACTCGAATGAGTGTGAAATGGCTCATAGTTTATATGAGAGTGGGGCCTAAGACATGGGAATTTTGGGTGCACTTTGGACAAGCCATCTCAAACTTTCGGTGTATCAATAGACTGCTCGTTCCTTACCAATGGCTATCTATTTATAAGCCCCACTTCTTCCCCTGTTCTTACACTCCTAAAACAACACAGATTTCTTTCAATCTCTTTTAAAACCATTTCAAAGTTCAAAAATTTCCTGTTTTTCTCACAAACCCCATCAAATTTCTTCAAAATCTTGGGGATTTGGTTAATTCAAAACCCAGAAAGTTAAGAACAGACAATGATTCTTGAACTAAACAGGTGCATCAGCAGCAGCCTGTTGAAATTTCACTCTGTTTTGGGCCAAAAAAGCATCGGATCTTCCACATTTCTTTGAAGTGGGTAAAGAATGGGGAGTGGTTCGCTTCCACCAGGGTTCAGATTCCACCCAAGAGATGAAGAATTGGTGGGTTATTATCTCAAAAGGAAAGTTGAAGGACTTCCAATTGAGCTTGAAGTGATTCCTGTCATTGATTTGTACAAATTTGATCCTTGGGAGCTTCCAGGTATCTTTTTGCTTCTTGTTTTGGTTCTAAATGAATATTCAAATTCTCTGTTCTTTGTTACTGTTAAGAAACTGAAAGTGATGCTTTTTTTACTTGCTTTTGAGTGTGCTGAAGCATTGATGTAACTGTCTAAGCCCACCGTTTGCAAATATTGTTTACTTTAGCTCGTTACGTATTGTATTGTCGTCCGTCTCACGGTTTTAAAATGCGTATGTTAGGAATGTGGGGTGGAGACATAATTCACCCCTTTAGGGGTCCAACGTCCTCGTTCGCACACCGCTCGGTGTCTAGCTTTGATACTATTTGTAATAGTTTAAGCTCATTGCTATTAGATATTGTTTGATTTAGTCTCTTACGTATCACCGTTAGCTTCACAGTTTTAAAATACGCCTGTTAGGGAGAGATTTCCACACCCTTTTAAGGAATATGGTGTGGAGACACAATCCACCCCCTTGGGAGTCTAATGTTCTTGTTGGCACATCGCTCGGTGTTTGGCTTTGAAATCATTTCTAACAGTCCAAGCCCATCGCTAATAGATATTGTCTACTTTAGCTTGTTACGTATTGTCATTAGTCTCAGGGTTTTAAAATGCGTTTGTTAGGAAGAGATTTCCATACTCTTATAAGAAATGTGGTGTGGAGTCACAATCCAACCCCTTGGGGGTCCAACGTCCTCGTTGACACACCATCCACTGTCTGACTCTGATATCATTTGTGATAGCACAGGCCCACCACTAGCAGATATTGTTTGCTTTAGCTCATTACGTATCGTCGTCAGTCTCACTATTTTAACACACGTCTGTTCGGGAGAGGTTTCCACACATTTATAAGGAATGTGGTGCGAAGACACCATCCACCCTTTGGGGGTCCAACGTTCTCGTTACCATCTAGTGTCTGACTCTGATACCATTTGTAATAATTCAAGTCCACCACTAACAGATATTGTTTACTTTAGCCCGTTACATATCATCATCAGTCTCACTATTCTAAAATATGTATGTTAAGGAGAGGTTTCTACACCCTTATAAGGAATACTTCGTTCCCCTTTTCAAGTAACGTGAGATCTGACAATTTATTATATTAATGACAAATATTTTTTTTATGTACCAATAGAAGAACTTCTTTCTGTTTTGGCATGTTCTGTTCATGATTTTGTTGTTGTAACATTGTGTTACTGTGATTACAGAGAAATCTTTTCTTCCCAAACGAGATATGGAGTGGTTTTTCTTCTGTCCCCGAGATCGAAAATACCCGAATGGATCGAGAACGAATAGAGCTACCAAAGCTGGCTACTGGAAAGCCACTGGAAAAGACAAGAAGATCAACTGCCAATTTTCTGTGATGGGATACCGAAAGACACTCGTTTTTCATCGCGGTCGAGCACCGTCAGGTGATCGAATGGATTGGGTCATGCACGAGTATCGACTTTGCGACGAGTTCTCTCATGGAACTCCTAATTTTAAGGTATATATACCTATGAAGCAATGACATGATGCATATGTGCTAAGAACTAACTTTGTGTTGGTGTTTGTGTGTGATCATCTGTGTTTTTTAGGGCGCTTTTGCTTTGTGTCGTATTGTGAAAAAGAATGATAATCCTCGTGAACCGAAGGGTAATGTTGTTGGGAACGGTCGAGATAGTGAAGATTCTACGTCAACGAAACTAGTCGTTTCGAATGAATTTTCAAATATTTCGAAAGACGATTCGTCTCAGACCAATTTTCTCACAGACAAGAGTCGTTTGTCGAGCCCGATGACGAGTTCCTACGACACGAACATGATGTCTTGGTGTAGCATGTCGATTATGGAGACAAATCGAGAAAAAGTATGGATCTCACCTGATCTGATCCTTGACTCATCCAAGGTGTGAAAGTTGTTCAACAAAAACTTGGTTGAGATGTTTGTAATTGACTTGCTCAAACATTTATTTCTTGGCTTTGTAGCAGGATTATACTGAAATGCAAGGAGCTATGTCTATATGCTTTCCTTGGTTCGATTATTCGGGTTCAACGATACCGTGGCCATCGTATGAGTACTCGAACTATACAGGCAACTACATTGAGCTTGAAGACAATCCCAATCAAATTGGTGGTTGCATACCACCATATTCAACACATCTAAACCGGTATCCAAATTTCTTATAAAGAAAAATGACAACAAAGATCCTCTAGGCTTTTGTCGATGCAAGGTCGAAAATTTCGATGGGGTCCCGAAGCCAACGCCTTTTACTGTCGGTCTTCGATGCAGGAATAAAACGAGTGTCATATATTCTATAAAAGTATAAGTATTAATAAGAGTTTTCGTCCTTTCCTGACAGTTAAGTCGAATTGATTCTTCTTGAGGATTGAGTCTCTCAATGGGATAATGATAATCCTTGTTGGTATGAATAGTTTATCAGGCTCCGACAGCATCTCCCCATGAATTACGGAATTTGAACAATTTAGTAGAATCATCCAGACTAAAGGACTATTAATTCATTTCCCTTCTTTCTTATTCTTTCAATAGGTAAATAGACTAGAAAGAGTAGTTTACGCTGGTGGTTTCGGGATCCCGTTGAAAATGCAATAGCTGACTCCTTCCCTTCCTCTCCAGAATCCGATCCAAAAAAGTAGTCACTCTGACGGGATTCTTTCATTCTTTACTTGAGAAAGGAAGTTAGCCTGTGAATCTTCAATCTCAATAGAATACGAACTATTAGGGTATATGACTGAGCTTCACTCCTTTATTGAGATGATCCCTCTCCCTCTCGGTCTCGGACTGAGTTTTCTTTCTTTTTGTTCCCTGAGCTTGAAACGAAGGATGAATTCGAGTTTCCGAACTTGACTCCTCTCCCGTAAGGTCTCGCTCTTGAACTCAGGGAATTTTGAAACTTTTTTTGAAAGGAAAGGTTTTTTTCTTGGAAGGAAAGACTATCGAAGAATGAGACTGATTGAACGATTGTGGCTTACTTGCTGTGATCCATTGTATTCTCGGATGAGATCTTGGCAGCATTACGAGTAACTTCTCAACCGGGAGTTCCACCCGAGGAAGGAGGGGCCGCTCTAGCTGCTGCGTTAAACCCTGAGGGATGTAGCTAACTAAGGCAGTCTGGATGCTAGCCGGTTCAGTCGCTTCTCTTTCTTTCTCTTCGTTTACCAAGCGAGATTTTGACTAACTTCTGTTAAACCAACAATAGCGTCTGAATTTATTCTTCTTTCGGCTTTCCTTACTGTTCCGGAGCAAGTTCAAGAAGAGAAGGTTCGTTCATAAGTCTCAACTGGACGAAAATCCTGGGAAAGTCAGTAGAAACTAAATCATCAATGGTCGTTAGAGGATCAGGAGTCTTTGTCTTGTCTCCCTTCTTTCATTCTCTTATCTTTTCTGTACTCGACTGTGACGAAACGAAAGAAGAAGAAATGAGAGTGAAGTTGACTCCGGAACACCTATTGATGGATTCTTTCTCCGGCCCCTTCTTGCTTTCACTCCTCTCCGTTCAACCGTAAGGTGAAGATCAAGAAGGAATCTTTCGTCTTTCCTGACAGTTAAGTCGAATTGATTCTTCGAGAGTGTTTACAACTAAAACCTACTCTGCCCCCCGTCTCCAAATAAGCTAGAAGCCATGTCGCTTTTCGGACTTTGCCAGGTTCTAGGGGTTCCCCTCTTCTTTATTTGTCGATCGAGCCGCTTTCCGAACAAATAAAAAAGAAGAGGAAACAAAATAAAATTCTTTTCGTAGTCCAGGATGATCTCGAGCCACATATAGCTACTACTTACGCTAATTTTAAAATGATTCGAAAAGTTTGATCAATTTTAAAATGTTCAAAAGAGATAGATTTCAACTAAAAGTTGTAAGTGTTTGTGCAAAGACACTAGAGACACCGTCAACAAATAGCATCAAAACATGTATAGCAAAACGACTGAGAGAAAAAAATCGAGACTCACATCTATCTTGATCCCTATAGCTCCACAACTTATACACTCCCTCTTATATGAACGAAGATATCTCAACCATACAAATTTATGATGGAAGATTAGAATCTTGATTTACACATGACTAATTATGATCATAAATTATGAAGGTTAAAAACTCGGGAAATGCCCCGTTTTCTTTTGAGGCTATATGAAGTCATGTATATTATTTATTTATTATTATTTTTTTGTAAGAAAGACTTGAAAAAATGTAGTAAAAAGAGTATTTGTGTTTTCCTTTGGCCAAGGGCTACGTGTCCTTGCAATTAAGTTTAGATTGCATATTTAGAATCATTTAAGCTTGACAGGATCGATTTTGCTCTCAATCCCGTGTTATTGTCTAATATTTACTTTCTTTACGGTGATTCATCATCACTAGGGTTAAGTGTTCTTACATTTCTTTATCCAATTGCTAAGTTTTTTTTGCAATTACATGTAGTTTAGAGTGCATGTTTAGAATCATTCGAGCTTGAAATAATTGATTTTGTTTGTAGAGTGATTCAAATCTAAAACAATTGTTTTTAAGTTGAGATATTTGATCAACAAAGTAATCTGAATCTTACTTCCCTAGCGGTTATTTATTATCATTTGGTATCAGAGTTTTTCGTTGGGTTCATTTGGTAGCAAAACTTTTCTTCAAATTGGTTCTTTATCATTTGACATCAAAGTTTTCCCTTAGATTGATTTATCTCCCTCGTCTTGGCTGCGCAACTTAGTTAATATACCATGAACGAGTATTAAATACTCAGTAAGTAGTTTACTTCTAGACTCGTAATTTGATCTTAAGTTTTATGTCATTCACGTACGTTATACCATTGATGAATCTTATCACATACCTCGATGACATGTATCTAAGTCATAGGCTCTCCTAGACTAGCATCTAGGTTCTACGAGTTTACACAAGCTCAACTTAAACTTATAATGTTTAACTTCCTAGCTTCTCATCTTATAGTTATTAGAGCTTCCTTCGTTCCACCGTTCTCATTCTTTGGCTCATTAGAGCTCATCTATATCATTGGGCATATCTCAAAATCCTAGAATAATTTGATTAACTCGTTACTAGTCATTTTGTTTGTCATCAACCTATATATTATATGCACTCGAGGTGTGCCTTCATCATGGTTTCAACATGTAATCTCATCCTACAATAAGTGCACTATGAATCTAGACAAATTATCTATTAAGAATTAGTTGGTGGTACCCTAATAGATCTCATAATGTCGTCATCTTCAAGGAGGGAGCGACCTTCGTACTTGTCAACTATCATATGACTATGTCATTCATTTCTCTCAACTGAACAAATTCAAACTAAAGAATAGTTGGAGATCTCCTAATCGCTCTCAGACATGAGCTTGATCTTATTCATACCAACTCATAACCATAAACTGTATTGATACTTACTCCCATTTATCAAGACAAGTTTAAGAGTTTCGAAACCTTACTCAAACTCTAACCATCGATTCGTTCCTAATTTGACCTTGATCGGTCTTGATGTGTTCACCAAGGTTCCTACAACTTATTGTTCTAAGGTACGAGTAATGCATCGATGAGAACAGATAGATATCACCCAATAAAAATGGTGTGGGACACAAAGGGAATTTTTTAAAAAAAGGTTTATATAATTGTATTCCAACTTTAAACTTGTTCTAAAACGACCTTTTGAATTCTTTTTTAAAGATAACATATGAAAATTATATTTCACGAACACTTCGATACATATAATTTTTTTAAATGTGAAATAAAATATTATAATATAGTCCTTAACACTTCGATACATATATACATATATATTAGAGAAGGGTTGGGCGGGACTGAAAAATATAAATCAAGTTATAATACATGTTTGTTAGATCCCACATAGTTTGGAGAGAGGAATGAAGCCTTACAAAGATGTGGAAACCTTTCTCTACTAGACCTGTTTTAAAATTGTGAGGTTGACGGCAATACGTAACGGGCTAAAGCGGACAATATTTGTTAGCGGTAAGCTTGGACAGTTACAAATGGTATGAGAGCTAGGCACCAGGCAGTGCCAACGAGGGCACTGGGCCCTCTCAGAGGAGGTGGATTGTTAGACCCCACATTGGTTGGAAAGGAGAACGAATCCATCCTTATAAGGTGTGAAAATCTCCCCCCAGTGACCCTTTTAAAACCGTGAGGCTGACGACCATACGTAACGAACAAAAGTGGACAATATCTTTTAGCGGTGGACTTAGGCTGTTATGATTGTGTGTATGACTATCGAAACACCCAGAGTTAAAATGGGTTATAAGTATGATTGAAATACTATGACTATGTATGTTAGCCTCGTAGAAAATGGATGTCATGATATTAGAAAAGTATTGTATGCATCATCCTACAGAACCTCGTGCATGTTGTGTGTACACATAAAAATGATTTCAAATACTATTTCTTCTCGTGATTCGGCTATGCTTGAAAGTGTGTAAGCCCGAATGTAGGCGTAGGGTTTACGAAAAATGGCATATTTTTTTTGTGGTTCTACTTTCATATATATGAGTCGTGTATAGAGAAGTACTATACCTCTAATCCCAAGGCTATAGACATGATTTTAGATGTTATTAAAACATGAAACCATAGTTCCATGTGTTTGCATTTTCAGTCACAAACTCATCCTATTAATATTAATCATTTTGTTGGTAAAGACAAAAAACTAGGGCACAAATGTCGACGTCTGTTTAGGAGACAATGAAACAAAGTCATAAACAATTTTTTTTTCTACACTTTAGTTATGTTTTCATTGTAACAAAATAATGTTTTTGAGTTTCGATTGGGATTAAACTTTATTTCAACTATAATTCAATAATAAAAACGTCATGGTTAAGCGTGTTTTACTTTGAACAATTCTATGTTGGGTGATCTCTTAGGGATTTTCTTAGAATGCACGTGAGTGAAGATAAATCATACTAAAAAAACTCGTATTGGTCTGTGGTGATAATCTTCACTTTTAAAAGGGATGAATGAGTAACGTGACCATGTCGTAAGGGATACTAGAAAATGCGAGGGTCACCACGTGTCAAATTTGGATTCCAAATCCTAGATATGAGTCTTTGCAAATGGTATTAAAGTTGTAATGTGACACTTGAATAAAGGAGAGGTACATGAATAAATGGATACTACATCTGAATGAGAGGATTCCTAAAGATAGAAGGGTAAATGAGAGGATTCCTAAGGATAGAAGCGGTTCAATAGTAGGAAATTCATAGTTAAGTTTGATTTACTTAGAACGGTTGAATAGACCATGTGACACAAGAATACTGTACGTAGGTATGTAGGTATGTAGGTATGTATGAATGACAGCCCAAAGGCCCAAATCAAGACGGAAGCTCAGTGATTAGCATCAAATCGATCATGTGACGTCCCTTCTTCTACGCACAAACAAGCTTCTTCCATGGCGACCTTCACATTTACTCCCCATATCGGCAGGCTCCCAACGCCGCCGTCTCACTCATTTCCCACCACTTCTTCAAAACGCAAACTCAAATTCAATTCCGTCGCCACCACCACCAGAGCCTCCCTTCAAACTTCCCCTCCGACACTCTCCGACCCCTTTGTTCTTCAACTCGCCGAAACTCTCGAAGACTCACTCCCTTCTTCTTCATCACCCTTTCCCCTCCACAAACTCAGAGAATCTTCATCGGAGTCTCTTCTTTCTACTCCATGGCCCTCTCGCAGAGACGAACCCTTCCGTTTCACCGATGTTTCTTTCATAAAACAGTCCCAAATCCACCCAATCTCGAATCCCCCGCAATCTTCTGACCTATCGAGCATCCCTTTAGAAACCCAATTCACCAATGTTGTAATTGTTGATGGTCATTTTGTCAAATCGGTTTCCAATTTGACTGAATTGCCAAATGGGGTTTACGTGGGTAGCTTGATTGATCTCCCTTCTGAAAGTATCGCGAAGAGGGTATCTGATTTTGTTGATCGGAAGTTCGTGGGGGACTTGTTTTGGGCCATTAATGGCGTTGGAGCTCCAGATTTGACGGTGGTGTATGTCCCGGCGGGGTGTAAAGTGGAGAATCCAATCCATTTGAGGTACTTTTCGATTCATGGGGGCGAGGAGGGGTCGAATGAATTGGCTATTTCGAATCCTAGAGTGTTGGTTATGGTGGAAAATGGTGGGGAGATTGAAATCATTGAAGAGTTCTTGAGTGGGGATCAGGGTAGGTCTTATTGGGCAAATCCTGTTTTGGATGTGGTGATTGGAAGTGAAGGAAGGGTTAAACATTCTTATATTCAGAATCAGTCTTTGAATGCTGCTCATATCAAATGGACTTCTGTTCAGCAGGTACTCTCTTTGTTCATTATCTAACTTTGTTGGTCGGCTGCTCTGTTCTTTACATTATGCTTATAGCTTATTTTCATCCATATGAGACAATGTTGTCAGTTATTAAGCTTTCTGAGCTGAGATTTGAACTAAGATAGCATCTCCAAAGTTCTCAAGCCCCTACACTCGATACCCTTAGTTAAATTTGTTGGTAGTTGAGCTTGGAATGTGGAGAATTGTAACGGCCCAAGCCCACCACCGGTAGATATTGTCCTATTTGGGTTTTCCCTTTCGGACTTCCCTTCAAGTTTTTTTAAAACGTGTCTGCTAGGGAGAGGTTTCCACACCTTTATAAAGGGTGTTTTGTTCTCCTCCCCATCCGATGTGAGATCTCACCATTCACCCCCCTTTAGGGCCGAGCGTCCTCGTTGGCACTCGTTCCTTTCTCCAATTGATGTGGGACCCCCACCAAATCCACCCCTCTTCGGGGCCCAGCGTCCTTGCTAGCACACCGTCTTGTGTCTACCCCCCTTCGGGGAACAGCCTCCTCGCTGGCACATCGTTCAGTGTCTGGCCCTGATACCATTTCTAACCGCCCAAGCTCACTACTAGCAGATATTGTCCTCTTTGGGCTTTCCCTTTCGGGCTTACCCTCAAGGTTTTTAAAATGCGTCTGATAGGGAGAGGCTTCCACACCCTTATAAAATGTGTTTTGTTCTCCTCCTCAACCAATGCCCTTAAAAGGGGTGTTTCGTTCTCCTCCCCGACTAATGTGAGATCTCACAGAATGTGGAGAATGTTGTGTTGAAAGGCCACAACGAAAAATGCTTTGATACCCAATTATTGTGCCGTAATGCCACAACCAAAATGTTATGATACCAAATTGTTGTAGTGGAAGCGGAAGCAAGATTGATCGCACTCACAAACAGAAATTAAACACAAAGACACAAAGACTTACTTGGTTTGGAGAGAGAAATTCTCCTGTATCCATGAGGGGTAGTTAAACACACCTCAAAACAATGCTAGACAAGCCTTTATATAGGCATAGCAATACTAATTCTCATACATGAACTAAATATATGAGAATATGAAACAAAATGGTTATGAACGAAACGAGAGTTAATAACCAAAATAAATGATAATATGAAGCAAAATGGTTATGAACTAAACGAGAGTTAATAACTAAAATAAATGAGAATATGAACCATCTAACGGTTATGAACTAAATAAAGAGTTGTATAGAGAGTTATGACAATACAGAGAAAAATCACGAGTATTACGATGGGTACTTCCCAATGTTGGATTCACTTTGATGGTCCTAGGTAGGTTTTTCTTTTGGAAGCATCTTTTAATAGTAACCTATGCTTATATCAAGTTCCAGCCAGTAGTTATACTATGTTATGTTGAAGATATAGGTCTTTCAATTGTATTAGTTGCTGATTTTCCTCGGGTCTATGTATCTAATGTGAGATCCCACATCGGTTGGAACGAGTGCTAGCGAGGATGCTGAGCCTTTGGGTGGATTGTGAAATCTCACATCAGTTGGAGAGGAGAACGAAACATTATTTATAAGAATGTAGAAACCTCTCTCTAGCATACGCGTTTTAAAAACCTTGAGGGGAAGTTCGAAAGGGGAAGCCCAAAGAGAATAATATTTGATAGTGGTGTATTTGGGCCGTTACATGTAACGTATGGTTTCGGGCATGTAGCTTTGAGTCTTAGGGGGCCTCTCACCTTCTTTCAAGCTGAGGCTGCTGTTGGACGTCGCTTAGTTTATATGTACATTCCTCCCCCTTAAACCCGAGTTTTTTCTCCTTCAAACAAGTGAAAGTACATACACCACAAGGCAGCAATCCATATAGTCAAGCTCATGTTTTTGACACCTCTTGTCTGCCATGTGTTGTTTCTTGTGTGTAAAAATAGGTAGATGGTCCATCGCTTTCCTCAAAGTGGTGGATCAAACGTCAGTCGTGTAACGAGATTGGATTCAGTTGGTTCCCTAGCAGCGGTCACTTGTTGGTTAAATTTTATTGATTTTCTTGACAGAGGATTTTGTTTCTTGCTCCCACATCGGTTAGAGAGGGGAACGAAACATTTCTTATAAAGGTGTGGAAACAGACACCAACCCGTGTGCCAATGAAGACGCTGAACACCCAAGAGAGATGAATTTTGAGATCTCACCTTGATTGGAGAGGGGAACGGGATTGTGAGATTGGGAACAAAACATTTTTTATAAAAGTGTGAAAACTTCTCCCTAGCAGACACGTTTTAAAACCGTGAGGCTAACGGCAATACGTAACAGGCAAAAGCGGACAATATCTTCTTGCAGTGGACTTTAACGGTTACATGGTATGAGATAATCAAGAAAAATAGATTTACCGATGCTCTTTAACCGTCTTGATGCTACTTGGTTTCATCATTATTTGCTCTCATTTTTCATGTCTTATACTTGACTTTGTTGCTCGAAAGGTTGAGCGCGGCACAAAAATAATTATCTGAAACTATTACAGGAATCAACCAGTGCTTACGAGCTTGTGGAGATTAGCACTGGCGGAAGATTGAGTCGACACAATGTCCATATCCAGCAATTGGGACCAGAGACTACGACAGAATTATCAACACTGCACTTATCAGTTGGCAATCAAACACAAGATCTACACAGTAGCCTAGTGCTCGACCACCCACGCGGATATTCTCGACAACTTCATAAATGTATCGTCGCCAATCCCCAAGGACAAGCTGTATTTGATGGTAACGTAAAGGTCAACAGGTACTTCTTTCTTTCTCTTTCGTAGACTCGTTAACCATAGATCGGATTTCTCAACACAAGTTCGTCATCCTCGTATAATTACAATCCTTGCAGTTCTAAGTCACTTCATGATTAAAAAAATGTGTCAATTTGTAACCGCCCAAGTCTACCGCTAGCAAATATTGTCCTCTTTGGATTTTCCCTCTCGGGTTTCCCCTTAAGGTTTTTAAAATGCATCTGCTAGGGGGTGGTTTTCACACCCTTATAAAGAATGTTTCGTTCTCCTCCCCAACCGATGTGGGATCTCACAATCCTCCCCCCTTCGGGGCCCAGCGTCCTCGCTAGCATTCGTTCCCTTCTCCCATCGATGTGAGACCCCCCACTCCACCCCCTTCGGGGCCCAACGTCCTTACTGGCACACTGTATCGTGTCCACTCCCCTTCAGGGCTCAGCCTCCTCGCTTGCACATCGCTCGGTGTCTTGTCTCTAATACCACTTGTAACAACCCAAGTCCACTGCTAGCAGATATTGTCTTTTTTGGGTTTTCCTTCTTAGACTTTCCCTCAAGGTTTTTAAAACGTGTCTGCTAGTAAGAAGCTTTCACATCCTTATAAAGAATGATTCGTTCTCCTCCCTAACCGATGTGGGATCTCACACAATTACTTATCAATCAAATATGAATATAGAAAACATACATAGATATGCCAAGAAGAAAAAGATAAAGGCTCTTTCTTGAAGTGATAGTTCTACTAGGAAAGTTGATGGAGAAACTGGTTTACCTTTCACATAATTTTAAATTTTCTTGTGGTTTAAGATGAGATGATGACTAATATCGTAAAAGTTTGCTTGGATGCTGCAAGTACTGGTTGAATGCATTCTTTGTCTTCATTGTAACCGCCCAAACCCACAACTAACAGATATTGTCTTATTTGGACTTTTCCTCAAGGTTTTAAAATACGTTTGTTAGGGAGTGGTTTCCACGCTCTTATAAAGAATGATTCGTTCTCTTCCTCAACTGATGTGGGAGATCCTACATCGATTGGAGAGGGGAGTGAGTGTCAGCGAGGACGCTGGGCCCTAGAGGAGGGTGGACTGTGAGATCCCACGTTGGTTAGGGAGAAGAACGAAACATTCTTTACAAGGGTGTGGAAACCTCTTTCTAGCATATGCATTTTTAAACCTTGAGGGGAAGCTACCTATCTCTTATAAAGAATGATTCGTTCTCTTCCCCAACCGATGTGGGAGATCCCACATCGATTGGAGAGGGGAATGAGTGTCAGCGAGGACACTGGGCCCTGGAGGAGGGTGGATTGAGAGATCCCACATCGGTTAGGGAGAAGAACGAAACATTCTTTACAAGGGTGTGGAACCTCTTTCTAGCATATGCATTTTAAAACCTTGAGGGGAAGCTCAGAAGGGAAAACCCAAAGAGGACAATATCGGCTAGCGGTAGTCTTGAGCTATTACATTCATAATTAACTAAGGCAAAACTTTATTATTTTGGGAAAATGACCGTCTTTGCGGTTCGTTTCTTGTGTTTCATTTAGTGCTTTACATCACTCTTTTCATTCTCATCTTGCTAAACTAATAAGATCATTCTGTTGTCACTAATTTTCACTGCTTAATCCAAGAACTTGAATTTTCCAGATATGCACAGCAAACAGACGCAGGACAACTAACAAGGAGTCTTCTTCTAGAACCTCGAGCGACTGTGAACGTCAAACCGAATCTTCAAATCATTGCCGATGATGTCAAGTGTTCGCATGGAGCTGCTATAAGTGACCTGGAGGAAACCCAACTCTTCTATTTTCAGGCTCGTGGCATCGATTTGAAGACAGCAAGGAAGGCTCTGATATTTTCTTTCGGATCCGAGGTGATCGAACGCTTGCCTTCCAGTTCCGTTCGCAAGAGAGTCGAGCATCATATAAAAGAATTGTTGAACCCCACACTTGAAACATCCCCACACTGACCACAGGCCTTGAAAATCAAGCATTTTTAGTTTCAAGTAAGTATTATAATCCCACCTTATCCTCCATTTGTAGCTGTGATGATATCATATTTATTGTCCCAAATAAATCCTTGTTTTTTTTAAAATCATTATCTTGAGTTTTCTCATTTCCTTATGTCCCTTGATTGATGATATATATATCTGGTATATCTTGTTGATCGATGGTATATGTTTTATGTCTTGTTGATCGATGATATATGTCTGGTATATCTTGTTGATCAATGATATATGTCTGGTATATCTTGTTGATCAATGATATATGTTTGGTATGTCCTATTGATTGATGATATATGTTTGGTATCAATGATGCATCTCTGGTAGCATTTGAATACTTAAAAAAAACAAAATTTTGATTAATTTAAATTTTTGGAAGATGGGTTTGAAGAACTATCCAAGTGGTATGATTAATATATATATATATATATAATGAAAGTTGTGAAATCCCATGTTATGTAAGGTGTTTGATGAAATGCCTAAATGAAATGCCTAAATGAACAAGTGTTTGACTAAGGAAATGTCAAATCTTTTATGCACATATTGAAGCTACAATAATGTTTTGGTATGCCATTTTTCTTCATTCTACCCAACATGACATTATCATACATGCTTTTAAGATTTCCAACTATTTTTTTAAATGGTTCGTTAGTCAACATTATGTATAATAATGTATCATCTATCATATTTCATTCTATTTTCAGTGCTCGTTGCTTTTTATTTTAGACTTTGGTGACTAATATAATAAAAGTTGACATTCGTATGTGTTCATAAGAAAATTGGAGAGTGGTATATATATGATCGATTAAATTAGTCAATATGAGCATAACTTATAGTAATTGACATATTCTTCGATTGAACAAAAAAAAAAAACCTTAAAAATAGCATTACCACAAGTAAAATTTGGTAAAATTGATCGACCACAAGTTTAGACTGGTTAGTGTAAACTGGTTAGTGTAAGGGGCCTACTTTTTCTTTAAAAATAGATTGATCAGTAGGTGTATTTCATGACTATCATGTGAGAAAATTATTGAAAACATTCCATCTATAAAATTGTCATGGACTTCGTTCATAAACCTTGCAAACATGGTAAAAACATAATCGATATAAAAGAAAAACATGTACATAAGACCCTTGTTTTTGTTTGAAAGGATTAATATTTTAAAAATGCAACATGCTTTATAACGAGTGTGATTTATATTTCATAACGGTTTACTGGGCTCTACTTTTTCTTTTTTAAGTGAGTTGGATGCATAATACTTCTCTGTCTACGCACACATGAATTTATTAGGCAGACTTAGACTTGTATACGTGCCGCTAAGTATGACTATGGGTTGGCACACACTCAATTGCCAAAAAATGTATGAGGTCCCACGTTAAGAATTATGGTTCTTATTTATCATGACATAAATTTCCTATGAGACGTATATATATATTCGTTGAATCATTCATGCTTAACAAATAAGAATATAAGTAGGAAATACATGCATCACAAAAGTTTATTAACATATCATATCATAAATAATAACACGTAAATAAGTCATACATTATACATTATTCATGCGCCAAACAACTCATCCAACCTAGGCTAAAGACGTTCCAAGAGTAAACTCACTTACAATTTCAGGCTTAACTTGGAGCTCTCCTAAACGTGTTTTGGCAAACTATTCCTAGATTCACTTCACATGATCCGTATTCCATCCATTCATAAAATTGAGCTTTAAATCTATCTATGAGTCAACATCATTAAATTATTCTAAAACAAATTCTAAACGTGTTAAATATTATAAATTGTCTAAAACAATGCCATTTTTTAATCTTAATTGGATCGAAAATACTTTCAAAAGGGTAAAAAATGGACAAACTAAACCAACTGAATCCAAAACGAGTCGAGAAAGTTGACTATAAAAATGTACGTAATCGTGTATAAATTTATTCTTTAAAACATCATTAATTCCTCCTACTTTTGGACACTTTCTTGACATTCTCTAATTTGTAGTCTTGTGTTCATTGTTTATCGAAGAAAAAGAAGAGAAAACAGCCAAAATATGAAGGTTGAACTTTAATGGAGTAGTTCTCCAAGTGTCACCATCTCCCTATTTTAATGACTTTATGAATATGATATACACATACAAAATTTGATAACCGACTCTCACTAACAAATAACTTTGTAACGTCTCACGTTCAAAATTTAGATTAGGATATGAACCTTGAGTTTGACAACTGATGATATTGCCCGTTTTGACTCCTTACGTATCACCAATCAAGATTCAAAATCTGAGTTTGACATCTAATGTGTAATAACTCAAGCCCTCCGCTAGTAGATATTGTCCGTTTTGGCTCGTTATGTGTCACCATCAGTCTCACGATTCTTAAAACGTGTTGACTAGGGAGAGGTTTCCACACCCTTATAAGGAATGTTTCGTTCTCCTCTCAAACTAATGTGGATCTCACATGATAATCTTGACATTCTCCTATGACATATATATATTTCTTGTTTCTAAGAGTGAAAACTATCCCCATATACCAACACCCAACATAATTTTGCTCCTAAAAAAGCATATTTAACTATCATACTCTCAAAATCGCTCTCTTTTAAATGTGATTTCGGTTCATTCATGTACTCCAGCGTCACAAATTCAAATATGTATATCATGTAATTATTATTCAAACCTCACATTAAATTCTCCTATATACAAACATTGTCATTAATGTAACTTCCTTTTATTCCTCTACTATTTTGAACTATAGCATGATACCCTCTTATTAAATGCGACCGATTTCATTGCATATTATCATTGTCTACGGTTAGATGAACACAACTCTCCACAATAATATGATATTGTCCACTTTGAGCATAAGCTCTCATGACTTTGCTTTGGACTTCCCCAAAAGGCCTCCTCACACGAATAGAGATAGGATTCTTTGATTATAAACCCATGATCATTCTCTAAATTAGCCGATGTGAGACTTTCATCCAACATCTACTTGTCTCTTCTTCCACTCGATATTAAATCGAGGGAGAGGAGCAAACAACAAACGACTACACTATTCACACAGACTAAATAAACCATTTTTTTTTCAAGTTTCAAAGGTTAAAATGTCGAGTTTAAAAATTCAAGAATCTAAATACAAATGAATCCATGGGTCAGTAAGCGGGTTATTATATTTTTGCTTTAGTTTTCTAAAAATTATTGCAAACTACATAATCTTTGAGAAAACTAATTCTCAAATTTCAAATATAAAAAAAAAAAAAAAAAAAGATTTGAAAAGACTAAATCTAAAGGCGTTTGGTTGAAGAAATTGAAGAACAATGAATGCACGTAAAGAGAGCACATTAGAGTTTATAATTTAATCCTTTTTATGACTATTTCCTTAACTTCCAATTAGTACCACTAATCATCTTTACCCAATTATTAATTCAATTTTAAATTAACTTAATCATGATTTGGATATGTGGTAGGTAAAGACTTCTCCTTCTCCCCCTTTAATTCTTTTTATTATTTATTTTTGTAGATAACTTAACGCTTTCAATTTCACACCGATCGGAAAAAAATCAATAAAAAAAAAAAGAAAGAATTGGGAATTGATCGATACATATATTAATGAAACAAATGAAAAGGAAACGAAAGATGAAACATAAATCATGGATCAACCAAGCCAAGTCCTCTCAGGACTTGTTTAAGAGGAGCACCCTATTTGGCTCGACCCATGAACCAGCTAAGATCTTTCTATATAGTAACAATATTTAGATATGAAGTTAGTGAGACCCCACATCAGTTGGAGAGGGGAACGAAACATTTTTTATAAAGGTGTGAAATCTCTCCCTAGAAGATGCGTTTTAAAACTGTGAGGCTGACGACGATACGTAACGGGCCAAAACGGACAATGTCTATTAGTAGTGGGCTTGAACTATTAAAACATAAATCACGAATCAACCAAGTCAAGTCCTCTCAAGACTTGCGTAAGAGGAACACCCTATTTGGCTCCACCCATGAACCAACTAAGATCTTTCTATACGGTAACAATATTTAGATATGAAGTTAGTGAGACCCCACATAAGTTTGAGAGGGAACGAAACATTTCTTATAAGGGTGTGGAAATCTCTCTTTAGAAGATGCGTTTTAAAACTGTGAGACTGACGACGATACGTAACGAGCCAAAACGGACAATATCTATTAGTAGTGGGCTTTAACTGTTAAAACATAAATCACGGATCAACCAAACCAAGTCCTCTCGAGACTTGCTTAAGAGGAACACCCTATTTGGCTCAACCCATGAACCAGCTAAGATCTTTTGATACAGTAACAATATTAAAATATGAAGTTAGTGAGATCCCCACATCGGTTGGAGAGGGGAACGGACCATTCCTTATATAGAAGATGCATTTTAAAATTGTGAGACTAACGACAATACGTAACGGGCTAAAACGGACAATATCTATTAGTAGTGGGCTTGAACGGTTACCACGAGGCCATAAGATTTTGAAAAAAAAAAATATTAATTTCTTATTTAAGACGTAATTAATCATAATTTCTTTTCATTTAATTATCTAAAACCAAAAGTGGGGGAAAATGATATAAAAGAGAAATCTTAGGTAGGTATTGTTTGACAAAGATGGATCTTCGTTGTCAATTTCATTAAGAAATAAAAAAAATTATTCTTTTTTTTTCTTTTTCTTTTTAAATATAATAAGTGAAAAACAATTAAAACCACACAAAAATAAAGCAATAAATAATTTATCGACATTTTTTTTTACTAAGAAAATAGTACATGACAACAATTATTGAGCTATGTTTACAAGTTAAGTACGGTTGACTTTGACATTCAATTTGTCTGTTTACGTATATATTAATATTCAAAATATTTACTTTGATCACTATAATTTCAACTCGAGTTCGTTTTAGTCACTATATATTTAAAACGTCTAATGGGATCGATATACTTTTAGAAATTGACTACATTAATCTCCGTCTTGAAAATTTTAACACATAAATAAAGATATCTACGGAGCAGCAGCATAGAGATGGGAAAGTCTTTTCTGCCTCAGTCCTTGTCAGCTTTTTCGATCTTTATCTAAGTGAAAATTTTCATTTATTGTTACCGGAATCGGAGCAGAAATTTTTTTTATGGGAAGCTCGTGGGAATTGGGATTTTCGTAATTTTTTGAAAAAGTAAGCAGAAACGAGAAAAATATAATTTTGAACCTCGATTCTATTTACCTAATGGGGGAGAAATCAATTCACCATTTGTCGTTTAAAACATAAATTCTTTGTCTGATTCAGAGTTAGTGCTTACCGAACTTGGACTCAACCTCTCTAAACGTAATAGTATTGTTTGTTTATTTATTTATTTTTGGTAAAAAAACTAAGCTAATTCATTAATGGAAGTAGGTGGGAGGAAGAAAATGTCAAGCTTAAATAATGGAATCCACGTTCAAAATTTAATAATTTTATTTGCATGTGTGAAATCAACAAAATTTTCAAAAAAATTAAAATTTAAATAAGAAATGTTAAAAATTTAATGTCGGGAAATAAATGGATAAATATTGCTTGAGTTTAATTTAATTCGTTGACTTTTATTTTAGTTTATTTTAACTAGTTGACTTTATACATGTTGGAAAAATTAAATGGTAAAAATTAAATAAATTTGAAAAATATTCCATAATTAAAATCATCCACAGAACTCTCTCTCTATATATATATTCATCATATAATATAGTCCAATTATATGAACATTTTACATTTTAATATCGTATGGGTTAGGTAAATTAACAAATGATCATTAATAAATAAATAAATAAATAACAAAAGAGTGAGATTATTCGTGTGGAGCCCGCCCAAACCTGCTATAGCAGATATGATGTTGTCTGCATTGACTGTC
Source organism: Cucurbita moschata (assembly GCF_002738365.1). Taxonomy (NCBI): domain Eukaryota; kingdom Viridiplantae; phylum Streptophyta; class Magnoliopsida; order Cucurbitales; family Cucurbitaceae; genus Cucurbita; species Cucurbita moschata. The sequence continues at coordinate 4,116,772 of NW_019268533.1, forward strand.
TCATGGTTTTAACGCGTGTAAAGAATGTGGTATCTCTCATCTCACTCCTTTGGAGGCTCAACGTCCTTGCTGGCACACTGCATGGTGTCTAGCTCTAATATCACTCTAACAGCTCAAGCTCACCTTTAACAAACATCATCCGTTTTAGGCCGTTACGTATCATCGTGAGCCTTATAGTTTTAAAACGTGTATGTCAAGGAGAGATTTCTAAACTTTTATAAGAAATGTTTCGTTTCTCCTCTCTAACCGACGTGAGTTCTCTCATCACGTATGAATGTAAACGAGACATTCGAGCAACGTAAATATATAAGCTTTAAAGTATAAGATTTTATTAGAAATAAAAAAAAATGTTTTAGAATTGTTTATTTTTATATTTAGTTGAATGAAAGAATTAAATAGAGAATATTTAATTTATTAGGTGTTAAAAATGATGTAATTGCATTTTTCTTTGATTAAATAAATAAATAAAATGAGATATTTTTATTCAATGTTTATTTGATTAAAAACAAATCCAAATAATTTTTTTTTTATTATTAAAAAAGACCAGATCTTGTACTTTCAATATAATTTAGTCTTAATTAACTCCAAAATAATAAATAAATCAAAACTAAGCCACCAACAACAACAATTAATTAATTAATTAATTAATTAAAAAATAAAATAAGAGGAAATGACGAAAGTAGACAAAAGAGGGAGTTGGTAGAAGGAAGCTAAGAAAAAACAGATTATTATAAATGCTTTTGCGATGAATTTTATTCTCAGCTCCGAAAAAAAAAAAGAAAAAATGGAGGTTTGGGTATGGCTGGTCGGAGCTTTGGTCGGTGCATACATTTGTGTGTTTGGGATTCTCAGAAACCTTAATCAATGGCGGTTTGTCACCCGACACGGCGGCCGTTACAATCTCCCTCCCGGCGATATGGGCTGGCCGCTCGTCGGAACTCTTCTCCCCTTTCTTCAAGCTTTCCGATCGGGTCGACCCGATTCCTTCATTCATCACTTTGCCTCAAAGTAATTCTCTCTCTCTCCCTCTCGCCGGAGTCTTTGGATCCCAAATTCTTCTTAATTTCTTTCAATTTTGTGTTTTTTTTATTTTTATTTTTTAATTTTCGAAGTTTTTTTATTTATTTAAAATTTTTAATTAAAATTTTTTTTATTAGAGTCAACTATGATGAGCAAAATTTTCTAAACAACTTTTATCGAATAATAACCTTATCCCAACCCAAAATTTTATGGGTTCGGGTTTGATTCATTTATTATTATTATTTTTTTAAATATAAAATATTTATTTATTTATTTTTAAATATGTAATTAAGATGGAGTCAATAGTATTAATTAAAATCATTTATGACAGTTAATTGACGAATAAATAATAAAATAAATATATAATAATAAAAATGTCAAATTACTTCCATCCTAGTACCAATTGAGTTTGGTTGATTGAGTTGGAATGTATAGGACGAACTAAATTCATAAAATTTTCATTTTTTTTAATTTAACCAATTTCTGGGTTTGGTTGATTGAGTTTGAATATATAAATAAATTAAATTTTTTTTTAAATTTAACCCAATTTTTGGGTTTGGTGGATTGAGTTTGAAGGTACGAACCAATTAAATTCATAAAATTTTTATTTTTTTTAATTTAACCCATTTTTTAAGTTTGGTTGATTGAGTTTAAATTCACGACCAAACTAAATTCATAATATTTTTACTTTTTAATTTTAATTTAATTTAATTAATTGAGTTAGGTCGATTGAGTTTTTTAGTCTATTTAATTTTTTTTTTAAGATTGTGGGGTTTATTATTATTATTATTATTTATCACTTTTGATCCAATATTAAATTAAAAAACATAGTAAAAAAGGAATTAAAATTTAATTTAATTTTTAAAAAATTGGATGAAATTTCAGGTATGGGAAAATAGGGATGTACAAGACGTACTTATTCGGGAGCCCAAGCGTGATCGTATGCGTGCCGGAAGTGTGCCGGCACGTGCTAATGAACGACGAACAGTTCGCCTTCGGTTACTCTAAAGCCACCAGAATCCTCACCGGAAGCAAGGCTCTCAACACCGTCTCCAGGCCCGAGCACCGCCGTATACGCCGCCTCATCGCCTCCCTAATCAGCGGCAACGATGCGCTGTCGATCTACATAGGTCACGTGGAGGGGATTGTGATCACGTGCCTAGAGGAGTGGGCCACCATGAAGAAGCCGGTCGAGTTCTTGTCGGAGATGAAAACGATGGCGTTTAAGATTTTGTTACACATCTTCATCGGAGCTAATACGGCGGCGTTTATAGATAAGATGGAGAAGCTCTACACTGATTTCCACTTGGGGTTCATGTCCTCCGCCGTCGATATTCCCGGAACTACCTTCAGCCGAGCTCTCAAGGTAACTTCGTAAAAGATCAAACTTTCAACTTAAAAAAAAAAAAAAACTAAAAGATCAAAACACTAACTATATGTGAGTCGGGTCCAGTCGAGAGTCGAAACTCTAACCATCGATTCTAACCTTCTAATCGATGATATATGCACGATGGTAATAGAGCTATGCTAATGTGAGATCTCACATCCGTTAGGGAGGAGAACGAAACACTATTTATAAGGGTGTAGAAACCTCTCCCTATTAGACGCGTTTTAAAATCGTGAGGCTAACAACGATACGTAACGGGCCAAAACGGACAATATCTACTAGTTGTGATATTGGGCTGTTAGAAATAATATCAAAGTCATACACGGGATGATGTGCAATCAATCGGGGAAAGGAATGAGTGTCAGCGCGAGGACGTTGGGCTCTAAAGGGGGTGGATTGTGAGATCCCACGTTGATTGAGAATAAGAACGAAACAACATTTTTAAAGGTGTGAAAATCTCTCTCTAGCAAATGTGTTTTAGAACCGTGAGGCTAACGGTAATACGTAACGGGCCAAAACAGACACTATGTGCTAGTTGTGATATTGGGTTGTTACAAATGGTATCAAAGTCATACACGGGATGATGTGCAATCAATCGGGTAAAGGAATGAGTGTCAGCGCGAGGACGCTGGGCTCTAAAGGGGGGTGGATTATGAGATCCCACGTTGGTTGGGAATGAGAACGAAACCTTTATAAAAGTTTAGAAATCTCTCCCTAGCAGACGTGTTTTAAAACCGTAAGGCTAACGACGATACGTAATGTGATATCCCACATTGGTTGGGGAGGAGAACGAAACACCCGAAAAACACCCGAAACACCCTTTATAGTGTAGAAACCTTTCTCTAGCAGATGCGTTTTGAAACGGAAGCCCCGAAAAGAAATATAATTTTATGTTAAAAAATAGATTTTGGTTTTATATACTATTTTTTTTTCATTTATTTGAGGAACATTCATAGTCTTAACAAGTCAACGAGGTGGAATTAAGGGTTTAAGGATTAAAGTAAGGCTTAAAATTAATTTCCACGTAGACTTATTTATTTATTTTGATTTAACACGAAATTTTATAGAGTATTTAATTATGTGTAAATTTGTATTATTTTATTTAATATTAAATTTATAAATGAGTATGAAAACGTAACGCATCTTAAACATGAAAATTTAATTTAATAACGAAAAGCCGGAAAATCTGATTCATGACATTCAAATGAATTTGTATTATATTATCAAGTCAATAAAATAATAATAACTAATAATAATAATTTATTTTTAATTTTGAGTTTTTTCAGATAAATTAATAAAAATATTATTAAATTTTGATTACTTCAAAACATATTCCAAAACTTTGAAAAAAGTCTTAAAAAAAATTTACTTTAATTTTTAAAATTATTTCAAAGATAAGTACTAATAGTTTCTATTAAGATTTTATTTTTTAAAAAGTTTTAGGTATTGCTACCAAATTTAGGGATATTTTTATTAATTTAATTTTTTTTAACGGTTAATTTTGGTTTTTATATTTTACCTAACATGCCAACTTATGATATATCCATGTTATGAAAGTCCAACATCTGCTAATTTAGAGAATGATCATGAGTTTATAATCAAGGAATACTGTCAACATTGGTATGAGGTTTCTTGGAAAAGCCGCAAAGTCATGAGAGCTTACACTCAAAGTGGATAATATCATACCATTGTGTGGAGAGTCGTGTTCATCTAACATGATATCAGAGTTATGCCTTAAACTTAGCCATGTCAATAGAGAATCTTCAAATGTCAGGATGAAAGTCCAACATCGACTTATAATCCGGGAATAATAAAATTCTTATGGGTTTTTTTTGTAATGTAAATTTCAGGCAAGAAACGAGTTGATAAGGATCTTTGAAAGTGTTCTAAAGGAGAAGAGGGAGAATTTGAAGAACAAAGTGGAAGAAAACAGAAAAAAAGACATGACTGATTTGCTGTTAGAAGTTAAAGATGAAGAAGGCCATGGCTTGGATGATGGCTGCATTATTGATTTATTGATCGGTTTCTTCTTCGCTGGCCACGAAACCTCGGCTCATAGTATCATGAGGGCTATCATGTTTCTCTCGGAAAATCCCGAAACCCTTCGTAAAGCTAAGGTTCGTTTCTTCTTCCTACGTTTTCAACCCTCGTTTAATAACCACAAAAAGATTTGATTTTTACGAGCGAACCAGTATTCTCACTTGATGTCTGGTTCTTTATGGTTTTTGTTAAGGGTGTTTAAGAAACTCGGTGACTCGAAAAACTCGATCCAACATAATCTAACCCATATGAGTTAAATTGGGTTATTAACTTATACTGGGTCGAGTCAGGTTTAAATAAATGAAAATATTTTAAAAATAAATAAATATATGCTTTAGGCATAAACGTTTTATTTTTATTCAAAATAAAGTTTTATATAAATGACTCGAATGACAGGAGCCAATTCAATCCAAAAAATTTATGGTTGGGTTGGGTCAGGTCAGATTAAGTTCATTATTTAAAGATCGACTTGCTGTGCAGGCTGAGCAAGATCAAATTGTGAACGCAAGGCCATCTAATGAACGACACAGAGGCTTGACCATGAAGGAAATCAAACAAATGGAGTATCTTTCTAAGGTTTATTTTTGTTTTGTTTAAATATTATTATTTTTCGAGATTTATTCGGAACACACTATAATAACATGTTTTTTTTTTGTGGCTTAATTAGGTGATCGATGAGACATTGAGGAAAACGAGTTTGGCCTTCACACTATCGAGAGAGACGAGAAGCGATGTTAACTTAAATGGTTCGTGTAGGGTTACATAATTTGTATTTCATTTCATGGATTAAAATAACTCTTTTTTTTTTGCGTTTTGATTAACCATGGTGATTATTTTGTAGGCTACACCATTCCGAAAGGATGGAAAATCCTTGTTTGGACGAGAGCGGTTCATATGGATCCTGAAATCTACGAAAACCCCGAAAAATTCGACCCCTCTAGATGGGATGTAAGTAGTAAACAAAAAATTTATACTACTCTCCTAATACATTACATATTCCCTTCGTTCACCCAACTTAGTTGTTACTACAAAAAAAAGTAGGGTTAGTACTATTCTCATTGGTCATTGGCCTCCTTAGGAGAATGAAACATTCTTTATAAGGGTGCGGAAACCTCTCCCTAGTAGATGCGTTTTAAAAACATTGAGGGAAAACTCGAAAGTGAAAACCCAAAGAGGACAATATGTATTAGCGGTGGACTTGAGCGGTTACAAATGGTATCAGAGCTAGGCGCTGGGCGATGTGCCGGCGAGGAGGCTGAGTCCCAAAGGGGGTGGACACGAGACAGTGTACCAGCAAGGAAACTGGGCCTGAAGAGGGGTGGATTGGAGGGTCCCACGTCGATTGGAGAATGGAACGAGTGCCAGCGAGGACGCTCGGTGGATTGTGAGATCCCACATCGGTTGGGAGGAGAACGAAGTATTCTTTGTAAGGGCATGGAAACCTCTCCCTAGCCGATGCGTTTTAAAAATCTTGAGGGAAACCCGAAAGGAAAAACCTAAAGAGGACAATATCTGCTAGTGGTTCGCTTGAGCCGTTACAAATGGTATCAAAGTTAGACACCGAGCGATGTGCCAACGAGGAGGCTCAGTCCCGAAGGGGGGGTGGACATGAGGCGGTGTGCCAGCAAGGACATTGGGCCTTGAATGGGGTGGATTGGGGGGTCCCACATCGATTAGAGAAGGGAACGAGTGCCAGAGAAGACACTCGGTGGATTGTGAAATCCCATATCAGTTGGGAGGAGAACGAAACATTCTTTACAAGAGTGTGAAAACCTCTTCCTAGTAGACGCGTTTTAAAAAACTTGAGAGGAAACCCGGAAGAGAACAATAATATCTTTCTTCAAAACAAGATATCGAGTCGGGTTTTACATTCGATTCGATGAATTAAACGTCTTATATTTTTGTTTTTGGTTTCAGAATCCAAAACGAAGAGCTGGATCATTCATTCCTTTTGGAGCAGGAATGAGGCTATGCCCTGGAATTGATCTTTCCAAGCTTGAAATTGCCATTTTTCTTCACTATTTCATCCATGGTGGCTTCAGGTGTTCTTCAAAGCAGTGTTCTTGTTCTTCATTTATGTCAAAATGAAACCAAAAAAATCATTAAAAACTTGACTTTTGTGTTGTTCTTGTGCAGACTTGAGAGAGTAAATCCAAATTGCCCAGAGAATTATCTGCCATTGCCAAGGCCTACAGACAACTGCCTTGCAAGAGTTGTAAGAGACTCATAAACGTTGAAATCAAAAGAGATCATATATGCACATATATAACGTTATATAAATAAATCATCTCAATTGCATGCTAGAGATGAAAGCCTTGTTAATTCTACTGCAACTTATAGAATTTTCATGCAAAAGTTGCATGAAATTGAGCCCGACTTGATCGAATGGGACAAGTCTAAGGGGAAGAATAGCTTGGATCGAGCGATTGGTGGATCTAGAACTTTATATACCAAGGAATATACGTTCCTATTAGCTTAAACAATAAGTTTAGTCAGTCTCTGAAATTTTAGATTGGTATATTATCGTACCTAAGCTTTTAAAAGTTTACGTGTTACGTTCTCGAGCTTTTAAATTTATACTTGTTAAATCTTTAAGTTTAATGTATTCCCGAGAAAGATATTATATGCACTGCTTCTGCCCAATGAGGTAATAAATTGTTTTGCTACCCTAACCCTAATGTGGATTCATTTTTTGGTGAGATTTTTTAACTTGTGGGCTACACGGAGTCGAGTGCGACTTTTCTAAGAACAACGAAAACTATTCTGTCACCAATAAATTTTAAAGTTGGGTGATGTGATAAATGAATAAATTTAAATATATATTTAACAAATGAAAATTAGGTTTGTATTTTAGATTGTAATAACCCAAAATTAAAAAGAAAAAGAAAACAAAAGTTGTCGGAGTTGGGTTGAGATGTCTTTAGTTTTCTAAGTTACAACAATTGTTTCATTTTATCTCACTTGAGCGATTAGAAATTGGTTGAAAAATAAAGTCTCCAAGTTCGTATTTTTTACTAATCCAGCTTGAGTCTAATGTGCTCATATCATTTTCTACTAGTTTTAACTCTTCAGAAACATTTAATGTTAGTATGCCTATATTTTAGCTAGTTTAACGTTCATTCGAAATCCGATTGAGTTCATTTAGCGATTGAAAATTGAAGTCTGAGAGAGAAAGAAAAACAAATATCTTTTATGTGAAGAAATCTTTATAAGATATTTACCTATAGCTTGATTATTATTATTATTTTTCGAACTAAATCAAGCTGAATAAAAATCTACGAGGCTGTAAAAGACTTGACGTAGAGGCTAAACTAAAGAACTATTAGAATTTTGTGTGAACAATGTTTGATGTAACGATCCTACCTTTTCTTTTAAACTAAGACCACTACTATTTGAATGTCGTGATTACTATGTGTGAAAGACCAGTTGAGTTGGTTATATGACCGTGGGATTGAGAATGGGCCATTGGGGCAGGTTCGCAGATGGGACGAGCTTTGCGTAGGCTTCGTGCGATGGGTCGTATGTTGATGGGTTATTCGGTAGGTGTGGACTTGCTTAGGTTTGGGAGGTCTAGATTGATTTGAAGCTGTCTCTCACCTTGAGGTTCGGTTTCAAACTTGAGGCTCGGGTTCGAGGCATATTCTGAAGCTACTTCTTCAATTTGTCTTGCAATTTCTCCTCCTTCCTCCTTATTCTAGCCACTTTTTGATCACTTTTTCGTTACGATACGGTGGTGGATTCGTGACAAAAATTAAACATAAGTATAACTGTTCGTGTTTTGAATCCGATTTGAATCTCTTAACATAATTTATGGTCAACTAAGGATATATCTCATAATCACCTACTTGTCTTTGTTTATATAGATTTCATTCATGTTCATAAAGATGCGAGATCAACAAGGGAGACCATGTATGTTACTTGGCTAAAGTAAAAATGAGTTCGGTCACATATTGTATGATCCAGTGCACAGCCGGACATTAAAATAATAGATAAAATAAAGTTTGAACATGTAACAGCTCAAGTCCACTGCTAATAGATATTGTTTGTTTTAGTCCGTTACGTATTACCATCAATCTCACGGTTTTAAAACGTGTCTACTAGGGAGAGGTTTCCACACCCTTGTAAGGAATGATTTATTTCTCTCTCCAACCAATGTGGGATCTCACAGTGGTTGAAGAGGGGAATAAAACATTTCTTACAAGGGTGTGGAAACCTCTCTCTAGCATACGCGTTTTAAAACCGTGAGACTGATAGTGATAAGTAACGAGCTAAAGCGAACAATATCTGCTAGTGGTGGGCTTGATCGGTTACAGAACACAATAATGATCTACAACCTTCTATCCAGATAGAAAACGAGGCTCAAAATGACCAATTCGATGATACAAACGAGGGGTCGATTTGTTAAAGGGTTTAGAGATGGAAGGCTTATTAATTCAATAAAATTCAGCAAATTCAAGAACTAATAACTAAAAATATGGAATAGAAATACAAGTAATTGCAAGTGGGATAAACATTGAAGAACATGAATGTATTTCAGATGCTTGGACACATTTCAACTCACAAGAAATAGCTTTTGATATGTCAATGATTCAAGCAGCTTGAAAAGGAATTAACTTAACCTCTTGTTGCTCATCAGCTCTAGTGGGCTGCATCTTCTTCCTCACAATGCTTTGTATATTCCTTTGGACCAAACAAGGAATCCAATTCAGCTGGATTGCTTGGCTTCACTTTTATCATCCATCCCCCTTCATATGGACTTGAATTGATCTTCATTTCATGAACATGGAAGTAAACAAATCAATACTATACGAACTTTACGCTAAAATCACCATTTCTACACTTTTTCTGTCCATTTTAGTCTCTATAATGTTGAGGATGGTTGGGAGCGATCATGAGTTTATAAATAAGAAATACATCTCCATTGGTACGAGACCTTTTGGGGAAGCCAAAAAACAAAACCACGAGAGCTTATGCTCAAAGTGGACAATATCATACCGTTGTGGAGGTTCATGATTCCTAACATGGTATCAAAGCCATGCCCTTAACTTAGCCATGTCAATAGAATCTTCAAATATCGAACAAAGAAGTTGTGAGCCTCGAAGGGGTGTAGTTAAAAGTGACTCAAGTGTCGAACAAAGTACAACAAAGGGTGTACTTTGTTCAAGGACTCCAGAAAAAGGAGTCGAGCCTTGATTAAGAGGAGACTGTTTGTTCGAGGGCTCCATAGGCCTCAGGGGAGGCTTTATAGTGTACTTTGTTCGAGGGGAGGATTGGAGAGGCTTTATAGTGTACTTTGTTCGAGGGGAGGATTGTTGAGAATTGTTGGGAGGGAGTCCCATATTGGCTAATTTAGAGAATGATTATGGGTTTATAAGTAAGGAATACATCTCCATTGGTACGAGGCCTTTTGGAGAAGCCGGAAAACAAAACCATGAGAGCTTATGCAAAGTGGACAATATCATACCATCGTGGAGGTTCGTGATTCCTAACATATAATTTTATGAATGTAATAACCTAATCCCGATGTTAAATATCCAGTTGTACAGTAACAGACGTACAAAGACTAGATTAAGTACCGTCGAAAGAAGCACATGAACCAAAATGAAACACGAGTATCTAAGAATCGAACTGATCAAATGCAAAGTCCAAAGAATTGGCAAAAAGAGTTTGGGTTTTGGAATTACCAAACCAGGAGAATCCTTAAGCTGTGGGTTAACTTCAACAATTTCACCAGAGATTGGGGAGTTGATATCACTTGTTGCTTTTACACTTTCCACTGCTCCAAAGCTCTTACCTTGAGAAACTGAACCACCTGATTCTGGCAGATCCACAAACACCACTTCTCCCAGATGGTCCTGTGAAGATGCATCAAACAAAACGCTTCCAACCCATGTTTGAATATCAAGATAAATGCATAATTTCTAGAATGGATTTTGTAAAAGTTATTAAAATAGAAGATTGAATCAGTTTCCATGGGTGTGTAGCAGCAAAAGGAATGGTAACTATCAAGATTTCTTATCTAAACATCATCCCAAGTAATAATGTAACCGCTTAAGCCCACGTTAGTAGATATTGTCCTTTTTCGCTTTTCTTTTTCGGGGTTGCCTTCAAGGTTTTTAAAACGCGTTTGCTAGGGAGAGGTTTCCACATCCTTTAAAGAATGTTTCGTTCGCCTCCCCAACCGATGTGGGATCTCACAATCCACCCCCCTTCGGAGCCCAGTAGGAGAAGTTTCTACACCCTTATAAAAAATGCTTCGTTCTCCTCTCCAACCGATTTGGGACCTCACAAATAAAATTTACATACAATTAGAAGCTTAGTTCCTTTGGCATAATCTTTTAGGATTGTGTCTATTTAGTCTTGAGAAAGTTTCTAATAGGTCTCAAATTTTTCAATCTTGTTCTAATAAGGTCCAACAACTAACTCGTCTAACGATAACAAGACACGCTAATCGTAAGATCCAAAGTCCACCGCTAGCAGATATTATTCTTTTTGGGCTTTCCCTTTTAAGGTTTTTAAAACGTGTCTGTTAGGGGGAAGTTTCCACACCCTTATAAAGAATGATTCGTTCTCCTCCCCAACCGACGTGGGATCTTACAATCCGCTCTCCTTCGGGGCCTAGCGTCCTCGCTGACACTCGTTCCCTTCTTCAATCCACTCCCTTTGGAGCTCAGCGTTCTTACTAGCACACCGCCTTGTGACCGTCTCCACACCCGTATAAAAAATGCTTCATTCTCCTCCCCAACCGAGGTGGGATCTCACACAAATTGTGTATTATTTGACCTATTACCAATGCAACCCTCATAGTAAAAGCATATCATGTCAGCATTGAAGTAGTGGAGTTAACAACATAAACCTATTAGACAAAATTTAAAGGATGATCGTCATTAATGGACGTTCAGTGATGGAAAAAAGAGACAGCACCTGAGCATGGTCAGTGATGCCAACAGTAGCAACCTCACCCTCATGCTTCACCCACTCATGAGAAGAAGCATACTTCAGTCCATCCAAAACTGCAAACCCAACCAACAGCTTTAAATTCAACTAAGAACAAAAAACTCCCCTCTTTTATCATACCCAGATAACAAATTAAACATACTCAACAACCAAACAACACTACAGAACGGAAACGAGATCCAACAGCAAAAAAAACAAAACCCAACTTCATAGAGGCATTTCCACAAACAGTTTGCAGGCAAAGAAGAAAAGAGCAAAAATTACCGGTGGAAAAGCATCTGGAGAGAGAGAATGGAGAAGAGAGATGGGTTTTAGATGCAGATGAAAGTCTGAGTGCATTAGCAGTAGAAGAAGCCCACATTCTAAGCGCCATAGTTTTCTTTGTTTAATTTGCTCTGTTTTCTTCTTCTTGCTCCTCTGTTTTGCTTTGCCTCTGCTACCAGCAAAGATTAAAAGACGATGACATTGCTTTATCTTCGATGGATGGTGGGCAGTGACTGCCTCATCTAAAAACTGCTTTTTGCTCCTTTTTTTTCTTTTCTTCCATATCATCATCTGAAGAGTTATGGCCTGATAATGACCCGCTGGTAATCCTAGCTATACTAAAGTTGAGCCTATTGTAAAATTGTATAATTTCAATCATTAATTTCGAATTTATATTTTCTTAAAACAATTTAATAAGTATAAAAAAATATCAACAAAATATAACTATATAAACATAATATTACCTAGGAATAATATTAACTTATTTAAAAACAATAAAATGCTTCTTTGTTAATTTGTATGGCGAAACTTACCCGACTGAAAATTGTCAAAATATCATCACTCCGAGGGTTGAGCCCAATAATTGTATGAGCACATATTTATTTTAGCAAAATGATTTAGGTATTTTAAAACAAAAATATCTAGATATTTTATGAAAAAAATTTAAATATTCTAGTAATAAATTGTCTAGCCGGTATAAATAACCCTCTACCCTATCCATGTTTTCATTTACCGAGAAATGCAAAGCACTAATACATAGTGTCTTGTAATCTCTTTGATTTGTGTTAATAAATAGTGTGAGAGTTTTCTACAGAGTTGTCTTCAACAATCTGGTATCAGATTGATGTTAGTGTAGATTGTTTGATCTCTTGGAATTCTTAGTATGCTCTATGGTTGACATATTAAGAAAGGTCATCGAGAGGTAAGAAAAATGGGACATCAAACTTGTCCTCCCAATCAAAGAAGGCTAGAGGCATGTCTAGAAAGAAGGTTAAAGAAGCTAGAGGCATGTCTAGAAAGAAGGTTAAAGAAGGCTAGAGGCATGTCTAGAAAGAAGGTTAGAAGGTTCAAAGACAAAAGAGTAAGCTACAAAAAGGACCTGCACAAAAGAGAGAATTGGGACAAATTGCATGTAGTGGAATTAAAATACATGTGGAATTAAAATTTCTTATGAAAAATATGGAGTTGGTTAGGGACTAAGCAACACTAACACTACAGACCAACATGCAAATATTCTTACCAAGGACCTCGCAAGGGTTAAGTTTTACAAATATGTCGGAGTTGTTTGAAGTCAAGAATCTCAAGCAAAGTCAAACTTACCGAGGAGAATGTGAGTCATTAAGCTTGATTCGGTAAAAATAGCTATTAACTTAAATAAGGTTAAGAAATAGTTAATGATTTATTTAAGAGAATTGTTAGTGGTTTTTGTTAGTGAAAGAGTGAGTGATGGAATGGTTGATAATAAAATTATATTATGAAGAGCAAAAATGCTCTATATATGCCCATAGAATACAAAAAGATGTTTAGAAAAAATCGGCTGAAAATTTGTTAGCAAACCAGTAAATAAATCAAAACTAAATCAACTTCTAACTATAAGGAGATTTAATCAGATACTAACCGACAGCAATCTAAACAAATACGTGATATTTAATCAGATACTAACCGACAGCAATCTAAACAAATACGTGATCTTTAGCACTTCTCCTTGTTTAGATGCTGTGAACTCCAAGCTTTTTTCTGAATACCCATCTTACTCCAATTATCTTTTTGTTTAGAGGTCGATCAACCAACTTCCAGGTTTTGTTTTTCTCAATCACCAAAAGCTCCTCCTCTGACAGGTGCATCATCAACCAAAGCATCTTGTCGTTCATCTTCAGACTCTTCTTGTCGTTCATCTTCAGACTCTTCTAACATGCTACCAAAGATTAAATTGTTTGGTGCATTAGAAATCTTATTCACCTTCGTCAATTCTTTCCAATTCCATTGCTCATTTCCAGCAAAAAGAACATTTCGGCTCACAATAACACGATTAGTGTGTGGTTGAAAAACTCTATAAGCTTTGGATATAGTGTTATACCCAACAAAGAAGCCGGCTTCTGCCTTTTTGTCAAGCTTATCACGCTTGACCTGTGGAATGTAAGTGAAGCAAAGACACCCAAATACTCTAAGGAACTTTAAAGAAGGTTTGTAATCATATCAAACTTCAAATGGTGTCTGGTCCCTTGCAACTTTTATTGAAATTCGATTTTGCAAGCACACAACAGTGTTTACTCCTTTTGCCCAAAAACGTTTTGTAAGATCCTTCTCAAGAAGTATGCATCTCGTCATCTCCATTATAAATCTATTCCTCCAGGAGTGTATGGTGCTGCCAACTGATATTCAATTTCAGCCTCTTCACAAAACCTGTTAAAAGTTTCTGAAGTGTACTCCTTGCCATTATCTGATCTTACAGTCTGAATCAAGCATGCACTTTCATTCTCAACTCTGGCTTTGAATTTCCAAAATACACCCGCAACTTCTAACTTTTGCTTCATAAAGAAGATCCAACACATTCTTGTTAGATCATCAATAAAAATAATGTAATAAAGATTACCATTTAATGATAGTGTTCGCTGAGGACCACAAAGATCAGTATGAACCAGCTGCAGCTTTTTCGAGGCTCTCCATGCCTGTTTAGGAAAGGGTTGTCTATGTTTCTTCCCAAAATTACAAGCACGACAAGGAGACATGTCATCATCAATGTCAGCGAGTCCTTCTATCAGCTTATTTGACTGCATCTGAAGCAAACCTCGATGATGAAAGTGTCCAAGTCTTTTGTGCTAAATCTCAGTGGCACTAGCTCTGGATATAAAGGTCTGCTCTTTCTCCATCGGATTTAAAGCAAAGCTTTTTCTTTTCATTTTGACATTGAACAAGTCTTTGCCACTAGCATCTTTGATCAAACACTGCTTATTCTCAAACAACACTTTATAACCTTTATCAAGTAACTGACCAATACTTAAGAGGTTTTGATCAATTTTAGGTACAAATAAAACATCTGGAATAAATTTTGTACCTTCATAATTTGTTATAGCTACTCTGCCTTTTCCTTTGACTTCCAAGTGTTCACCATTGCCAATCCTCACTCTCTTGACTTCAGTGTCTCTTAATTCCTCAAAAAACTCCTTGTCTTATGTCATATGGTTTGTGCACCCACTGTCAATCAACCAGCTCTCGCTTGATTCTTTGCCTGAGAAACAAGTGACCACAACCAATTGATCTTCTTCTTCTTGATCAACTACCTGTGCATCTATGTCTTTCACCTGTCCTTTGACTTTGCAGATCACAACTTCATGTCCAAGTTGATTGCATTTGGAGCATTTGGCATCAGGTCTTCTCCAACACTTGTATGGTGGATGACTTTTCTTCTCACAATGGCGGCAAGGTGGATAGGATTTTTTGAAACCTCCTCCTTTTATCTTTTGATAATTGGTAGATGAATCTCCATTCGTCGATTGAATTTTAAAAATTTTCTTATTTTTATGCCTTCTGTTGTCTTGATGCTTAACAGGTAAGACATCTTCAATCACCCCTTCTTACCTCATAGACCTTCTTTGCTCTTGTGCTTGTAAAGCATTCAAGAGTTCTATAAGAGAAATATTTGACAGGTCTTTGGTGTTCTTCAGAGTAGTAATGGTGGCTTCAAACATCTCTAGAAGAGTGACTAGCAGCTTTTCAACGATCCTGGAATCATTTAACACAGAACCAAGCAATCTCACCTTGTTGGCAATGCTGAGAAGTCTGTTAGAGTACTCTTTCACCGACTTCGACTCCTTCATCTTCTGCAACTCGAAATCCCTAATCAAATTCAGGACTTTCATTCCACGAATCCTCTCATCTCGTTCTTAATCGGCCTTGAGATAATCCCAGATTTCCTTTGCTGTTTTGAGGGACATTATTCGCATGAAGATCATTTGAGATACAACGGCAAATAGGCAAGCTTTTGCCTTTGATTTCCTTGTCTTCTTTTTCTTCTGTACTTTGATTTGTGCTACAGTAGGATTTGCTGGAAGTGGAGGGACCTTGTAATCCTCTTCTATTGCTTCCCAAAGATCCAAAACCTCTAGATAAGTCTTCATACGAACTGCCCACATTTGATAATTGTCTCCATCGAAGACGGGTGGTGCAACAGCTGAAAATTTTGATTCGCCTCCCATTTTGATCTCACAAATCCCTTTAGAAGATAGCTCTGATATCAATCGTTAGTGAAAGAGTGAGTGATCGAATAGTTGATAAGAAAATTATATTATGAAGAGCAAGAATGCTCTATATATACACAGAGAATACAAAAAGATATTTAGAAAATCTACCAAATCTGAAAAAAAAAAAATATATGGTAACAAACCAGTAAACAAATAAAAAACTAAATCAACTCCTAACTATAAGGGAATTTAATCAGATACTAACTGCAACAATCTAAACAAATACGTGATCTTTAATAGTTTTAACTTCGAGAGAAAGTTTAGGAAATTTATTGATGCTTTTTGTACGTAAATACTCGTCAAATGTATGTTTTATTCACAACAACAACAAGAATTAAAAAGTACAAAGTGTTTAAGGTTTATTTATTTCAAGAGATCTCTCCCCTCAAGTTCTTTTTGGTGGAGGACCCATCTTTATACATTGTCCCAAACTCAGCTATGCGAGGGCCACCCATGTCTGTCCCCAAGAAAATAATTGAAATTACTTTAAAAAAGAGACTTCCAATCTCACCAAACAACTCAATGGGCTCTTTCTTGGTGCTCCATTCCTCCAAGCCTTTTGCCATTATTTGATCAATGAAGTCCACACAATGAGACAACACCTTATAGCCATTTAGGGAGTCTCAGTGGAACTTGACAACGAGATAGCAATTGGTATGTAATGATCTCGGTACTTGATTTCGATAGTCCACATAATGAACTTGACAACGAGAAGAAGAAGTAGACGTGTTTTGGCCTACCCGATTTGGTCCAATTGAACCAGTTTTGTTTACTTAGCACGGTTCGATCTCATTTTCTTCATTTTTTTGAGCTGATTTCGTATGTGCTAATTATTCTCTTATTTTATGACCTATTTAAGAGGTTTGAAAGAATTTAGATCAAAGTATAGGCTAATTTCGTTAGAAAATGAATCTTTGAATGAGGCAAGTAGCTTTTTGAAATTTTCATTCCAACTAAACTTAGAGATGAAACATGATTAAGAGATGTTATGTTTGAAGTATGATTGAATTGATATTGAGTATTGTATGTAGCTATTTGGATCATTTAAGCATCACTAAAATATAAACACATTTATGAATAATTATTGAATTTATATCTAATATAAACTTGGAACATGATTGAATTGGATGAATTTAGATATATTAAGCTTATCTCGGTGGGTTAAGCTTAAATATGAATTTATGAACTTACTTGGGGAGTCCAAAGTTTATGAGTTTAAATTAGGATGAGGTTGCCTATTGAGTACCTATTATATATAGGTCGATTGCAAATGCGTGGACTAGTAAAGAGCTAACCAAATTATCTTGGAACTATAAGATATTCTTAAAATGATTGATGAACTTCAAGGAGTTGAATGATGAGAACCAAAAGGAAAATAGCCCCGATAAAGTTAGACGATGAGAAACTATAAAGTTATAGAACTGGAATCTTAAGTTAAACTTGAGTAAACTTGTAGAACGTAGATGCTTGTCTAGAAGGGCCTATGATTTAGATACATAAATTTCATATAAGTAATAAGACTGGTGCTTGTTACCGTATATATGAATGACATAAGATTTAAAAATGATTAAAGCATCTATATGTAAACTACTTGCTGAATATTTTTATATTTAATAATACTCTCCTCTTTCTTTTCCGATGCAAACAAAGTTGTGCAACGAAAATAAGGACGTTTACAAGTTGTGGGGCTATACGAGTTTCTCCCTAGTGATCTCCTAGCCCTCCATCCTAATTACAAATCCTTTATTGATAAGTTACGTGTTCTAAAAAGTGGTGAAATAGCGTTTTTGTGATTTTCATTTGTTGTAAACATGTGTTTTTTTTATTAATGGTAAAGTTTAGTTTATAGTTTGTGGTGTTGTGTTTTGAACATATTTATATGGTTATTAGTATTAATTTCCACTCGTTTAAATGTCGTTAGAGGGATGCCATTAGATGGCAATAGGACTAGCTTGCAGTCTTCCGATCATTCTTTTAGCTGTTTTGATCGGCGCAATTGTCGTGGCTCGCCAGTAATAAATCTTTAGTAGTATACAACTAGCTTGTAGTCTTCACTTCTTTTGTACAAAAGATCGTAGTTGATTGTATCTTTGACATATCTCAGGATCTGTCTAGCCACATCTAAGTTATGTTGTTTCAGACTTTTCACGTTTGGACTCATGATTCCAATTGCATTCTTAAATTATTTCTATTTGTTCATGTAGATCTTCCCGTCCAACTTTGTGTAAGAAAACATTCTTCACATCTATCTGCCATAATTTCCAGTCTTTACTTACCGAAGTGCTAGTGAGACTCGTATGGTAGTGATCTTTGCCACTAAACATAAGTTTTATCACAGTTTAGTCCATATTGTTGAGACTCATTGAGCTACAATTCGAGCATGTATCTCTCGATTGATCCATTCGAGACACGCTTTATTTTGTAAACCCACTTTGAAGAGATGAGTTTGAATCTCCTAGTCTCAACACTAGTTTTCAAGTTTGATTTTGCTTCAAGACGTTGAGGCGTAACAATTCTTTTTACTCTAAGTAGTTTTGAGGCGTAACAATGTAAAAAAAAGATTAATAGTAACAGATTCTCAATCTCTCCACTAACGTCTCTCTTCCCTAAAATACACCAGCCAAAGATTTTTGAAAAAAAAAAAAAACAAAACAAAAATGGGAGATTTAAGAAAAATGAAGATGGTCTTTAAGCATAATGTCTCAGTTCGTTACATTAAGTTATATTTTAGATTTTATGTTTCTTTTATCATAATTTCATTGCAATTATTTGGGTTGAGTTATTTATGGGGTATGATATTGTCCACTCTGGCTTTCATAGCTTTACCCCCAAAAGGCCAAGCTATCAAAAGGCCTCACCTAAATAGGGATAGTATTCTTTGATTAGAAACTCATGATCATTCTCTAAATTAGTCGATCTTGAACTTTCATCCAACATCTCCCCTCGAACAAAGTACACCTCCCCTTAATTGAGGTTCGACTCTTTTTCTTTTGGAGTCTTAGTCATTTTTTACTATGCCTTCGAGGAGCGTCGACTCATTTTTTTTTCTTTTGGAGTCCTTTGTTCGACATTTGAGAATTGTATTGACATGGCTAAGTCTAAGGCATGACTCTGATATCATGTTAAATGAACACGACTCGTCCTTTATTCAACCGGAGGAAATCACTTCATATTTTTTAATTAAAGTTTTACTACCAACGCACAGTTTAAAAACAATAAAAACATGGATTTGACAATGAGGATCCTACCAGAAATATACTACATAATTGCTTTTCTATAGAGCAATTTAAAGAAAATGCTATTAAAAAAGAGAGGAAAAAAAAAGTAAGCAAATTACAATCGATAAAAACATGGAATTGACTTTTAACGAGGGAACTAAGTGAATAAAAACATGGAATTGACTTTTAACGAGGTAACTAAGTGAATATTTAAAATAGGTAAAGTCTTGATATAAGTGAGAATGAATTTAAAGGACACAACTAAGCAAATTTGGAATTGGATAGAACTTTGGCTAATGCCAACCAAGTAACTTTACTATTGACTCGATCAGAAGACTTGTCTGATGTATGACGACATGTGCCCAGTGGTCCTTGCACGCATTTAGGCTTTATGAATATGATGACGTGATTATGTTATAAGATGATGTGATGATGTTATATGATGATGCGTTGATGTGATAATGTGCATGATGATATAAGACGTATGATGATGAGATATCTTAATATGAAGATATTTCATATTAAGATGATGTACATGTATTAAATTCCATGACACATTATAACCATGATTATGTATTAAATTCCATGACACATTATAACTAATATTTTTGTAGGACATAACCCTAATTAATGTTAATGATGATGAACGTATGAAAACCAATGCATGCATGTTACTTAGAGTAATAACATGAATAGACGATGTCGAAATTATCTAATGTGTGGCTTATTTTTACTAAATGATTTACGGGAGAAATCTATAGTTAAGTTGGAATTTAGAGATGATTGAGATTTCTAGAAATTGTTTATGAAATTTGTAGTAACTTCATCTTTTAGCTCAAATTAATTTTTTTTTTGAAATGTTTGATATATTTTATTGTTAATTTGAGAATCTAGAACCATTTTTTATTTATGTAGAGATTTATGAAGCTTGTAGGAAGTATGATTTTTAGAATAAATAAATAATTACAATAAATATTGATTTTAGAACGAGAATTACGAATTTTACATTGAAAATGGTCTTGAAATCGCTAGAACTATGTACCTATGCTAATTACATGTATGTTTTATCTCTGACACATTTTGTATCTTGTTTTCGGTTTGTAAATAACTTGAGCAATACCGGTTTTGCATTGTTTTGGATTTTCATTTAAGATTTGACAATAGCGATGTATATCTTTAAATTCTTGCTAAATTTTACCATATATTTTTTTATTTGTTTTCGCTTTCGACTTTTCATTATGGTTCGATTTTTGGAATACTCAAAAAATGGGGCCGTGATATTAGAACATTCACTTTTTTCATGACCATTTTTTTCCAAGTCAGTTTATTGAAGTTCTGTTTACTCCACAATTTTATTAAACAAGACGTTACATCCATATAAAGGTAATCTGATGGATCATACAAGACAATTACTCATTTAACTCGATCTTAAGGAGAACGCTAATTCCTTGAGTTCATAACTCAAGCAGTAGTATTCACTATGGGAGCTTGGTAATTGTGCAAAGGCAGTTGTCTACGAGCTTGGGGGCAGGTAAGTGAGTGATGCAGCATTTTGGATTGACTCGTTCCATTCTACAACAACACAAACAAAACAACTCCATCACATGCATTTTTATTTTGATTAAACAGTAAAAAGATAGATTTGGATGGGTATTTACTTGTAATTCAGGATAAAATGATGAAGTAAAATTGTAATCTCAAGCTTGGTAAGCTCACTTCCAGGACAAAACCTAGTTCCGATTCCAAAAGGGAGGAATGTTCCTGGCTTTGGTGAATAATTCTGCTTATAAACACCACCCACGTTAATATTTTAATGATAAACATCTTTGTTAAATGAACACGACTCTCCACAATAGTATAATATTGTCTACTTTGAGTATAATATTCTTTTATAAATTCATGATCATTTCCTAAATTACACCTCCTCTCGAACAAAGTACACCTCCCTTTAATTGAGGCTCGACTCTTTTTCTTCTGGAGTCCTTTGTTTGACATTTGAGGATTTTATTGACATGGCTAAATCTAGGGCATGGGTCTGATACCATATTAGATGGACACGACTCTCCATAATGACGTGATATTGTCCACTTTGAGTATAAGCTCTCATAGCTTTGCTTTGAGCTTCCCAAAAAGCCTCGTACTAATAGAAATAGTATTCTTTGATAATTTCCTAAATTAATTGATATGAGACTTTCATCCAACCATTTGAATTGATGAATTGATTGGGATCATAAATCATACCTCCCATCTCGAAGGATCAAACTCTTGTGGATTTGAATATAATTGAGGGTCCATATGAATAGCTCTTGTCCAAATTAGTACGTTCCATCCCTTTGGTATGATGTAGTCTAAAACAAATACGAAAACATCAACAAACAAATTATAAATGTCATGTAATTATATATCAAACATTAATAGAATAACTTACCATTGATGTTTACATCTTTTTTTGCTTTGCGGAAACTTGCAACGGCGATGGTGTTTCTTCTCAATAGCTCATTAATAAACTGAAACGATAAATTAATCAAACTCAAAATTTATATTCTCTATTTTATCTCTAATATCGATGAAATGTGATACCCGAATAAAGGAGGGATGCATAAATGAACCGA
Source organism: Cucurbita moschata (assembly GCF_002738365.1). Classification (NCBI taxonomy): domain Eukaryota; kingdom Viridiplantae; phylum Streptophyta; class Magnoliopsida; order Cucurbitales; family Cucurbitaceae; genus Cucurbita; species Cucurbita moschata. The sequence goes on from NW_019268533.1 coordinate 4,138,511, forward strand.
TACTATATTTGAATGAGAGTGATATTGAGGATAAAATGACTATGAAAAACTTTTAAAAAAATGGAAAGTTAATACCTTTGAGTAATTATATGTTTACTTTTTTTTTTTTTTTTTTTGTGACTCAATC
>NW_019268533.1:4138994-4150886 GCF_002738365.1 Cucurbita moschata
TTTTTTTTTTTTTTTTTTTGTGACTCAATCATAGAAACTGTGAGTAATTAAATGTTTGGTTATCTCTTGAAAATTTTCCTAAAATGCATGGGAGTGAGAATAAAACACGACGACAAAATTCGTGTTGATCTATTGGGATACTTTTCACTCTTAGAACCAAGAAGTAAGTAATGTAACCATGTTGCAGGAGCATGTCAAAGCACACAAGTATGAAAAAAAAGATGAATCTTGGACACGAGGTGTTACTTGAAATGTGATGACTGACTCTACGTTCTTGTTAAAATGTGTTCATTAACCTAATTTTTCTACTTGGTAGAAGATTTTTTTAGTAGGAGGTAAGGCTCCTAAGCCCTAGATTTAGAATCCAGATTCGATACACAGCCTCGACATTTTCCTACAACCTAGTTAGAGCACTTTACATGTCTCGAACGACTTGTGTGAGTTAAAACTGATCCAAGTTCTTATAGCTTCTTTGCATTTCACTGGTGAAAAATGTCCTTTAAAACTGATCCAGGTTCTTATAGCTTCTTTGGATTTCATTGGTTTACTTTCTACGAATTTTTTTTTTTAGAAAAAAGACATACCTTCATAAGATATTTCATCTGCTTGATTTCTTGAAAAGTTAATCCCTTTTGAGTAGATGGTCTTTGTTTTATAATCGACTCTTGCTCTTCCTGTAAAACGTAACTCAAACCATTACAAAAGAAATTAAAAGTGGTTTTAAAAGAATGAGCTAACCTTAGCCTTGTGAAAGACATGAGGTTTCTCAGAGATGTGGACAAGAGCCCACATAGCAGCATAAGCTGGGGTATGATGGCCAGCATGTAGCAGTCCAAGAAGCAGGTCTATTATGGCATTGTTATCATATAATTTCATCCCATTCTCATCCCTTGCCATAATCAATTTGTCCATTTGGCTCTCCACTTCTCTTTCTTCCTTTTCTAGGGCTCTTCTTTTCTCCTCTATCACACATTGTAGAATATTTTCTATCTTTTTTCTTGCCTGCCAATATGTTGTATACAAAATAACATTTAATATCTTCCCATCACATCCATTAGCATAAGTAAATAAATAATGCCCCAAAAAACGTATTCAATATGAAGTAATTGTTGGACGGAAGACGGAAGCAGAAGTAAGATCGGTCACCCTCACATGCCCACAAACAGAAATTAAACGAAGAGATACAAAAATTTGTGGTTTGGAGAGAAGAAATTCCCCTACATCCATGGGTAGCAACCCACCTTAATAATCAAAATATTTACAAAGTCTATATCTCACACAGAAAGTCTCCCAATAAAGTTCTTCTCAAATTTCATTCAACAAATACAAAATGACACTCAAATTCAAGCAAACTTTATACATATCTCAATCATCCTAGACAACTCTTTATATAGACAGAAAAGTATTATTATCATACATGAATTAAAATGATTCATGTATTAAAATGGAAGATAATCAAATGAATGAGAGATTAACTAAATAAATCAGAGATGTGAACCAAAAGGGTTATGAACCAAATAAATGAGAGGTGATCTAAATAAATGGGAATTACGAACCAAATAAATGTCAATATATACATAGAAGTCCTAGACAACTCTTTATATAGACATAAAAGTATTATTATCATACATGAATTAAGATGATTCATGTATTAAAATGGAAGATAATCAAATGAATGAGAGATTAACCAAATAAATGAGAGATGTGAACCAAAAGAGTTATGAACCTGTGAGATGATCCAAATAAATGGGAATTACGAACCAAATAAATGTCAATATATACATAGAAGATCATGAACTTATTCTTTACCACAGCTTACAACACTAATAATGGTACCTTAAGTGCGCCATGAAAAGTGAGTCCAGGCAAGTCATAAGGAAGAATGGACAAGATTGCAGGACCCAAATCTTTATATAATGTCTCAAGCTCAGCCATGCGAGATGCTCCAATGTCAGTCCCCAAGAAAATACGTGAAATTACTTTAAAAAAGAGGCTTCCAATCTCACCCAACAACTCAATGGGCTCTTTCATGCTGCTCCATTCCTCCAAGCCTTTTGCCATTACTTGATCAATGAAGTCCACATAATGAGACAATACCTCATAGCCATTCATGGGAGCTGCCATGATTCTATATGCAGATTTGTGATCAGCCCTTGTGAAAAAACCATTTACTTCTAATATCTTCACCGATTTTGGATAATTTGGTTTGAAGATTTCATCATCTAAATATATGCGTCGACATATCTCTGGATCTGTTACGATGATTGTTGGCCTTCCATAGAAGTGACTTTTATACATCCCGACTCTTCCATTCCTGTGCAAGAATGCAATAATCTTTTCTAAATGAGATCTCGTTTCGATTGGAGAGGGGAACCAAACACCCAAGTGTGTAGAAATTTTTTTCTAGCAGATGCGTTTTAAAAATCGTGAGATTTTACCAGGCGGTGTGCCAGCGATGACGTTGGCTTCCAAGAGGGTGGATTGTGAGGTTTTAAAAATCATGAGGATGATACCGAACGGTGTGTCAATGAGGACGTTGGCCCCCAAGGGGTAGATTGTGAGATCTCACATTGGTTGGAGAGGGAAACAAAAAAAGGAACCATTCCTTAAAAGGGTGTGAAAATCTTTCCTTAGTGGACGCGTTTTGAATATCGTGAAGTTGATGGAATGAAGGGAACCATTCTTTATAAGAGTAGGGAAACTTATCCCTATGATAATGTAACAGGCAAAAGTGGAAAATATTTACTAGTAGTGGACTTGAACTATTACAATAATTCTCGATTTCATCAAACTTATTAAAAAAGATCAATGAGGTGTTTGTAAGAAATAAATAGTAATTTGTCCAGAAAAAAATAAATTCTTTTCTTTTGATCATTTCGGCCGTGTCATGCCTCAAAAGAATGAAGGTAATGCTTACTTAGCAAGTTCATGTGCATGTATATGAATCATGTATATATAAGTAATGCACATATACTTTTTATCAACATAATAAGTTGAGTTGGTTTAGGTCCCACAAGTAAGGATGGTCATATTTGTATATGTTTGAATTTTTTGATCCAACCACCATTTTCAAAACTTAATTTTTTTTAGACAAGGACAAGGACAAGGACGTTTTTGGTGGTCATGGTTCACCTTTTTATTTTTATTTTTAGATTTTAGTTACGGTATTTGACAATAATATTTTAAATGTTTTGATGAATACTAAAATTTTGATTATGATGTTTAAAGCATATCATTTATCATTTTAAGATTTTTTCTAGAATTTCAAACATAAATATAAGGAGTTTTAAAACGTTTAAGTTTTCATATACCTCTATTCAAATTAGTTTTGAGAAGTCTTTCATGACATGCATATAATAACGATACACATGACCCGATAAAGAGAAATGAAGAGATATACCTGGAAAGAAGGTGATAAATAAAAGAGTCGGGATCACCTCCGACCGTAAATGCATTGTAAAAGGAGAAGGAAGAGCCAAGAAGAGGCCATCCCATATCACCAGGAGGAAGAGATTTGTAAGCCTTTCTTCCCAACTTAACCAAATACCATATTTCATTGAGTTTCCTCACAAACATATAAACCCCTAAAACAAATCCAATAATAACACAAACATTAATCGTTTCCATTGTCTATAGCTTTGTGCTATGAATATATCTCCAAAGCCACACAAGAGAGTCTTTTATAGTGTCAATTATGCCATCAACTTATTCATTATGGTAAGAATATTGCTTAAATTATTAAAAACGTGGGAGTGGGTAGAAGCTGATATCTTAATTTGACTTCTTTAACGTTTATTAAAATTTATCGATTAACAAGACAAAACGAAAGTAAATAAAATACAAAACAACATCACAATTAAAATCAAACAACATCATAATTAAGAAGAAATGAAATCAATTACAAATTATGTTATTGTTCCACATTATTTACAAAATGGGAATAGGGTTTGGGATACATGAGGGCCCCGACATCCCCTACGATATGGTCACGTTATCTACTCCCTCGCTTCTTAAGAGTGATGATTTTTTTTAGTAGGAGATAACGCTCCTATACCTTAGATTTAGAATCTAGATTCGGTACATAGCCTCAACATTTTCCTACAACTTAGCCACAACACCTTACTTATCTTATACCACCTACGAGAACAAAAAAATGTCAACTCAGGTTCTTTTAGCATGTTTCATGTTAGTATTATAAGAGCGTTAAATGCCTCTTGCATTTTCCTCTCACCCTCCGCCTCTAGCAAACACACTACTTTATCGTGGAGGTTGGATTCTCCATCACACAAGGACAGATTCACTCAAAATTCTCACTTTCATATTTTATCATGGTGGTTGTATGTTAATTTGGTGTCAATTCAATTCCCATTAGTCGGTCGGGTGTACAAGGACTTTCACTTCCCTTTCCACTTTAGTACAATACCGTTGAACTAGGCGTGAGACTAACTAAGGATGTGTAAGTCAGTAGTTTGATCGATTATCCTACACAATGGATTCATCCTGTGATTGGGCATTGATCATGTGGATAGTCAATGGTTACCATGCACTTAAAAGTTTATTTTCGTAGGAGGACGTACTCGATGATGAGCTATCTCTTCTTAATTTAGGTTTTAGTTCCCAACCACTGCAATGTGGCCCGATCATTCATCCAACGCTCTCTTGCTTACGTTTTCTCGTTGAGATTAGTTCAGGTCCTTTTAGAGTGGGGGCTCTTGCAACTCTACCATTAGATTATTCAATAATAATTGAAATAAATAATTGTGTAATAAATTTAGAAATAAAGACAACTAGGTGGGGAAAATAATGGTATAATTCGAACTCAATAGCATACATAGTATGCTATCGTTTAGATTTTTTTATAGGCATGAAGTAATTGGAGAAAATCGGAGTTTCTAAAAGAATAATGATGGGAAAGACAAGGTAAGGAACAATAATCGAAAAACCTTTGGATTCGAATAGATTATGAATTCCAAATTAGTTTAGGTTATAGGTTGGGTATGTTATATATATATATATATATATATATATATATATATATATATATATATATATATATATATATATTTCAAGTTCTTTTAAAGGAAAAATAATCTATGATTTTTCTCATTCTTGTCATGTTTTTTCGACTCTCAACTCCTTCACTCTCAGGTGGCCTTTCTCCTTTTTGATCAATCGATCGGTGCTACAATGCTAACGAGGTCTTGCCCTAACCCAGATTGCGACATCAAAGCATGAGGGTGAATTTGTTTCTTGATTGTGAACTAGTTTGGATAAGGGCAAAGGATCATGTGAGTATATGATAGGTGGTAGGCACGAGGGTCACTCCCTCCTTGATGATTATATTATGAACTTATTGGGGTCCCAATATGTATTATTTTGAATTTATTTGTTGAAACTATTATGAGGGTGTTCATTAAGTATTTATTGTATATAGGTAGACTAAAAATGCATGACTAGAAAAGAGCTAACCAAATTATCCTAAAATTTTGAAATATTTTTAAAAAGAAAAATGAGCTCCAACAAGATGAAACTACAAGAGTCTCCACCGGGTTAGAACTTTAAGATTAAGATGAGCTTAAGTAAACTAATAGATCCTAGAAGCTTAAATATATGAACTAAATTGAGATACAAAATAAGACATATACAGGTTACAATGACATAATTGTCGAAGGGTCATTTATTAGTTTATAACACTCATTTTATCAAACACTTTTTTACTATCAAAATTTATGGAAGTTTAGTTACTCCATGAGGTACAATTTGTTAGATCTTGTGCAATGAGATGTATAAAATTATTCATTAAACTCTAGCACTTTATTGAGTGAATTATAATAAGGAAACAACATAAATTCATTGGGAATCACTTTTTGTTATTTCCAAACTACAACCATCTCTAATCATGGGAGCTTGGTAATTGTGCAAAGGCAATTGTCTACGAGCTTGGGGGCAGGCAAGTGAGTGATGCAGCATTTTGGATTGACACGTTCCATTCTACAATAACACAAACAAAACAACTCCATCACTTATGCATTTTTATTTTGATTAAACAGTAAAAAGATAGATTTGGATGGGTATTTACTTGTAATTGAGGATAAAGTGATGAAGTAAAATTGTAATCTCAAGCTTGGTAAGTTCACTTCCAGGACAAAACCTAGTTCCGATTCCAAAAGGGATGAATGTTCCTGGCTTTGGTGAATAATTCTGCTTATGAACACTACCCACATTAATATCTTTATGATAAACATGTTAATGAATTGGTAGGTATCATAAATCCTACCTCCCATCTTGAAGGATCAAACTCTCGTGGATTTGAATATAAGTGAGGGTCCATATGAATAGCTCTGGTCCAAATTAGTACGTTCCATCCCTTTGGTATGGTGTAGTCTAAAACAAACATGAAAAGATCAATAAAGAAATTATAAATGTCACGTGATTATATATCATAGAATGATAGAATAACTGACCATTGATGTTTACATCTTTTTTTGCTTTGCGGAAACTTGCAACAGCGATGGTATTTCTTCTCAATACCTCGTTAATTAACTGAAACAATAAATAAATCAAACTCATGACACTGAATAAAGGAGAGATACATGAATAAACCGATACAACATTTAAATGAGAGTGATCCCGAGAATAGAATGACTTAGAAAAATTTAAAAGAATTGAAAATAAATACCTATACCAACAAGATGCACTTTCATTTCGGGTGACCATGGGAACTCCAAAGTTAAGTGTGTTTTACTTGAGTAATTATATGTTGGGTGATCTCTTGAAAATTTTCTTAAGATGCATGTGGGTGAGAATAAAACACGACAAAAGGACTTGTGTTGATTGTTTGGGATAACTTTCACTCTTAGAAGCGAGAAGTAATTAATGTGACCATGTTGTAAGAATGTAACGGAATATCAAGGCACACACGTATCGAAATAGGATTCCGAATCTTGGGTATGGGACACTACATGAAATGAGATTACTAGCTTTAAGTTGTTGTTAAACTGTGTTCATTAACCTAATCTTTTTACTTGGGAGAAGATTTTTCCAGTAGAGGCAACTCTCCTAGAACCTAGATTTAGAATTCAGATTCGACATACAACCTCAACACTTTCCTGCAACCTTGTCATAACACCTTACTTGCTTGAGCGACTCACTCACTTTCTAAGAAGATTTTAAAATGCAGGTTAGATAAAAAAAAACATACCTTTATAAGATATTTCATTTGCTTGATTTCTTGAAAATTTAATCCCTTTTGAGTAGATAGTCTTTGTTGTAGAATCGACTCTTGCTCTTCCTGTTAAATGCAAGTCAAAACGATCATAAAAGGAATTAAAAGTGGTTTTTGGAAAGAATGAGCAAACCTTGGCCTTATGGAAGATATGAGGTTTCTGAGAGATGTGCACAAGAGCCCACATAGCAGCATAGGATGGGGTATGATGGCCAGCATGTAGCAGACCAAGAAGCAAGTCTATAATGGCATTGTTATCATATAATTTCATCCCATTCTCATCCCTTGCCATAATCAATTTGTCCATTTGGCTCTCCACTTCTCTTTCTTCCTTTTCTAGGGCTTTTCGTTTCTCCTCTATCACACATTGTAGAATATTTTCTATCTTTTTTCTTGCCTGCCAAATTGTTGTGTACAAAATAACATTATCTTCCAATCACATCCATTGGCATAAGTAAATCAATAATTCACCAAAAAGGAAAAAAAAAAATTCAAGATGAACTAATTATTTGACAAAAGATGGAAGCGTAAATGGAAGTGGAAGGAAGATCGATCGCACTCACCCATGAACAAACAAAAATTAAACGAAGAGATTTAAAGATTTACGCAATTCAATTCGGATCAAAGAAATTATCCTACATTTATGGGTAACGACCAATCTCAATAATCAAAATATTTATAAAGTGTATATCTCACTCTTCCACTACAAAGTCCCCCAACAAAGTTCCTCCCAAATGTCACTCAACGATACAAAATAACACTCAAACTCAATCAAACTTTATATATCTCAACCATCTCAAATGTCACTCAACAATACAAAATGACTCTCAAACTCAATCAAACCTTATATATCTCAACCATCTCAAATTTCATTCATCAATACAAAATGATTCTCAAACTCAATCAAACTTTATATATCTCAACCATCCTAGACAACTTTTTATATAAGCAGAAGCATGTATTAAAATGGAAGATGAACAAAAAAAAAAAAAAAAAGTGAACTAAATTATTGAAAGATAAACAATAAATTAAATGAGAATTCTGAATCAAATAAAAGAGAAATAAATCAAAAAGTTATAAAGTAAATAAGTGAGAGTGATCTAAATAAACAATAACTATGAACTAAATAAATGTCAATATATGCCACAAGTTACAACACAAATAATGGTACCTTTTAAGTGTGATAGTACCTTAAGTGCGCGATGAAAAGTGAATCCAGGCAAGTCATAGGGAAGAATTGACAAGATTGCAGGACCCAAATCTTTATATAATGTCTCAAGCTCAGCCATGCGAGAGGCACCAATGTCAGTCCCCAAGAAAATACGTGAAATTACTTTAAAAAAGAGCCTTCCAATCTCACCCAACAGCTCAATGGGCTCTTTCTTGGTGCTCCATTTCTCCAAGCCTTCTGCCATTATTTGATCAATGAAGTCCACATAATGAGACAATACCTCATAGCCATTCATGGGAGCTGCCATGATTCTATATGCACATTTGTGATCCATCCTTGAGAAAAGGCCATTTACTTCTAATATCTTTACCGAGTTTGGATAATTTGGCTTAAAGATTTCATCATCTAAGTAGATGCGTCGACATATCTCTGGATCTGTTACGATGATTGTTGGCTTTCCATAGAGGTGACTTTTATACATCCCGACTCTTCCATTCCTGTGCAAGTATGCCCACAATTATAATTTCCCAACTTTAGAGGAAAGGATTATATGACAAATTATTGTTTTCAAGTTTTTCCCCTCCAATTTTCCATGCTAAACATATCACATGGTCAATAATCTTTTATAATTGTGAGGTCTCACATCAGTTGGAGAAGGGAATGAATCATTTCTTATAAGGGTGTGGAAACCTCTCCCTAGCCGACACGTTTTAAAAACCGTGAGGCTGAAGACGATATGTAACAGACTGAAGCAGATAATGTCTACTAATGGTGTGCTTGAGTTATTACAAATGATATTAGAGCTAAATATGGGGCGGTGTGCCAGCGAGGACGCTAGACCCCCAAGAGAGGGAATGTGAGATCCCACGTCGGTTTAAAAGGGGAAGGATGCTGAGTCCTCAAGGGAGGGATTGTAAGATCCCACATCGGTTGGAGAGGGGAAGGACGCTAGGTCTCCAAGGAGGGTGGATTGTGAGATTCCATATCGGTAAGAGAGGAGAACGAAACATTCTTTATAAAGATTGCAGAGCGGAAGGACTCTGAGTCCCCAAGGGAGGGAATGTGAGATCCCACATCGATTGGAGAGGGGAAGGACGCTAGGTGTCTAAGGAGGGTGGATTGTGAGATCCTACATCGGTTGAAGAATGGAACAAAACATTCTTTATAAGGGTTGGAAAGGGGAAGGACGAAGGACAATTGATTCCCCAAGAAGAGTGAATTGTGAAATCTCGGTTGGAGAGGAGAACGAAACATTAATAGTGTGGAAACCTCTCCCTACCCGAAGACATTGGGTCCCCAAGGAGAGTGGATTCCTAAAAAAGAGTGGATGGTGAGATCTCATTTGGGTTTGGAGAGAGGAAAGAAGCATTAAGGGTAGGATGGAAACCTCTCCCTGTATAATAGGTAAACACATACAATTACTGGCATCTCTTCCTATATAAAAAGCAAACACAGACAATATCTATTAGTTGTGGACACCTCTCCCTACCTAACTGAGAAATAAAAACAATATCTAGTGGACTTAAACTATTACAGTAATCATCAATTTCATCAAGCCTATTAAAAATTCTTAATTAGGTGATGGTAAGAAACAAGTAGTAATTTGTTGACCCAAAAAAAAAAAGTCCCATTAAATTATTATTTATACACAGATATAATTGACGTACCACTTGAGAAACAATTTATTTTCTTTTGATCATTTCGGCTGCCTCATGCCTCCAGAGCAGGAAGGTAAGACACGTACTTTTTATTTATCTAGAGTCCAAGGTCAAATGTCAAATTTTAGTTTCGATAAGTCATGATAGTTATAATCATACATCATATATGCATATATTTGAATTTTCCAACCAAGCAACTTTTTCCAAAACTTAATTGTTTTTCTAGGTAAGGACAAAAACATTCTTAGTGGCCAAGGGTGCTTGTTCCTTGAGAAATCTATTTAAATTAGTTTTTAAAAGTCTTTCATGGCATGCACGTAATAACGGTATACATAATCCGATAAAGAGAGATGAAGAGATATACCTGGTAAGAAGGTGATAAATAAAAGAGTCGGAATCACCTCCGACCGAAAATGCTTTGTAAAAGGAGAAGGAGGAGCCAAGAAGAGGCCATCCCATGTCACCAGGAGGAAGAGATTTGTAAGCCTTTCTTCCCAACTTAACCAAATACCATATTTCATTGAGTTTCCTCACAAACATATAAACCCCTAAAACAAATCCAATAATAACACAAACATTAATCGTTTCCATTGTCTATAGCTTTGTGCTATGAATATATCTCCAAAGCCACACTAGCGAGTCTTTTATAATGTCAACTTATGCCATCAACTCATTCACTATGGTAAGAATATTGCTTAAATTATTAATAACATTACTAAGTGGGAGTGGGTAAGAGCTATACCTTTCACCTTTTCAACATTTATTAAAAGTTATTGAAAAAAAAAAAAAGAAAGAAAGACGGAAAAGCAAATAAGATACATAAAATCGAAATATTTTGTGCAATTTAAAACAAAAAATGAAATCAATTACAAGCTATTAGTATTGCTCAAAATTGTGAGAAAAAGAGGAATAGGCTTAGGGATACATGATGGCCCGTGTTGACTCTGGCAATTCGGAAGACAGTGTCGACGAAAAATTGGCCGAAGGTTTCTTCGAAGGAAAAATTAGCGGAAGTAAAAGGAGAGAGAGTGAGAGATTCGCTGATAATGATGAAGACTCGATGTTTTTATTTTACTTCAATTGAACGGTTTAAATAACAAATCTAATTACAAAAATAGAAAAAACAAATATACAAAAATAGAAGGAGTGGACGAAGACTTCGCCCAAATTGATAAAATAATGGCTCCTAGAATCACGCTTCTCCATGAATTAAGATGTAACTAGATAAGGCATGGCTTTTATTTAACAGCCCGGACATCAATTTGCATCCCCTGAGACATGGTCATGTTACTTACTCCTTCACTTTTTAATGAAGATTTTTTTAGTAAGAGATAACTCTCCTAAACCTTAAATTTAGAATCCAACTTAACCCGAACATCTTACTTATCTTGAATGACCGAACCAGTTCTTTTAGCATGTTTTATTTTCACCCACTTACTTTATAAACCAAATTAAAAAAAAAAAAAAAGACAAATCTTCCAAAGATATCCCATTTGCTTGATTTCTTGAAAAGTTAATTCCTTTTGAGTACATGATCTTTATTTTATAGTCGGCTCTTACTATTTCGATAAAATGAAACTCAAACTAATCACAAAAGGAATTAAAGTGGTTTTTTCTTTTGAAAGAATGAGCTAACCTTGATCTTGCAGAAGATATAAGGTTTGTCATAGCAGCATAAGCCGGGATATGATGGCCAGCATGCAACAGTCCAAGTAACAAGTTTATAATGACATTGTTATCATATAATTTCATCACATTCGGATCGGTTACCATAATCAAGTTTACAGGCTTTTTTTTTTTTTTTTTTTTTTTTTTTTTTTTTTTTTTTTTTTTTTTTT
>NW_019268533.1:4150898-4161186 GCF_002738365.1 Cucurbita moschata
TTTTTTTTTTTTTTTTTTTTTTTTTTTTTTTTTTTTTTTAACCTCTATCACGCGTGGTAGAATATTTTCTATCTTTTTTCTTGTCTGCCAATAATATTAGCCGCCGGCCATGTCATATCTTCCCGTCACATCCATTATCACAAGGTTAATCATTAATGCACCAAAAGAAAACAAAACGACTTTCACACAAACTACAAGAAAAAGGACATTTTATACCTTTTTAATATACCACTTTCCAAAAAAAAGCTGCTCAAGAGGTAAAAATTTTAAATAAATAGATGGTAAATTTCTAAAAAGTGGAATAAAATAATTCGGATCAACCGTAATGATCCTACGTCTGTAATGCATTGTATGTCTCATAATAGGTCTCATTCTTCGAAGTTCATCTTCTCTAATTTTTCTTTCTTCTCTTCTCATTCCTTTAATTTCCTTTCTTCTCTTCTCCCATTCTCCCATTTGAACGACAATGAGGGCAACCGAGAAGGTTTTGTGTCTATGATTTCTTTCCCTTTAATTTTATTACGAAAAAAATATGTAATTTTTTTTTACTTAAATGAAAATGCTTATTGTCTGCTCAATTATTGAGTTCTCAATGTAAACACATGTATAAAATGATCTTTGTCAAGGTTTGTCAAGGTTAGTTTGGCCCAAAACTTCGAATTTTGTGTGAAAGATAATTCGACGACTAGAATGTGAATGTAGCATTGAACAAGAATTTAGATTGAAATTTCTAACCTGATTTAACTTGAGATTTATGGAGTAAGAGAAAGAACAAAGAGCATAGGGTAGTTAACAATTTTATCATTGATGAAGCTAGTAGCTTGGCTGGACAACTAGTTAACCCTTTTCTGATATCATATCTTGCAATAAGCCAAGAAAGGGATTCTGTGGTAACCTTTGGCATTAGATTAGCCTTAGCCTTAGGTACCGAATAACACTGCGTAGGCTAAGCTAGCTACTCAAGTATGTGAATAACAAGATCCTTTATATGGAGCCAAAGTTTATGGTTACTTGCTAGGTTAAGGATGCATGGAAGCCTAGAAGTAGGTTGCTTACTAGGTATATTCATATACTCAACTCTTTCTACATTTTCGTTTTTCAAGTGTATGATGTTGTTGGTCGAGGTGAAGGGGTGCTCGAGTACTCGGTAGCTACAAATGGGTGTCGACTGGAGCGTTTGTCTTGCCCATATATTTTTGTAGTCTGTCATATCGTATACAATTTTTGTATCCCGATTTTGTTCTCTCTTTTATGAATAAACTGAGCATTTGTATATGTATATGTTATTACATTGATTTTGGAACCGTTGTTGATGTTGTGCGCCAAATGCTACAACTACAAAACTATGATACCGATTGTTGTAGCAAAAGTGGAACGAATGTACTCACAACCACTATGAACGGAATTACACAAAGAGATACTAAGATATTTACGTGGTTCGGAGAGAAGAAATTCTCCTACATCCACAGGTAGCAACCAATCACTAATAATCAAAGTGTTACCGTGAATACCTCACTCTTACACTACAAAGACTCCCACCAAAATGTCACTCAAGAATACAATGTGACACACAAAACTCAATCAAATTTCGATACAAATTCTGAAATCATCAACCTCCTAGACAAATCTATTATATAGGAACAATTGTTTGAAGCATCAAATTTATAGAATTAAATAAGGATTAATATTAAAATGGTTACAAAATTAATAACCAAATTAATAATATTCCTATTTAATCAACGGTTATATTAATAACTTAAATTAAATAAAAACTTGTGATAATTTACCAAAGTTAATGGTTTAAAATGACACGAAATTTTATGATAGTTTTTCTATTGTTTTTTCGTACACTCATATTGCATTGCATAGTCTATTTTTATTACTTATCTTGATTTAAATTCTTACCATTTATGTGGGGATCTCGTTGGAATAAATGGTATGCAACTCTAGGAGAGTTGCATCCTTTCACATCCATGAATTGCCTTCCTTCACTAATAGTCAATCCTTTTTATTTTATAACTGTTAAAAAATTACGTACTTGTATAGATTGTTGTATCTGATTAAATTGTTAGGAGTTAGATTTAGTTTTAATTTAATTTAATTTTGATTTGATTTAGTTTTGATTTGATTTAGTTTTTGATTTGTTTACTAGTTTGTTACCGGATTTTCTACAGATTTTTTTAGGTAGATTTTCTAAATATCTTTTTGTATATAGAGAGCATTCTTGCTCTTCGTAATACAATCTTCTCATCAACTATTCAATCACTCTCTCTTTCACTAACAATTGGTATCAGAGCTATCTTCTTAAGGGATCTGTGAGATCAAAATGGGAGGAGAATCCAGTTTTTCAGCTGTTGCATCACCAGTCTTCGATGGAGACAATTATCAAATGTGGGCAGTTCATATGGAGACTTATTTGGAGGCCCTGGATCTTTGGGAAGCAATAGAAGAGGATTACGAGGTCCCTCCACTTCCAGCAAATCCTACTGCAGCAAAAATCAAATTACAGAAGGTAAGGAAGACAAGGAAATCAGAGGCAAAAGCTTGCCTATTTGCCGCTGTATCTCAAATGATCTTCATGCGAATAATGTCCCTCAAAACAGCAAAGGAAATCTGGGATTATCTCAAGGCTGAATATAAAGGAGATGATGCAAAGGAAATTTAGGATTATCTCAAGGCTGAATATAAAGAAGATGAGAGGATTCGTGGAATGAAAGTCCTGAATTTGATTAGGAATTTCGAGTTGCAGAAGATAAAGGAGTCAGAGTCGGTGAAAGAGTACTCTGGCAGACTTCTCAGCATCACCAACAAGGTGAGATTGCTTGGTTCTATATTAAATGATTCCAGGATTGTTGAAAAGCTGCTGGTCACTGTTCTAGAGAAGTTTGAAGCCACCATTACTACTCTGGAGAACACCAAAGACCTGTCAAAGATAGAAGTTTGAAGCCACCATTACTACTATGGAGAACACCAAAGACTTGTCAAAGATTTCTCTTACAGAACTCTTGAATGCTTTACAAGCACAAGAGCAAAGGAGGTCTATGAGGCAAGAAGGGGTGATTGAAGGTGCCTTACTTGTTAAGCATCATCAAGATAGCAACAGGTATAAAAACAACAAAAATTTCAAAAATCAATTGACGTATGGAGATTCATCTGCCAATTATCAGAAGACAAAAGGAGGAGGTTTCAAAAAATCCTATCCACCTTGCCGCCATTGTGAGAAGAAAGTTCATCCATCATACAAGTGTTGGAGAAGACCTGATGCCTTCTGCTCTAAATGCAATCAACTTGGACATGAAGCTGTGATTTGCAAAGCCAAAGATGAGGGGAAAGAAGTAGATGCACAGGTAGTTGATCAGGAAGAAGAAGAAAATCAATTGTTTATGGTCACTTCTTCCTCAGGCAAAGAATCAAGGGAGAGTTGGTTGATTGACAGTGGGTGCACAAATCACATGACATATGATAAGGAGTTTTTTTTTTTTTTTTTTTGAGGAATGAAGAGACACTGAAGTCAAGAGAGTGAGGATTGACAATGGTGAACACTTGAAAGTCAAGGAAAAAGGCACAGTAGCTCTAACAAGCTATGAAGGTACAAAATTTATTCGAGATGTTTTATTTGTACCTAAAATTGATCAAAATCTGTTAAGCGATGGTCAGTTACTTGATAAAGGTTATAAAGTGTTGTTTGAGAATAAGCAGTGCTTGATCAAAGATGCTAGTGGCAAAGACTTGTTCAATGTCAAAATGGAAGGAAAAAGCTTTGCTCTAAATCCGACAACCTTTATATCCAGAGTTAATGCCACTGAGATTTGACACAAAAGACTTGGACACTTTCATCATCGAGGTTTGCTTCAAATGCAATCAAAGAAGCTGGTAGAAGAACTCACTAACATTGATGAGGACATGCCTCCTTGCCGTACTTGTAATTTTGGGAAGCAACATATGCAACCCTTTCCTAAGCAGGCATGGAGAGGCTCGAAAAAGCTGCAACTGGTTTATACTGATCTTTGTGGTCCTCAGCGAACACCATCATTACATGGTAATCTTTATTATACTGTTTTTATTGATGATCTAACAAGAATGTGGATCTTCTTGCTGAAGCAAAAGTCAGAAGTTGCGGGTGTATTTCGGGAATTCAAAGCCAGAGTTGAGAATGAAAGTGCATGCTTGATTCAGACTATAAGATCAGATAATGGCAATGAGTACACTTTAGAAACTTTTAACCGGTTTTGTGAAGAGGCTAGAATTGACAGCATCAATTGACAGCATCATTATGAAGATGACGAGATGCATGCTTCATGAGAAGGATCTTCCAAAATGTTTTTGGGGAAAAGCATCAAACATTGTTGTGTGCTTGCAAAATCGAATTTCAACAAAATCTATGAAGGACCTGACACCATTTGAAGTTCGGTATGGTTACAAACCTTCTTTAAAGTTCCTTAGAGTATTTGGGTGTCTTTGCTTCACTTACATTCCACAGGTCAAGCGTGATAAACTTGACAAAAAGGCAGAAGCTGGCATCTTTGTTGGGTATAGCACTATATCCAAAGCTTATAGAGTTTTTCAACCACACACAAGTCGTGTTATTGTGAGCCAAGATGTTCATTTTGCTGGAAATGAACAATAGAATTGGGAAGAACTAATGGAAGGTGAATCAAATTTCTAATGCACCAAACAATTTAATCTTTGGTAGCATGTTAGAAGAGTCTGAAGATGAACGACTAAAAGAGTCTAAAGATGAACAACAAGATGCTTTGGTTGATGATGCACCTGTCAGAGGAGGAGCCTTCGGTGATGGAGAAAAACAAAACCAGGGAGTTGGTTGATCGACCTCTAAACGGAAAGATAATTGGAGTAAGATTGGTGTTCAGGAAAAAGTTGGAGTTCACAGCATCTAAACAAGGAGGAGGGTTAAAGATCACGTATTTATTTAGATTGTTGTATCTGATTAAATCGTTAGGAGTTAGATTTAGTTTTAATTTGATTTAATTTTTTATTTGTTTACTCGTTTGTTACCAGATTTTCTGCTGATTTTTTAGGTAGATTTTCTAAATATTTTTTTGTATTCTCCGTGTATATATAGAGAGCATTCTTGCTCTTCTTAATACAATCTTCTCATCAACTATTCAATCACTCTCTCTTTCACTAACAATAACTAATTTGTCGAGCGATCATGAATTAGTTTATAAGTATTCCTCTTCGATAAATTGGAATACTCATTTTTTCATCAATGTCTCTGATCTTTCATTTTAGGTTGCTTACTAGGTATAGGTATATATATCAGTATAATTAATTGTGAAATGAGAGAGATGTATAAAATTATTCATTAAACTTTATCCCTAGACAGAGTGCATTATCGTAAGGAGACATCACTTTTTGTTGTTTCCAAACTACAACCATCTCTGATCATGGGAGCTTGGTAATTGTGCAAAGGCAGTTGTCTACGAGCTTGGGGGCAGGCAAGTGAGTGATGCAGCATTTTGGATTGACACGTTCCATTCTACAACACAAACAAAACAATTCCATCACTTATGCATTTTTATCTTGATTAAACAGTAAAAAAATAGATTTGGATGGGAATTTACTTGTAATTGAGGATAAAGTGATGAAGTAAAATTGTAAGCTCAAGCTTGGTAAGCTCGCTTCCAGGACAAAATCTAGTTCCGATTCCAAAAGGGATGAATGTTCCTGGCTTTGGTGAATGATTCTGCTTATGAACACCACCAACATTAATATCTTTATGATAAACATGTTAATGAATTGATTGGGATCATAAATCATACCTCCCATCTTGAAGGATCAAACTCTTCTGGATTTGAATATAATTGAGGGTCCATATGAATAGCTCTGGTCCAAATCAGTACGGTCCATCCTTTTGGTATGGTGTAGTCTAAAACAAATATGAAAAGATCAACAAAGAAACTATGAATGTCATGTGATTATAGATCACACAATAATAGAACAACTCACCATTGATGTTTATTTCTGTTTTTGCTTCGCGGAAACTTGCAACCGCGATGGTATTTCTTCTCAATAGCTCGTTAATAAACTGAAACGATAAATAAATCAAACTTAAACTTTATATTCTCTATTTTATTTCTAATATAGATGGAAGAAAGATACAGAATGAGAGCGATAACGAGAATAAAATGACTAAGAAAAATTTAAAAGAATTAAAAGTAAATACTTATACTAATAAGGTGCACTCTCATTTTGGGTGGCTCAATCATATGAAATTCAAAGCTAAGCGTGTTTTATTTGGAATAATTATATGTTGGGTGATCTCTTGTGAATTTTCATTAGATGTATGTGAGTGAGAGGAAAACATGATGAAAGGACCTGTGTTAGTCAGTTGGGATAACTTTTACTCTTAGAATCGAGAAGTAATGTGACCATGTTGCAAGGGGTTTAGGAGAATGTCGAGGCACATAGATATCAAAATAAGATTCCGAATTTTGGGTATGAGGCACTACATGGAATGAGATGAGTAACTTTAAGTTCTCGTTAAACTGTGTTCATTAACCTAATTTTTTTTGCTTGGTAGAAGAATTTTTAAGTTGGAGGTAACACTCCTAGGCCTTAGATTTAGAATTCAGATTCAAACACATAGCCTCAACATTTTCCTACAATCTAGTCACAACTCTTGTCTCAAACAACTTGCAAGAGCGAAAAATGTTCTTCAACACAAATTCTTATAGCATTTTTTTTTTCACTCTCTTGCTTTCTAAGAAAATTAAAGGAAAAAAAAAAAAAACATACCTTCATAAGATATTTCATTTGCTTGATTTCTTGAAAAGTTAATCCCTTTTGAGTGGATGATCTTTGTTTTAGAATCGACTCTTGCTCTTCCTGTAAAACGTAGCTCAAAACGATTACAAAAAGGAATTAAAAGTTGTTTTTGAAAAAAAGAGCTAACCTTGGCCTTGTGGAAGACATGAGGTGTCTCAGAGATGTGCACAAGAGCCCACATAGCAGCATAAGCTGGGGTATGATGGCCACCATGTAGCAATCCAAGAAGCAAGTCTATAATGGCATTGTTATCATATAATTTCATCCCATTCTCATCCCTTGCCATAATCAATTTGTCCATCTGGCTCTCCACCTCTCTTTCTTGCTTTTCTAGGGCTCTTCGTTTCTCCTCTATCACACATTGTAGAATATTTTCTATCTTTTTTCTTGCCTGCCAATTGTTGTATACGAAATAACATTTAATATCCTCCAAGCACATCCATTAGCATAAGTATAAATAATGCAAAAAAAAAAAAAAGTGTTCAAGATGAAGTAATAGTTGGACCGAAGACAGAAGCAGAAGTAAGATCGATCACACTTGCATACCCACAAACAAAAATTAAACAAAAAGACACAAAGATTTACGTGATTCAGTTAAAAGAAATTTCGTACACAAAGATTTACGTGATTCAGTAAAAAGAAATTTCCTTAAATCCACGAGTAGCAACTAATCTTAATAATCAAAATGTTTACAAAATGTATATCTCACACACAAAGTTTCCCAATAAAGTTCTTCCTAAATGTCACTCAACAAATACAAAATGACACTAAAACTCAATGTATCTCAATCTTCCTAGACAACCTTTATATAGGTATAGAAGCATTAATGTTATACAAAATGAAAGATCAACTAACCTGGATCATGAACCAAATAAATGAAAGATGTGAACAAAGACGGTTATGAACCAAATAAATGAGAGGTGATTCAAATAAATGAAAGTTACTGACTAAAAGAATCAAATAAATGAGAGTTATGAACCAAATAAATGAGAGGTGATTCAAATAAATGAGAATTTCAAACCAAATATTGCCAATACATGCATAACTACTTACAACACTAATAATGGTACCTTCAGTGCGCGATGAAAAGTGAGTCCAGGCAAATCATAAGGAAGAATGGACAAGATTGCAGGACCCAAATCTTTATATAATGTCTCAAGCTCAGCCATGCGAGATGCTCCAATGTCAGTCCCCAAGAAAATACGTGAAATTACTCTAAAAAAGAGACTTCCAATCTCACCAAACAACTCAATGGGCTCTTTCTTGGTGCTCCATTCCTCCAAGCCTTTTGCCATTATTTGATCAATGAAGTCCACATAATGAGATAATACATTATAGCCATTTATGGGAGCTGCCATGATTCTATATGCACATTTGTGATCCATCCTTGAGAAAAGGCCATTTACTTCTAATATCTTCACTGATTTGGGATAATTTGGCTTGAAAATTTCATCATCTAAGTATATACGTCGACATATTTCTGGATCTGTTACGATGATGGTTGGGCTTCCATAGAGGTGACTTTTATACATCCCTACTCTTCCATTCCTGTGCAAGAATGCCCACAATTTTAATTTCCCAACTTTAGAGGAAAGGATGATAACATAAATTATTGTTTTCCAAGTTTTTTCCTTCTAATTTTCGAAGCTAAACATATCACGTGGTCAATAATAATTTATAATTGGGAGATCCCACATCAATTAGAGAATTGAACGAAACATTCTTTATAAGTGTGTAGAAGCCTCTCCCTAGCAGACGCGTTTTAAAAACTGTGAAGCTAAAGGCGATACATAATGGGTCGGAGCGGATAATATCTACTAATGGTGGGTTTGGACTGTTACAAATGGTATTAGAGCTAAATATGGGGCAGTGTGCCAACGAGGACGCTAGACTCCCAAGGGAGAGAATGTTAGATCCCACATCGGTTGAAGAGGGGAAGGACGTTGGGTTCTCAAGGGAGGGGTTGTAAGATCGTACATCAATTGGAGAGGGGAATGACACTAGGTCCCTAAGGAGGGTGGATTGTGAGATCACATATTGGTAGGAGGAACGAAATATTCTTTCTAAAGGTTAGAGAGAGGAAGGATCTTGGGTCCCCAAGTGAGAGATTGTGAGATCCTACATCGATTGGAGAGGGAAATGATGCTAAGTCCCCAAGGAGGGTGAATTGTGAGATCTCATATCGGTTGGAAAGAGCAACAAAGTATTAAGAGTGTGAAAATCTCTCCCTACATAACTGGTAAAGACACAATATCTACTCGCAGTGGACACCTCTTCTTATATAACGGGCAAACAGAAACAATATCTACTAGCGGTAGGAACCTCTTCCTAAATAATTGGCAAACACAGAGAACATCTACTAGCTGTGGACACCTCTCCCTACCTAACAGATAAATACAGACAATATCTACTAACGGTCGATTTTAACTATTACAATAATCCTCGATTTGTTCCAAAATATTAAAAATTCTTAATGTGTGGTGTTTGTAATTAATTAAAAAAAAAGTCTCATTAAATTATTATTTATGAACACTTTTTAGATAATTGACATACCACTTAAGAAATAATTTATTTTCTTTTGATCATTTCGGCTGCGTCATGCCTCGAGAGCATGAAGATACGACACATATACTTTTTATCCAAATAATAAGTGGAGCCCAATATCAAATTTTTAGGTCCATAAGTTAGATAGTCATAATCATATATCATATACTTAAATATTTAAATTTTTGGACCCACCAATCTTTTCCAAACCTGAACTTTTTTGGGTAAGGGCAAAGACGTTTTTGGTGGCAAATGGTGCTTGTTGTAGCTATCATTAAATAGTTAGTCATGGTCGAGCTTTTTACTTTTATTTTTAGATTTTAGGTTATTTGACAATAAGATCCTAATTTTTTCTAGCATTCTAAACTTAAATCTATGGTGTTTTCAAAAACATGTCAGTTTTTAAATACTTCTATTTAAATTAGTTTTGAGAAGTCTTTCATGATATGCACCTAATAACAATACATATGACCTGAAAAAGAGAGATGAAGAAACATACCTGGAAAGAAGGTGATAAATGAAAGAGTCGGGATCACCTCCGACTATAAATGCTTTGTAAAAGGAGAAGGAGGAGCCAAGAAGAGGCCATCCCATATCACCAGGAGGAAGAGATTTGTAAGCCTTTCTTCCCAACTTAACCAAATACCATATTTCATTGAGTTTCCTCACAAACATGTAAACCCCTAAAAGAAATCCAATAATTATACAAACATTAATCGTTTCCATGTCTATAGCTTTGTGCTATGAATATATCTCCAAAGCCACACTAGCGAGTCTTTTATAGTGCCAACTTATGCCATCAACTCATTCATTATAGTATGAACATTGCTTAAAATAACATCACTTTTTGTGGGAGTGGGTAGGAGCTTATACCTTTTTTTGACTCCTTTTAACATTTATTAAAATTTATCCAAAAAAAAAAAAAAAAAAAAAAAAAAAAAAAAAAAAAAAAAAA
>NW_019268533.1:4162126-4182069 GCF_002738365.1 Cucurbita moschata
AAAAAAAAAAAAAAAAAAAAAACAGAACGAAAACATAAATATTTTGAGTAATTTAAAACGAAAGGATAACAAGCTACTACTATTCAAAGTTATTTACAAATGAAGAATAGGATTCAGGATACAAATTAAAATAATTACAAAGACTCCAAAATTTACGGAAATTAACGTTCTAACTCCTTATGTGACCGTGTTGCTTCCTAATTCTCTCCCATTTTGATCCGTGATCAGCAATCACCTGCATTTTTCATAACCCCATTTCAAGGCTTCTATAATGTCCGAGGCTCATCCCCTACCATATAGTTATGTTACTTGCTCCTTGCTTTTTTAATAGGGACATTTAAATCTTTCTTAATCATCTTATATACAATATAAATGATATATACAAGATAACTATCATTTAAATGTGGTCTTGGTTCATTCATGTACCTCTCCTTTACTCGGGTGTACATGTCTACTAATTTTCGTTTTCGTTTGTCCTCAAACCACATCTTACTGGAAGAGGTACCACTCTAATACCATTTGTAAACGTCCAATACCTAGAATTCGAATTAGGATTCGAAATCTGAATTCGGCCCACTCTAATACCATTTGTAAACGTCTAATACCTAGAATTTGGATTAGGATTCGAAATCTGAATTCGGCATCCTCCTGTATCGAGGTCGTCCAACACAGAATTACTCCGAGTAAAGCACACATAATTATGGTGTTCCTATGTTTAAGCCACCGAAAAGGAAGGTACATCTTGTTTCATTTTTTTAAGTCTTTCTTAGTAATTCTATACCGAGAGTGCTCTTTTTTGAATATGGTCTCAATTCATTCATGTAACCCTCTTTTATACGGGTGTTACAACTTCAAATCTCAAACCGTAGCAGACCAGACGAAAGCCAACACAAAATTGAATCAATTAATTTTTAACTTAGTAATTAACTGTTAGAAGAACTTGACAATTATGAATGTATGCATCCAAATTAAACTTGAACTTTCTAACGAAAAGTTAAATTACAATTCTAAAAAGTTAAAGAAAGTCGATGTACCTTTGAATTTCCTAATAAAGATACTTCGGAAGTTTTAAGATAATATAAATTGTCCTTTATCTCAAACTTTTTAATAAACTAACTAAACTAAACATTCTCTCAACCCTATCCAAATTCTTCCTTAAACCAGTTGATCTCTCTCAATCTTTATCTCCAGCCCAATTCAATGGTCAAAAAGGTTGTGATAAGAAATTGGATTTAGTTATCATGTTAGAAAGACGTATGGCTCATAAATAGGTTCTCACTTTTGAAAAAGTATTATTTAATAATGAAAAGATTTATAATGTGAATGATTAGAAACACGTGTGTAGATCGATTAAGTTGGATTCAATTAAAAAGTCTTTTAGATCAATCCAAAATGTCAGGTAATAATGGATTGGTTACGAGAGTTGTAACGACTCTAGATTTCTAATTACCTAGAGTTGCTACCGTCATCATAGCGTAATCATTTTGTGCGGAAATAAGCGTTTAAACTTTATCATAAAATATAAATGTCATCTTAAAACACTACCATGGACTTACGTATTAGAAAAAAAAAATATTTAAAATTAAAAATATCATATTCTAACCTAAGTCTAAGAGAATAAGTACAACTACCTTATGCATGTGTCATGGTCTCGACTTGTGATGTCGTCGTCAGCCATACAAGGATGTCTTGTCTTTACCTAAAATAGAAGTAGCACGTGACTTAAGTAGTTTAAGAAATACCCTATAACTGACCCTAGATTTCTACTAAGCATGTTTCTCAATTCTCTTGTTGTTAGGGCAATTTCGTAATCTCATTATTTACATGTCATAATCACCAAAATTGTCCATTATCGGTTCTATTTACATATTCTAACCACCTAAGATCAATCATGTTAGCATGCTAGCTTGTCTTAACGGTCCCTACAAGTATTAATAGCCTAAAATTCAGGTGGTTACTTACTGGAAGCGTGCCCTTTAAAGCATGCTTTACCATTAGTTGGGAGCCCTAAATCTCTTGAAAGTTCGCCTAAAATTCAAGTGGTTACTTACCGGAAGCGTGCCCTTTAAAGCATGCTTTACCATTAGTTGGGAGCCCTAAATCTCTTGAAAGTTCGCTGGTGGATCCTGAATCAAGTTAAGTTCAAGTCCATATCCAAATCAGAACGAACAGTTGAACGAGAGTCAAATCGGGCTAAAAAGGAGGCTCACGCATCGATGCACGTGCCCACGGCCGGATGAATAACCCATTGACACAAACACGCACATGAGGGAGGGAAGACGCACGCTGAGATATAGCCACGTGGTGCGGGCTGACTGGTCCACTGAGAGCCAGGGCATGCGTTCGAATCTGGATGTGCATGAATTTCAACAATTTTTCCCACGCTGACTCGTGGTGAACGTAGAGTCGGGTTGGTCGATGAGTTCAAGACGCAGGCGGGTTCACGGGTCTAGAGCGGGCGCCTGTCTTCAAATCCTACCTAACACAATATTTTTTATGATTTTCCTCGGCCATTATACAACTGACACTGTCCCGTCCTTCCGGCAATGTGCGGCCCTCTCCCTGCTTGACACGCGTCCCTCCGTCGTTCGTCTTTTTCCTCTCGTGTCATGACCCGATTTTTCAGGCTTCAAAAACTGAATCGAGACTAATAAAGACAAAGCGAAAACAAATAATACTAAAAAGAAGATAAAATGGAAGATTGAAATCCGATAAAATTTAAGGCAAGAAAAAGGAGTCAACGACACCAAAATTATATACAAGATTAAAGTCAAATATTACAAACGGGAAATACAATTATGAAAGAAAATACAAGACTCCAAATGTGAAAACGGATTGACCTCTGGAACGACACCCCTCTGTGATAGTGTAGCTCTCGAACACCTCCTCACCTTGACCGGTACCTGGAAAAAAAAAAAAGGAAACGAGGTGAGTATAAAAATATACTCAGTAAGCAACGTACTTGTAGGCTCTTAATCGCATCCAAGTCTAAGGAGAGAACCACCAACTATCTATGCTCTAGATCCTAGAGTCTCAGTACTCGCACTAGAGTCTCAATACTCTCAGTACACAGTTTGGGGTAGAAGAACTTAACCTTTGAAGCAGTATTTAGCGTTTGAGTGTAAGGTGCTCCCTCATAAATACATGTACCCCCTGGTACAACCTAGTTAGATTTAGTCTCCTGCATGGTCAACGTCCTTCCATAGGACAGACTCACCATGCAGGCAACCTTGACCTACCCGCGTGATCAACATCTTACCATAAGACGGATCCCCATGCAGAGTAGTGGATCTACCACTGAGTAACACCTCCCTAACAGGCATCTCGCCTAACTCAACATTACCACACGGGAGTGGGAAGGGAAGTGGAGAATACTCAAACGCTATACCAGCTACTATTGACTAAGAGGTTCTCTAGGTCTCAAGGGTAGTTAAAATATTGAGTTAGGGGCCTTGGCTTCCAGATTCACTCCTTCAAGACTTCTAAGTCCATAACATTCCAGGGTTAAAAGGGTCTCTCCCTCTAAGCGTCCCTCATGACTCCACTGACCGTAACATCAGAAGGGTCCCCTATCTAAACTCAACTCAATTCCCTACAAGAGTCCACCCTAGGCATAACATAACACTACAGCTTATCATCCATATCATAAGTTCACACAATCATTCAACTGGAGTTTATGTATGATTAACAATACATACAGTCATACAAGTTCAATGGGGCGATAACATCCATCAACACTCGGAGCGCAGATACACAAGTTCTCTCATTCCTAACATAGTATGAACAGATAAAAGCAGTAGTAAGATAGTTCAGCAAGCATACAAACATCGAGTATGAAATCTCATTAGGACAACAAGTCCAACAGATATATATATTTAATTTCATAAGTACAGAGGATCATTAGATCCAGCCACCTAGGGGTAATTTGCTCTAGCATGCATGCAAAACCAAGCACACCCTACAAGTATTACTTCCTAATTTCATGTGGTTACTTACCGGAATGAAGCGTGCCCTTCAAAGCTTACTTTTTAGATAATTGGGAGCTCCAAATCTCTTGAAAGTTCGCTGATAGGTCCTAAATCAAGTTAAACTTAGGTCAGTACCAAAACCCAAGATGAAAAATAGTCAAACGGAAGTCAAATTGGGATAAAAAGGGGACTCACGTACTAATTCACGCGCCCCACGCACACAGACGCGTGCATACGGATGCACTGAGGTGTCACCACATGGAGAGGGTTGACTAGTCCACTGAGAGCTAGGGCGTGCGTTCGAATATGGACGCGCGCTGATTCCTATGATTTTTCCCATGCTGACGCGAGGCGAATGCGGAGACGGGTTCAGGTTGCGCGCAAGTTCACGGGTCTAGTAGCGAGCGCCGACCTTCAAATCCTACCCGACGCATGATTTTCCATTATTTTCCTCCGCGCATAACACTCCTGACATGTGTCCCTCCACCATTCGTCTTCTTCCTCTCGATCCTGCGATTTTCCAAAAATTTTCTATTTTCTTTGTATTTTCGCATCTCTTTCTACTTAACTCGGATTAACACGATTCCTTCACAAGATTTGTAGAGTTTACATCCAACAAGTAGGTATTTTTCTTGTAATTTATTTCTAACTTCAGAGATAATTAAGCTAGTCTAAAGTTAGCAAGAAACATCAATACCTACGTCCTGAAAATCGGAACTCTTATTTTCAATCAGAATCGATCAAGGCTTCCTTCATGGATTATGAGTGAAAGATTAACATACTCAAATTTTAAAATCTAACACCTCATATTTCTCACAAATCTGAAGAAAATTCGAAAGCAAAAGTTCAAGAACCTACTTACCAATTTTCTTTGTTCCTTGACGGTTTTGGACGATTCAAGAGTCCAGAATGCTTCCTATAGGTTCTGTGAAGGATTTGGGAAGAAATCTCGACTGGAGTTTGACTCCTTATGGAATACTTCTCCTTCTCTCTTTGGAACCTTCTTCCACTATTTTCTTTTTCTTTTCTTTTCTTTTCCTCTCCTTCCTTTCTTTCCTTTCCTTTTATGTTTCTTTTCTTTTATTTCTCTTTTACTAACCTCCATTTAAGGTGCTTAATGAGGAAGGAAGGAGGGCAGAAGGACCAAATTGCCCCTCTGGAGTTGACTTGACCATTTTTCTAATTTTCCATTATTTTTCTCTTATATTTTTGTTTGAGTTAGTGAAGTATTTATAAGCATTTCTCTCTTCTACTTTATCTCAAAATTCGGTCTTTAAGACCTTCAATAAGATCCCGAAAGTTTGACTTTAAGAAAAAATATTTGGTTTTAAGTTTCTCGTCGGAGCTCGAGTGTTACAACCTAGATGGAGAAATAATGGTGTAGTAATTGTGTAATTTGAACTAGAGAAGATGCAGACTTTCAAGACTAGTTGGTCTGTTTATTGATCTAATTCGAGTACCGTCTGTGATTATCTGCTAGGTCAAGAATGCGATGAGAGCCAATAAGTAGGTCGCTTATTAGGTACAATTTATATTCTCAACTCTTTCTACGTTCTCTTTTCCAGGTGCATGATGCTGCTGGTTGAAGTGAATGGGTGTTTTGGAGCTTAGTAGCCACAGAGGGGTGTCGACCTGGGGCACTTATCTTGTCCACACATTTTTGTAGTATGTCATATCGTATACTTCTTTCGTATCGCAATCTCGTTCTCTCTTTTATGAACAAACTGAACATTTGTACCCGTATATGTTATTAAATTGATTTTGAAAACGTTGTTCAATGATTTAAAATCGCACGAAATTTTATGGAAGTTTTCTATTGTTTGCCCATACACCCATGTTGCATTGTATAATCTATCAGTCACGTCTTACCCGAAATAAGAGTTGTGACATTAATGTTTTACTACATATCCTAATACAAATTCTTACCATTTATGTGAGAATTATTGGAATAAATGGTACGTGGAAGAGAGAGAATTATAATAAGGAGACAACATAAATTCATTGGGAATCACTTTTTGTTATTTCCAAACACTAGAACCATCTCCGACTATGGGAGCTTCGTAATTGTGCAAAGGCAGTTGTCTACGAGCTTGGGGGCAGGCAAGTGACTAATGCAGCATTTTGGATTGGTTCGTTCCATTCTTCAATAACACAAACAAAAAAAATTCCATCACTTATGCATTTTTATCTTGATTAAACAGTAAAAAAAGATAGATTTGGATGGGTATTTACTTGTAATTGAGGATAAAGTGATGAAGTAAAATTGTAATCTCAAGCTTGGTAAGTTCACTTCCAGGACAAAACCTAGTTCCGATTCCAAAAGGGATGAATGTTCCTGGCTTTGGTGAATGATTCTGCTTATGAACACCACACATATTAATATCTTTATGATAAACATGTTAATGAATTGATTGAGATCATGAATCATACCTCCCATCTTGAAGGATCAAACTCTTCTGGATTTGAATATAATTGAGGGTCCATATGAACAGCTCTTGTCCAAATTAATACGCTCCATCCCTTTGGTATGATGTAGTCTAAAACAAAAATGAAAAGATCAACAAAGAAATTATGAAGGTCATGTGATTATATATCACACAATAATAGAACAACTCACCATTGATGTTTATATCTGTTTTTGCTTTGCGGAAACTTGCGACGACGATGGTATTTCTTCTCAATAGCTCGTTAATAAACTGAAACAATAAAAATAAATCAAACTGAAACTTGGATAGAATGTGACACTCAAATAAGATAAGGATACATGAATGAACTAATACTATATTTGAATGAGAGTGATTATGAGGATAGAATGACTAAGAAAAACTTAAAAGAATTTAAAGTAAATACCCATACTAACAAAGTCCTCTTTCATTTTGGGTGACTTAATCATAGGAAATTCAAAGTTAAACGTGAATTACTTGAAGTAATTATATGTTGGGTGGTCTCTCGTGAATTTTTTAAAATTCATATGAGTGAGAATAAAACATGGCGAAAGGACCTGTGTTGGTCTGTTGGGATAGCTTTCACTCTTAGAAGCAAGAAGTAATATGACCATGTTGCAGGAGATGCAGGGAAACGTCAAGGCACACAAGTATCGAAATAGGATTCCAAATTTTGGGTATGGAGCATTACATGGAACGAGATGGATGACTTTAAGTTCTTGTTAAACTGTGTTCATTAACCTGATCTATGTACTTGGTAGAATAATTTTTTAGTAGGAGGTAACACTCGTAAGCCCTAGATTTAGAATCCAGATTCGGCACAAAGCCTTTTGCATTTTGGTGCAACCTAGTCACAATACCTTAGTTGTCTTGAACGATTTACGAAAGTAAAAATGTCCTTTAAAACTAACTTAAGTTCTTTTAGCATGTTTTGTTTTCACTCGCTTGATTTCTAAGAAAATTTATAAAAGAAAACGATATACCTTCATAAGATATTTCATTTGCTTGATTTCTTGAAAAGTTAATCCCTTTTGAGTGGATGGTCTTTGCTTTAAAATTGACTCTTGCTCTTCCTGTAAAACGTAACTCAAAACTCAAAACGATTATAAACGGAATTAGAAGTGGTTTTTGAAAGAATGAGCAAACCTTGGCCTTGTGAAAGATATGAGGTTTCTCAGAGATGTGCACAAGAGCCCACATAGCAGCATAAGCTGGGGTATGATGGCCTGCATGTAGCAGTCCAAGAAGCAAGTCTATAATGGTATTGTTATCATATAATTTCATCCCATTCTCATCCCTTGCCATAATCAATTTGTCCATTTGGCTATGCACTTCTCTTGTTTCCTTCTGTTCTAGGGCTCTTCTTTTCTCCTCTATCACACATTCTAGAACATTTTCAATCTTTTTTCTTGCCTGCCAATTGGTTGTGTACAAAATAATGTTTAATATCTTCCAATCACATCCATTAGCAATATTAAATCAATAATGCACCAGGAAAAAGAATAAGTATTCAAGATGAACTAATAGTTCGGACGGAAGTAGAAATAAGATCGATCGCATTCACACACCCACAAACAAAAATTAAATGAAGAAACACAAAAATTTACGTAGTTTAGAGAGAAGAAATTTTCCTAAATACACGGGTAACAACCCATCTCAATAATCAAAGTATTTACGAAATATATATTTCATACTCACACTACAAAGTCTCTTGAAAAAATTATTCCGAAAGGTCACCATTCTAGACAACCGTTTATATAGGCATAGAAACATTAATGTCACACTCAAAGACGAACCAAAAGGGTTATAAACCAAATAAACAAGAGATAATCAAATAAATGAGAAAATGAATCAAAAGGGTTAATGAATCAAATAAAAAATGGATCAAATAAATGCATGAACCAATGAACTCTTACAACACTAATAATAGTACCTTAAGTGCCCGATGATAAACGAGTCCAGGCACGTCATAAGGAAGAATGGACAAGATTGCAGGACCCAAATCTTTATATAATGTCTCAAGCTCAGCCATGCGAGATGCTCCAATGTCAGTCCCCAAGAAAATACGTGAAATTACTTTAAAAAAGAGGCTTCCAATCTCACCCAACAACTCAATGGGCTCTTTCATGCTGCTCCATTCCTCCAAGCCTTTTGCCATTACTTGATCAATGAAGTCCACATAATGAGACAATACCTCATAGCCATTCATAGGAGCTGCCATGATTCTATATGCAGACTTGTGATCAGCCCTTGTGAAAAAACCATTTACTTCTAATATCTTCACCGACTTTGGATAATTTGGTTTGAAGATTTCATCATCTAAGTATATGCGTCGACATATCTCTGGATCTGTTACGATAATTGTTGGTCTTCCATAGAGATGGCTTTTATACATCCCCACTCTTCCATTCCTGTGCAAGAATGCCCACAATTATTATTCCCCAACTTTAGAGGAAAGGATTACATGACATAAATTATTGTTTTCAATTTTTTTCCTTCCAATTTTCCAAGCAAAGCATATCACATGGTCAATGGTCAGTAATCTTGTATAATTGTAAGATCATACATCGGTTGGAGAAGGGAACCAAGCTTTTTTTTACAAGGGTGTAAAAATCTTTCCTTAGCAAACGCGTTTTAAAAATCGAGGCTGAAGGTGATACGTAATGGGCCAAAGCGGATAATATCTGCTAACAGTGGGCTTGGGTTATTACATATGGTATTAGAGCTAGATACCAGGCGGTGTGCTAACGAGGACGCTGGATCCCCAAGGGAGAGAATGTGAAATCCCACATGGGTTGGAGAGGGGAAGGATGTTAGGTTCTCAAGGGAGGGATTGTAAGATCCCAGATCAGTTGGAGAGGGGAAGGACGGTGGGTCTTCAAGGGAGGGATTGTAAGATCCCACATCAATTTGAGAGTGGGGAAGGATGCTAGGTCTCCCAGGAAGATGGATTGTGAGAGATCATATCATTAGGTGAGGGGAACAAAACATTCTTTATAAAAATTGGAGAGGGGAAGGATGATGGGTCCCCAAGGAGGTTCCCAGAGAGGGATTGTGAGATCCCACATTGGTTGGAGAGGGAAAGGATGCAAGGTTGCCAAGGAGGGTGTTTTGTGAGATCTCATATCGATCGGAGATGGGAAAGAAGCATTCTTTATATGGGTTGGAGAGGGGAAGGACACTAGGTCCCCACAGAGAGTGTTTTGTGAGATCCCATATTGGTTGGAGAGGGAAAAGAAGCATTTTTTATAAAGGTTGGAGAGGAGAATGGCGTTGGGTCCCCAGGGAGAGTGGATTGTGAAATCTCATATCGGTTGGAGAGTGGAACGAAGCATTAAGAGTGTGGAAACCTCTCCTTACTTAATAGGCAAACACAATATCTACCATCAATGGCTTTAGATTATTATAATAATACTCGATTTCATCAAACATATTAAAAATTCTTAATTAGGTGTTGGTAAGATTGGTTAAATTATTATTTATAAACACTTTTAGTATAATTGACATACCACTTGAGAAACAATTTATTTTCTTTTTATCATTTCGGCTGCGTCATGCCTCGAGAGCATGAAGGTAATGCACATACATTTTTTATTTATCCATATAATAAAAAGAGTCCAAAGTCAAATGTCATATTTTAGGTTCGATAAGGGATGATAGTCATAATCATATATCATATATGTATATATTTGAATTTTCCGACCCATCAACCTTTTCCAAAACTTAATTTTTTTTTCTAGGTAAGGACAAGGACGTTTTTGGTAGCCAATTGTGCTTGGACTTTCAAAAATCTAGTTAAATTAGTTTTGAGAAGTCTTTCATGATATGCATACAATAACAGTACACATGACCCGATAAAGAGAGATGAAGAGATATACCTGGAAAGAAGGTGATAAATAAAAGAGTCGGGATCACCTCCGACCGTAAATGCATTGTAAAAGGAGAAGGAAGAGCCAAGAAGAGGCCATCCCATATCACCAGGAGGAAGAGATTTGTAAGCCTTTCTTCCCAACTTAACCAAATACCATATTTCATTGAGTTTCCTCACAAACATATAAACCCCTAAAACAGCTCCAATAATAGTACAAACGTTGATCATTTCCATTGTCTATAGCTTTGTGCTATGAATATATCTCCAAAGCCACACTAGCGAGTCTTTTATAGTGCCAACTTATGCCACCAACTCATTCATTATAGTATGAATAGTGCTTAAATTATTAATAACCTCATTATCTAGGAGTGGGTACGGGTTGATACCTTAATGTGACTTATTTAACATTTATTAAAATTTATGAAAAAGACAAAACGAACCAAATAAAATACATATAAGAAAACATAAATATTTTGCATAATTTTAAACCAAACAGCTCCACAATTAAAAGACAAAACGGCATCAATTACAAACGGGTGTTATTCAAAGTTATTTGCCAATGGGGAAGAGGATTCAGGATACAAATTAAAACAATTACAAAGATTACAAAATTTATAAAAATTGACATCCTCCACGGCGCGACCTAATTTCTAGGCTTCTGTAATGTCCCATGTCCATTCCCTGCGAAATGATTACGTTACCTACTCTTCACTTCTTAATAGTGACATATAAGTGTTTATTAATCATTTTATCGGTAAGATCGCTCTCATTCAGATATAGTCTTGGTTCATTCATGTATCCCTTCTTTACTCGAGTGTCACATGCCTACTAGCTTCCACTTTCGTTCGTCCCCAAACCATATCTTACTAGGAGAAGTACTGATTGATCATTTATAAACGTCCAATACCCAGAATTCATACTAGGATTTGACCTTTCTAAATGAAAAATTAAATTAAAATTCTAAAAAATAAAGAAAGTCGATATACCTTTCAATTTTATAATAAAAATACTTGAGATTTCCATTGGGATGTTTTAAGATAATATAAATTTCCCTTATCTCAAACTTTTTAAAATACTAACTAAACTAAATAGTTTCTCAAGTCTATCCAAATTCTTCCTTTGACTTCCATTTCTCTCAATCTTATATCCAGCCGAATTCAATGTTCAAAAAGGTTGTGATAAGAAATTGATCATTAATAAAGTGAGAGAGGATACTAGTTATCAAGTTAGAAAGCCGTATGGCTCATAAATAGGTTCTAACACTCGAGAAAGTATTATTTAATAATGAAAAAACTTAGAATGTGAATAATGTGAATGATTAGAACTATCGAGGTACATGGTTCAGTTGAGTTGAATTAGAAAATTTTTTTGGACCAACTCAAAATGTTAGGTAATGATGGATTGGTTAGAGTTGTAACGACCTTAGATTTCTAATTACCGAGAGTTGCTACCGTCATCAGAACGTGATCATTTTATGCGGAAATAAGCGTTTAAATTTTATCATAAAACATAAATTTCATCTTAAATCACTGTCATTGACTTACGTATTAGAAAACGTCTTCAAAACGACACAATAAAATACTAAATGAAATAAATAAGTGTTAAAATTTAAAACACTCTCTTCTGACTTAAATCTAAGAAAATAAGTACAACTATCTATGCATGTGTCATGGTCTGACTTGCAATGTCGTCATCAGATATACAGGAATGTCTTCTCTTTGTGTGAAATAGAAGTAGCAAGTGGCTTGAATATTTTAAGAAATACTGAGGACCCCACTATTGGGGTTAGATAGAAATACACAATCATAAGTGAGACCTATCATATCAGTCTATATTCCTTAGGTGACTATCCTAAACGGGCTAATTGGATGTGTATTGACTGTTCTACACATGGTCTACACGTGTGAGTATGGACCCGTCAGTTGATTTGCACAACTCCTAGGCCCCCTTCTTATCGGGCTACCATTCTTTGGTAGCTATGATGTCGGACACCCGTTTAGGAATAACGACCGTCGCAGCATTAGGATAAATATAAGGATCGTTTTCCTACCTCGTAACGTACGAGTCTATACCATCGTAAAAAAGGGTATTCTCCAATGCATATACACACAATGATGTATGAGGTCCCAACCTTTTTCCTTTTTCATTATGACAACCCTTCTAGCGTTTTCCTTCATCATAACTTTTCATGTAATTTCAGGGTTGTATATCATGTCTTATTGCATGCTATCTTATCATGTTATGTGTATCATATCATAAACATTCTTGTCTCCCAACATATCATGTCATACCATATACATATCATATCATAAAACATATCACAATATGTATCATATCATACCATAACATATATCACATCATTCACATAACATATCATTTCGTCAAACGCATCGTACTATAACATCCATTTGCATATTATATCTCAAACATATCGTCAAATGCATCATACCATAACATATATCATATCATTCACATAATATACCATAGTCATGTCGTTCGTAAACATATCATAGTCATTTCATTTCATAAACATATCCTGATCATATCGTTTCGTAAACACTTTACATATATCAAACATATAACACGTGCAGAATTACGGGACACGTGTCATCATACAAACATCAACTTCTAACCAAACCGATAGCAAGGTCATTTACCTGATTAACTTAGATTGGTATCACCAATTTATCCTTAATAAATGTTCGATATTTTCCTTTGTATCAAAGTCAACCTATATGAACCCATGACATCAATTTCAAGTTCAATTCTCTAAATTTTACGATGGTTAATGTGTTAGATTTCATGCGAGCATTAGAGACTTTGCACGAGTAGAATCTTGATATATAAATATATATATATATATATATATATATATAATCTTTGTAATGCTCTTAAAAGTAGGTTAGGTTGTAACTCTATTTTCAAATTGGTCAAACCCATAAATCAACCCAAATTTTCGATTTTTCAAAAATTCAACTCAACCCAAATTGAAAAAAAAAATTATAATTTGGATTGGACAGTCCATATTAGTCATGTTATTGAGTCATATGAAGACACCTAATTAGAACCTAAATAATTGAAATATCCTTTTATTTTTTATATTTGATTCCTTATGCTTTCCTTCTTTAGAATGTAACTAAAGAATGGCTTCTTTGCCATTTTGGGCATTATTGAACAAACAATTGACTAAAATTGTTTAGGCAATAATGAAGCAATCAAGCTGGTGTTATTTATGGTACTAAAGGGATAGGATAAGATAAGATTTGATGTCACAAACTAAGCACAAGAAATAAAAATACAAATAATAAATAATAAATAATGGTTAGATCTTGGACAATATTGTAAAACACAAAATTGCTGATATATTTAGTATTTCTTTTAACAAGTTGAACACAAATATGATTTTATTAATTTTGATTTTAAAAACCTTATTTTAATGGAACCAGCTGTTATTGGTATTATTAATAATTTATAGAATCGTAGGAAAGCCTTTACCCTTTATTTCTATTTATATATATATAATAAAGGTAAAGGTCTCTTGTACCCGAGTTAAGTTGGAGAAATTTTTTGGACCAATCTCAAATTTTGGGTTAATTGGGTTGACGATCATAGTAACTTGAATAGAGTTTACGATTGAACCCAACCAAACCTTCTATTGTCGGGTAGGATTGGGTTGTGTTGTAGTCTTATTTTTTTTGTTTAATTATTTAAAAAATCATAATACATATTAAATTAATATGTATCAGAGTCAACCACCAGACGATGTGTCAACTTTCTCGTTCTTTCCCAAAGGGGGTAGACACGAGGCGGTGTGCCAGTAAGGACGTTGGATCCCGAAGGAGGGTAAATTTTGGGGCAGTCTCACATCAATTAGAGAAAGGAAAGAGTGCTAGCGAGTATGCTGGGCCCCAAAGCGGGGTGGATTGTGATGTCCCACATTGGATGGGAAGGAGAACAAAACATTATTTATAAGGGCGTGGAAACCTTCCCCCAGCAAATGTGTTTTAAAGCCTTGAGGGGAAGCCCGAAAGGGAAAGCTCAAAAAGAACAATATCTGCTAGCGGTGGATTTGGGTCGTTTCAAATTATTTAAAAAATCATAATACATGTATAAAACTCAAATATTAAACATTCAAATATATTTAATTTTCATAATAATCCTAAAAGTAGGTTGGGTTGGGTTCTAACCCTATTTTCGAGTTGGTTAGATTGACTCGACCAAAAACAGATTAACTCACGAAACTAACTTGAATTTTTGGTTTTTGACCAAAAAATCAACCTAACTTAAACTTTAAAAAAAATATATATATATATATTTTTTTACCGTTTGAGTTTGGTAGTCCGAGTTGGTCGAAACATCGCGTTTGCCCCTAATTTATGAAATATAAAACTATATGAAATTAAAGCACTTATTGAGCCGATTTGATGATTATTGGTTGTCTTCATTATAAAAGTTTGATGAAAATAATGAAACATATTATATGCATATTATCAATTATATTCCCTAAATTAAAGGCAATAATTACAGCAAATAAAGCAATCATGATCCGACAAAAAAATAAAAAATTAAAAAAAAAAAACTCCAATATATTTATAGATTGCTAAATTTACGCTTGTATTACCATATTTAACTTGATTAATGAAAACCTTACACTTTCATATTAATAAAATTTAGA
Source organism: Cucurbita moschata (assembly GCF_002738365.1). NCBI lineage: Eukaryota > Viridiplantae > Streptophyta > Magnoliopsida > Cucurbitales > Cucurbitaceae > Cucurbita > Cucurbita moschata. The sequence goes on from NW_019268533.1 coordinate 4,177,085, forward strand.
TTCTGAATTTGTATAGAACTTTATAGGTTTGACTTAAAATTTATACACGAACATATAAACAAATCAAACAAAATTTAATAAATAAAAATATTTACGAAAGTATATGAACCTACCCATATACAAAAAATAATGAGGTGATTTCTTATTTGATTTATGTTCCAAAGCTCGTTATATTTAGTATATGGGTAGGTTCAGATTATGTCCTACTCAATATAAAATCTAAATTTATTATTATAATCTTGAACCGTATGTAGTTAACATTACAAGGAATTGTAACGATTCGACTTTCTAACATCATAGATTGATCAAAGCTTGTTACTATATATATGCATACATCATTAGCGAACAAATGAAAATATGCACATCGCAAACCAGTATCGTGCTTGACATATTAGGTCAAATATCTTAGTAAAATTTAGGGTTCAAGAAGAAGATACTCAATAGAAATTCGAACTTACCTACCTTTTGAATCATAATGTTGTATTTACACGAGAGTAGATATATGGTTTTTGGTCTTCCTCTCACATCAAACTCGTAGAAGTTGAACTAATCATTGATTCTCCGAACCCTAGATTTGATTCTCGAGGGTCTGGTCCATAGATTTTGTTCGAGTAGCTCGAGTGCTAGTTAGCTCTGGACTTGATTAAAAATATCATAACATATACAAATAATAATAATAATTAAACGAGAAAGACAACAAGAACGTTGGAAGCTCATTAGAAAAAGAAAAGGAAAATAAAATGAAAAGGTGATGACATTCAAGGGAAATGGACATCTTACCTTATCCAACAATTGTTATTTGCTTGTACTAAGAAACAAAACAATTGTTATTTGTTTGGTTTGGTCCCTTGTCTTTTATATAACCCACACGATGAACTAAATTAACAAGGAAATCCAACCATTGATTTCTCTATCTTTTACATAATCGACGATCAGCATTTTTTCTATAAAAAAAATGAACGCAATTATTTTATTAAAACATTGTTATAAAATTAAAAACTTTAAATCGTTAGGGACATAAATTAACAACATTTTTAATTATTCTTTCATACAATATTAATCCTCAGCTAACAAGCTTTAAAGAGCCATCAAAATCATTAGAAGTCCATTTTCATGTATAAAAAAATGGTGTTTAAAAGTTTATAACTAAATATTAAAATGAGTAGGTTTAGAAATAATTTTGAATACGACAAAAATGATTTTAAATATTTGAAAATCTTCTCAAATAGTTGTAGGATGATCGTCGAGTAGCGTTCTACTCGATTAGGCGAACACGAGTGAGAGATGATTAGTTTTTTCTATTTGCTAGGAGGAAAACTGTGAGATCTCACATCGGTTGGGGAGGAGAATAGAGAATTTATCTTTATATAAGACTGAATTTCAAATCTTTTAGGAAAAGCTCAGAAGAGAAATCCCAAAAAGGATAATATATTTTAGGGGTGAGTTTAGGATGTTACAAATGATATCATCGGGCGATGTATTAGCGAGGAGGCTGAGCCACGAAGGGGGTGGGGACACAAGGCAGTGTGCTAGTAAGAACGTTGGAGTCTCGAAGGGGGTGGATTGGGGGTCCCACATCATTAGAGAGAGGAACGAGTGTCAGCGAGAACGCTGGACCTAAAGAGGCGAGGTAGATTGTGAGATCTCACATCTATTAGGGAGGAGAATGAAACATTCTTCATAAGGGTTTCTTTAAAAAAAAAAAAAAAAAAAAAAAATCGAAAAGAGTTTGGAATACAATAAAAATACCTTAAAATCACTTTCAAACATGTCTTAACCTTAAAATCATTTTCAAACATGTCTTAATCACCGTAAGTCTTTGAAAATTTAAAACTCGAGATTCCTCTCGTAGGTTTAATCCCACTTGTTGAGCAAAGATAATTGAATAAAAGAAATTAATAATAATAATTATATTGGTCAACTAAGTGTACATTTTCTATGAAACCTTGAAAGTGTCCTCTCACTATTAATATCATTTTTTTTCCCTTTGTTCGCCCACTATTATGAACTATTGATTAATACCTTCTAACTAATAACTAAATAATTCAACTCAACGTCATAAAAATAAGAAAATCTTAAATGGTAAGAGGCTAAGCTATAAAAAATTTGATCGAAAGATGGCGGCCGTCCACTAGATAAAAAAGAAACTACCCAAAAATCTCTCCCTTTGATCTCTTATTCATCCCTCTCAGTTGAGCAATTTTGTAGATTTTCAATAGATCGAGTGGCCGTGAGGTTCTAATTCGTCTATGAGCAGTCGGTTTTCAACATAACTGAGAATATATCGTTGGGAAAGAACGTAAGTTTTGTTCTCTAACCTTCCTTTTTGTCATCGGTGTAAATTCTATACAATTTTTAGATCTGAAACGAATGGAATATTTTAGACTAAAAAATAAAATTTCAAGAATCGGACATGTTTTGTTATGATGTTGAATTACGATTTGAAACTAAATATCGAGAACGATCCAAATGTCTTAGGAATCTAGGTTTTTGGATTAGAAAATGTAATACCAAAATATTGACATGCTACTCCAATCGTCCGATTGTTCTGTCAATTTTGGCATTAGAACAAAATACCAAAAATCATGGGAAAAATACGTTACGTCGTTGATGAATGTGATATGTTATGAAAATATGGTAGCATATTGTACACTATCTTATGAAACGATTATGCTAAGTATTAAATGAACGAAGGTACGTATTACATCACAAATACATGGCATGATTTTAAACTATGGGGACCTCATGCATAATGTATGCTCACGTGCATTAGAATATTTCCCCGTTATGATTAGTATGGACATGTACCTTACGACATTTATGTTCGTCGTGATGTTATGACATAGTATTGTATATGAGAATATTTGCTAAAACTACCGCACCTAAATGGTAGTGAAGGTTCTCTCTTTATAATTGTTAGAATCATATAAATTACAAAGGAAATAAAAATAATAAAGGGTCAAATATGATAACTTATTAACCGTAATAGAATGCTAAATATTATACCATATATTTGCATATAATAAATGGTCAAATATGATATTTATGTTAAAGGGTAAATATCCTCAAAATATTTGTCTATAATAAAGAGTCAAATATGGTAACTATGTTAAACTGTAATTGAAGGCAGAATTTCCTTAATCATACCGATACTTGTCTATAATAAATGGTCAAATATGATACATATGGTAAACGTAATTTAGGACTAAATATCTTTAACACCTAAACGTCGTATTTGAACTAAAGTTCAGTTTATGGGGAAGTGCTAAAGATATTTAGTCCTCAATTACGGTTTAATATGTATCATATTTGACACAAATATCTTATATGATATTTAGCCTTCTATTACGATTTAACATGGGTATAATATTTGACCTTTTTATTATAGGAAAAAATCTACTATCCATTTATTATTCTTCCCATTTATTTGGTAGTTTATTTGATTTCGTAAATATTATAAATAGAGAACTTCTGATTTTAGAGTTAAAATGGCCGCATCTATCATATTTGACTCAAATGTCTTATATTATATTTAGACTTCCATTATCATTTACCATAGATATCATTAGTGGTGTACATGGTCCGAGTTGAGTTGGGTTGAGGGATTTTTTTGACCCAACCCAAAAGTTCGGGTTGGTTGAATTGGTAACACAACCCAACCTGCAAATTTTCACAACCCAACTCAACCCAACCCTCTATTTTCGGGTTGGGTTCGGGTTGGGTTGGGTTGTCGGATTGTCAAACTTTTTATTTTTAAGTTTTATTTATCCACAATTTATAATTATTGGGATACAATCTTGGATAAAATATATTAAAATTCACAAACAAACCAACCCAAATCAATCTATAATTATTCAAAAAAAAAAAAATCAATGAATAAATACCTAGTAAAAATGGTAACATATTAACATCTTTCAAGATTGTCATAAACTAAAAACAGATAATATATTGACATTTCTTAAGAAGAAAAAATATAAGAATAGATGAAGAAATCAAATATAATCAATAAAAAATGATTAGTTTAAAGATATGGTATATAAAATAAAGTATAAAATTTTTTTAATTAAAATGATCTCGGCTTAGAAAAATAAAAATATATATAAATCATTATTATTATAATGTTGCAACAAATAGATAATAAATATATTAAAATTTAGAATTATTTATTTTAGTTTAATAACAAAAATTTTAAATATATTTAAACTATTTTTTTATTGATTTATTTGTGTGGACTATATGTTGATTCAGAGCTACAATAACGTTAGAACGGTCAAAATATTTGAATTTTTAAAATTCGTGAAATAAAAACAATATGCTTTAAAAATTAGATATATATATAATTTATGAACCTTCAATACCATAAGCATTTATTTCCAAATAATTTAATTGTATGTATAAATTATAATTAATAAACTTATTTTAAACCATATCCTTAAATTAAATGAGGATGGTTTATTAGTTTATCTGTATCATAAATAATATATTTAAAAATAGTATAAAATGGGTAAATAGCTATTTAAAAATAGAATAAAATATATTAATAGTTATATATTAGTTTATTCATATTTAACTAAAATTAAATAAAATAATAAAAAAAATATGTATTTACTAATTAATACGGAAAGATTCTTAATATATTTTATATATTTTTATTTGGCTCAGGTCAATTTGAAGATTTTGGCCCACGAACTCGAAATCGAACCGATTCACTTCGGGTTCAGAGAAATGAACTCAACCCTATCCGAAATGCTAATTCAACCCAACCTAATCGTTATAGTTCGAGTTGGGTTGGTCTGGGTTGTCAGGTTGTCGTGTTGAATGTACACCCCTAAGTATTTTATTTTTACAGATCATAAATAAAGTCCCATGAACAAAAATTTCGGATTCACCGTTGTGAGACGTGAGCTGAAATTTCTATTATATCCTTAAAAAATTTTGAAATTAAAAAAAAAAAAAAAAAAAAAAAAAAAAAAAAAAAAAAAAAA
>NW_019268533.1:4182379-4211837 GCF_002738365.1 Cucurbita moschata
AAAAAAAAAAAAAAAAAAAAAAAAAAAAAAAAAAAAAAAAAAAAAAAAAAAAAAAAAAAAAACTAGGTTTATACCATTAGTAGAAATATCAAATATTTTTATAAAATTAAATATAGACATTTACATTTAAAACCTTATTTTATAAGGAAAATTATGGTATGGACTGATGGGCTAGTGAAATAATTTTAGAATGGGCCTAAGCAATGTGAAATAAGTTTAAGAAAGGCCTGATTTGCCATGATGAGAAATTTGTATTCTTATAAAAGTAATTATAAATATCCTAAGTGTTTTTCTTTAACGTGATACTCGATTTAAATTTGAGCTTTCGATGTCACGGTAGAGGTGTTCAAAAAATTTGATAACCCAAAAATTCGATCAACCCAATTCAACCCGTACAATTTGGGTGGATTATGAACTTATTTGAGTTCAATTGGATTCAAATAGATGAAAATTTTTATAAATTAGGTCGAGTTAAACTGAAAAAAATTTATGGTTGGGTTGAGTTCAGTATTTAACAAGGATCGTTTGGGTTGAAAAAAATTTACAACTCGAGCAATTAGATTGGGTTTAGAAAATGTCTTAACTCATCTAACCCACCTCACGAACACCTCCATATCAAAAAGATGAATATATGTCAATTACCGTTAAAATTCGGTTCATTTTATCGCCTAATATGATACGCATTAACTTACCCTAACAATTATTGCTGAAACTTAATAGTGATGGATTGTATTTGGAGCCTACCAATAATTAAAAGTAAACAAAGCATATATATATATATATATATATATATATATATATATATATATATATATTATTTCCACTATCAAATTATTAGTAATTTAATTATTGTTGTGTTGGTGACCCAAAAATTTGTTTGATCAAACAAGCATTACAAATACTTTTAATTTAATATTCTATACTTTGATACTATATAGTATGTTGTTAGGTTACAATAATCATCTTTAATATACTAAGAATGAACGTATCATATAATAAAATCAAATATTATGAAGGGTTAGGGGGCAAAGTTTGTTTTAATTTATTCATCTTTTCAAACTTAAATCTTTCCTCTAATGGGAAATGGTTTTTGTTTGGTTTCCAAATCTTTCAACAAAAGATTTATGGGATTTTCTCCACCTTCACCCAATTGTTGGATGAGTTAATATTAAATTGAGTTGGATCCGATCTTGTTTTGAACTAGCCAAGATTTAGCCACATGGTTTGTGTTATCTTAGATCATATTTTATTTATACAAAATGACTGATGAAACCTAAATTTACGATCAATTTTGAGATTTACTTTTAGTCTCGATTATCATTTGATGCACCTTATTTTTCTACGCACGACACTTGCACATGCACATGGATTCACTAGATGAGCACCGATATTATATTCTACAAACTTGACTATGGGCTTGCGTGCACTCACGTATGTGAAACTAATACAGGAAAGGAGCACGCAAATAAAATATTGTAAATGTATGTGTTCGTACAAGACATGCCTGGAGAAATACAACATATATTGTAAATCTATGACCGAATGATCATACAACATATATGAGATCCCACTTTTCAAGTCACCCATTTGATGATATGGTGCATGTATAGAGAATTATCAACCATATCCATACATGATGCATGTTTATTACTTCTCTATTTCATAATAACACGTGTCTTACATGAAACATACAATAATATTATAATTATGACTAATGATACATGAACGTTCATTTATCACATCATCATTTATTTCAATAGCTTGTAATTTAAAATATCATGATATGTTTTATTTATACGTTAAACGATTCATCTGCCCAAAGTTGTAGAAGTCCAACGGTTAGTTCACTTTCGCATTGAGCTTAATCCAATGATTATTTGCTTCCATTAGCTAACTTTCACTTAGATTCAACCATAACGGGTCTAATTTTAATATGTCAATTCTAATCCTCGGTACAATGATTCCATCTATCATAATCAAACTTGATTAACGCTCGATTGAATGACTCATCTGCAATCTACTACAAAAATTGTTTGAATTCTTAAAAATGACAAAATATGATGCTCAAATTTCTAAAGAGCTATTTTTGACATTTTATTAGGCGTTGAGGTGAATATGACTACTCTTTACCAATTTAAATTATTTGAAGTTAAGTTTAGATTATTTTATGCAATTTTAACGTAGAATTCCAAATTATGATTATGGAACTCCTTATGTAGAATTAGATTTCAAGGAGAAGTTTTAAGCTAGCATCAAGGAAGCGTGGTGACTTCGGTTTAGGCTAATCAAGTAAGTGATTCTACTGTTGAACGCTTAGTTGGATGAATTGCATGTTGTATGAATGATGCGTACCATGTGACCCCTCCACATGTCATATTTTATGATTGTATGATGTGATGAGTTATTGCTCTAGCATTATACTATGATATGATTATGTTTTGTTATAAAATTACTTTGTGATTTTAATGTTGTACAATGCATGGAGCCACGTACCTTGTTAGTATGTTCACTCTATACCTACGAGACATTGATAAATCATGTATGATAACCATGAAAGATATGTTCAATATATGTATGCATGTCTCATAGGAACGTTATGTCATGAAAAGAATAGAGGTTTGACTTGCATCATAAGTATATGTCATATTTTGATACTATGGGACCTCATGCATTTTGTATGTCATGTGCATTGGGATACTTACTCATGATGATTAGTACGGACATGTAACTTACGATATTTATGTACGTCATTATATTATGTTGGCTCCTTTCTCTTAGTAGTTCAGTCACATTATGAGAATGCGCTAGTTGTCATTGTCGTACTTTTTCAACCATGCAGCGTTCTAATCTTGACACGTCAAGACCAATCTAATAAGCAACAACTCGAGTTTTCAACATATTCTCACGTTTTCTAAAACATTTCTCTCAAACATGACCTGATGCTTGAACATACGCTAATATTGTCTAAAAAATCCAAATTTCATACGGCTGACTTGTTCGCTAGGTTAGAATAAGTGTTGCACAATCATTGACTTGTTGCCACAAAAGTTGTAACCATGACGAGCATGTTCGGTAACTTCTCACTATCCTTCAAATGCCCACTAAAAGAAAACATGAAATTAAAATAATAAACAAAGTCTTCAAAGAAACAATCAAACTAGTGTTATTTATGACCTACAAATGTACTTCCAAAACACCGAAGGGTTCTTCCTCACTTTTGAGTCAGCTTATAACATATGAAATAAAAGCCTGAAAAGGAAAATTCAAATAGAACAATATCTGCTAGCGGTGGGCCTGGATCGTTACAAATTTTATCTTCCACATTTCTTTTTAATAATTTTGAAACTCTCTAATTGTTAATCAAGATTTAATTTTTAAAGGGTATTTCGTAATTTGCTTGAACGATTTATATCAAAATGTGTGAGTTTGTAACGTACATGTTTTCATTTCACTTTGAATGACGTAAAAATGCTTATAGTAACAAGTCTCGAGTCGGCCTAAGATTTAGAAGTCATATCATTAGGGTTTTTTTTTTTTTTTTTTTTTCACTTTATGAACAATGGGGAAATTAAAAGATGGTTACACCATGGTGATGCCGACCATAAAATGCTGCCTTCTGGAAGAAAGTCAGACATAGAAATTAGGGCTTCATTTTATCTTCAAATATAAAATAAAATTAAAAAGAAACAAAAAGTTAATATCGTTTGTGGGATGACCTAATAAATTGATCGTAAGACTTTATATCAGTACCTTAGTGACTTGTCAGGTCAATGTCTACCATTACTACGATATTATATATATATATATAACTATAAAAAAAACAGCAATTTTAAAAAGAAAATTTTAAAAAATGTATCCTTAAAAAACAATTGGGAAGCATGTAATCATGATTCATGTTAATCGCTTTAATTCATCATCTAATAATGCAGTTTTGTCCCAAGTTCTATAAACACGACTCAGTGTAACAACACAAGTTCACCAGTAGTCGATATTGTTTTCTTTCAATTTTTCTTTTCGGTATTTTTCTTAAGATTTTTTAAAACGTTTTCACACTCTTATCAAGAATGTTTCGTTCCCCTCCCGAACCAATGTGGGATCACTCAATCCACCTCTCTTTGAGGGTCAACGTCTTTGCTGGCACTCGTTCCTTTTTTTCAATCGATGTGAGATCTCACACATAATATCATATAAAATACACTTATTTCACGGAATATGAGCAACCTTTACAATAAGATTTCTTTAGAACTAGGACGGTTATGTAACTTAACCATTCATATTTTAACAAGTCAAACAGTTGATTAATAAGAGTTTCATAAGATCTCGGGCTTCTGTTGTGGTGTGTTCTTTTTAATTATCGAAATAAATTTTAGTCACTAAGAAAACTCCCATAAGAAATAATGATGAAGTAGAGAAGTATTTATGTTGGTATTTATGTAACGACCCTAGCTCATCGGTAGCAGATATTGTCCTCTTTAGGTTTTTTTCTTCCCAACTTCCCTTCAAGGTTTTTAAAACGCATCTATTATGGAGAGGTTTTCACACCCATACAAAGAATGTTTCGTTTTCCTCTCTAACCGATGTGGGATCTCACAATCCACTCCCTTCATGTCCTAGCGTCCTCACTGATACTCGTTTCTCTCTACCATCAATGTGGGATCTCACAATTTAGCCTTCAATTTATTCGGACGTAAAAGTAAGAGAGAATAAAAGGGAATGTGAAGATGTGTACGCGTAGCTAATGTTGTCCATGTGTTTGTTTGGTGGGTACAATGTTTTGTTGACTTTACAGTAAAAGTAAGAATGAAACTTAAGATTGAGAGACAGATAAACACAACATTCACTCCAAACATTTTTGTTTTTGTTTTTGTTTTTTAAGAAAAGAAAGCTGATGGTTTGAGTCAACCAATGAGCTTGAATGAATGGCTGTGCTTAAAATCATAAAATAATAAAATAAAAATAAAATAAAAAGTGGTGATTGTCTGAATATATATGAAGTGGATGATGATCACTACGTCATCACTTTTTTGTTCATTTGGTGATGAAATTTGGTATCGAAAGAGACATTTTTGAATCTCATCAAATTCTTAGTTGGATCTGACTCAAAGATGCAAACAAAATAGACTCTTTACAATAAACAACACCTAATGCTCACCACAACCATATTATATAATTCGTGTTTATATTAAGAACCTAAATTGATAGATCGATCACAAAATCATTTGACAAGTTTTGAAATTCGATAAAAATTCTAAACCTCAAATCCTAAAAACAAATTTTGAAACTCGATAGAAACCCTAAACCCCAAACCCTAAAAACGACTTTGAAATCTGATAGAAATCCTAAACCCCAAACCCTACCGATAAGTTTTGAAATCTAACAGAAACCCTGGACTCCAAATCCTAAAGACAATTTTTGAAATCGGATAGAAACCCTAAGACAAGTTTTGAAACCCGATAGAAACCCTAAACCCTAAACCCTTTTAAAATTTTGTTTCTCTACAAAGTCTCTTTTAGTGTGTGCATGTTGGTTTGAATTCTATTTTGGACCTTAAACTTTTAAATTTATTTCATTTTAGTCTTTAAACTTTTGAAATATGTCTATTTTCATCCCTAAACTTTCGTGTTAATTTCATTTTAATCCTTGAACTTATGTAACAATAATTTGATCTTGGTTATAGGCCATTTTTGCGATCTAATTTCTACTTCTCTAAAGCTTATCTCTAACCTATTTGACTTGAAATTAGGCTCGTATTCGTATTCAAATCAAACCCACCCACTTTTTTTAGCGATTAGAAAAATGGGTTTGTATTAATCCAACTTAATTTACTTTTAAATTTGTTGGGTTGATAAGGCAAAGATATAATTTTGGATTGGAAATCACATAAACAAAAGTGCACGTTTTATAGTGCCATTGGAATTGGCTTGTTCTTCATGTGATTTGGACAACATTCTTTGTTCATTAATTATACTAAGTACTTAATTAGTGCTTTAATTTTCTTAAAAGATAAATATTAAGTAAAGAAATGCTTGATTATGTCTTAAAAACATTACTTTGATATCATTTAGGACACATGTTTCCAATCCAAGTGTTTATGTGTGGATTATCAAAACTACTTTTATTATAAAAATAAATAATAATGTATACGTAAAGAGAGAAGCTTGTAGAAAAGAAACTATGTGGAAATTTAAAGTTTGTGAAATAATGTGTAATAAAACATGCATACAAGAATTTAAACATTTTTGGTGAATGAAAGTGGTTTTTGTTGCAATTTATAGAAATATATTTGACATCGATAAAGTATTTTCGATTATCTCTTGTACCCAACTCACTCGAGCATAGTTATGTGGATAAATTGTCAATTACCATCAGAAATATTAATAGTTCGAGCTCCAGAAATTTGATATTTTTTTTTATCTCGACCTAAGTAAATGGCTTGGATGTTTAAATAAATAATGAAAGTCAATGAAGTTTCTCTACGTAACTATCTCGGAAGTTGGTAATTTGTTCTCCACTTATCATTTTTAAAATTTTTTTTTTTTTTCGTGATTTAAAAGAATGGCTTGGATGTCTAAACAAGATATGAAAGACCAATGAAGTCGGTACCCAATTCGAGTATAGTTATATGGATAAAGTATCAATTACCATATGAAATATCAGGTTCAATCTCCTCCCACCGATCATTGAAAATATTAGGATTTTTTTTTTTTGTTCTTGTTCTGATCATACATGAATGGCTTCGATGTCTAAACAAGACGTGAAAGGTCAATGAAGTTGATACTCAATCGAGTATAGTTATATGGATAAAAATATCGATTACTATATGAAATATTAGGTTCGATCTCCACCCTCTGATCCTTAAAAAAAAAGTTGGGTTTTTTGTTTTTATCTAATCGAATGCTTGAATGTCTAAACAAGACCTGAAAGGCCACTGAAGTTTGTACCGGATGATACGAGTATAGTTCCGTAGATAAAATATTAATTATTATCTGAAATATCAATGATTCGATGGCATCCTTGAAAAAATTGGAACTTTTTTGTTTTGATACAAAGGAATGGTGTGGATGAATGACTAAAGAAGACATGAAAGGGCATTGAAGTGGGAGAGCTTTTATTAAATATCAACGTTGATCAACACAATGATCTTTGCCTTTCCCACACTTTTTAGTTACATGTTGGTATCATGCCTAACAGTTGTATTCCCTTGTGGAATAACAATCTTCCATTTTCTTTTATAGCCAATTTTGGATTAAAACCCTTCAAGTTTAATGCTTTAATGCAAAACATGAACGTTTATCTACTGGGTTATGTCTGAGTTAACCTCTAATCTGTAAGCTTAAATTTGACGGTCATGTATATGTGTGAGATCTCATACCGGTTGGAGAGGAGAACGAAGCAATCTTTATAAGGGTGTGGAAACCTCTCTCTAACAGACCGTTTTAAAACTGAGGAGAAACCCAAAAAGAATAATATCGGTTAGCGATGGGTTTTGACTGTTTCAGTACGCATGTGAAGATATGGGTGTGGGTATACACATGCACGCGTGCACACCAGTGTGAGAAGGGGTCACTAGAATAGTCTCGATAATAAGTATTGTTCTATGTAATACTCATCATATACTTGCACACGGCCACTATCTTCTTTGTAAAGGAGCAATATTTGTACGATTTCACTATTGGTTGGGTAAAATCTTCGATCCCTACGTACCTTTAAAATTTTAGGTCAAATCTGTATAGAATATATTGAATTGATTTATGAGCCACCTTGCACCAATGATTCTACTTCAGCTCACAAAAACACCCTTTGAAGCATAGATAGGCTTCCAAATATGCACTAACCATTCTTTTTGGACTTTGTTTTTTCTTTCTGGATGGTCATAAATGTTTGGATTGGCCTAATTTTATGGTTTTTTTTTTTTTATATGTAATTATTTCAGTTCTTTATTATTATTATTATTATTTTGCTTCTTTTTCAACTTTTAGGTTTGATTGTGAGTGTGGCTGGCTGGATCTCACTCTTGTGGTTTCTATTAAAGTATAAAAGAAAAGGTTGGATAAGAAAATATTATGAATATGAAAATAATATAAAGAATTCGTTTAGTTTTTTATTACCTATTTTTTAGACGGTTAAGAAGTCGTTACGGACGATCCTTAAGTAACTTTGTTAAGAATGAGAAATAGAATTGGGATCGAAGGTGTATTCTTCATTGATATTCATAATGTTTAAATAGGATACAAGCTATCAACTAATACCTACAAATATTGATAATAAAATAAAATATACTACTAATCAAATCATAAAAGAAATAATATTAACGGTAAGATATATTAATTATAATATATTCTTCGAATATTATATCTCAACAAACTTGTTCTTATCGAATCTTAACTTTGTAATAGATATCAACTTTTTTTTCCCTTTTGTTCTCCAATTCAATTTTATTTGCAAATGATTAAATAACATTTTTCAAATATAGCAACACCAATACGTGCACCATTGATGTAGTCATTGATTATTAACGGGATGAGCTTAATCCAACATCGATCGATCAAAGTGTGTCATTTTCTTTGTAGTAGATATTTAGCCAAAATTGGAGATCTATCAATTTTTATAAGAAAAAGGCATGGCATGTTTTTAAAGCTAGCAAAAAGAGACATTGTTGAATACTCTCTCGAGTTTCATTGTTTGAATAGGAAATTGTTTGAAACGTTCTCCACCAAATAGCTTTAGACCCAAGTAATTCGGAAAATGAAATCGATGGACAATTCATTTATAGGTTCACTAAAGTTATTACTCGTTTAATCTCATCTCACCTAGGTCTTTCCATTTAACTCTTCTCTTTTCTATTTCAACTTTTTCACTCGACAAAAACTAATACCGCATCGCCATCTTACATAATATCATTAGGAAACAAGTTATTGACCTAACAACTAAACTAAGAACATATCGTTTTCGTTTCAACTTATTGTTGGGTTTCCATGAAGTTAGAAAGTCGTGAGACAAGCAACAACTGACCATCGCTATCTTGCACGGTTTGAAATATAATCGACATATATTCATTCCTATACTAAAGGTTTGAGATCTTTATCGGGAATTGATATACATATCTGTTTTCAATTTATGTAATACTAGATGAAGACGGCACAAACGTGTTCATACACAAGAAATTTGAGGGCACAAATTAATTGATGTACAATAGAAAATATGTTCTAGCTGCATCTATAGCATGAGAGACAGAAATTTGACGTAATCAGCTCAAATGAGTAAATGCAAACTTTTAAGTTTTTTTTTCCTTTTTGGGATAAAATTTGGCATAAATTATTGCCAAAAACATGGGGCTTAACGTGAAAGCAACTTCTAAATTGGCATCAAAATGATGTATATCCAAAACAACAATCAAACATTGTACACACCAACATAAAACAAAATATACTCGGTTTATAACCTTTGATAACACTGTAAAAGGATCCCATCAATTACTTAATATATATATATATATATATATATATATATATATATTAGTCAAACTATATATATACCGGTGGAAGATTAAAATCTCGGACCTTAAATTCGAAGGTATACTTTGACCAGTTAACGCAAATAGATACAATAATATTCACAAGTAACTCGTGTGTATAATACTCTTTTAATAATAATGGAACTAATTATTCTTCCAAAATTTTGTGAATCGAATCACTACCATATCAATCCATTTGTTTTAATAACTTCGAATGATAAGTTCGGGCACTTCATTTGAATTTATTCTTTCAACAGTTGTATCACATTTTCATCCAATCATTTATATTTGTGAGATCTTACATCGATTGGTGAGGAGAACAAAATATTTCTTATAAAGGTGTAGAAATCTCTCCCTAGTGACGTGTGTTAAAAATCGTGAAGCTGACAGCAATACACAATGGACTAAAGCAAACAATATCTACAAGCGGTAGGCTTGGACTATTACAAGTGGTATTAGAGCCAGACACCGAACAGTGTGTTTGCTGGGCTCCCAAGAGGGATGGATTATGTGATAACACATCGGTTGGAGAGGAGAACGAAACATTCCTAATAAGGGTGTAGAGATCTCTCCCTATAGACGCGTTTTAAAAGCAGTGAGGCTAACAGTGATATATAATGAGCCAAAGCGTACAATATCTGCTAGCAGCGGACTTGAATTGTTACAAACGGTATCAGAGCCAAATACCGAACGGTGTACTCGCTGGTCTAGGAGGTAAATTGTGAGATCCCGCATAAGTTAAAGAGGGGAATGAAGCATTCCTTATAAGGGTACGAAAACCTCCCCCTAGTAGACAAATTTTAAAAATTGTGAAGTTGATAGCGATATGGAACAGACCAAAATGGACCATATCTTTAAAATAGATAAGTCTAAATAAACCAAGTTTGGAGAGAGCAAGCTCAAGTTTGATCTTAGATAATGTATAGGAATATAATAAAGTTTCACATTCCCTATATCTTATTAAAGGGAGTATCCAATCTTGATTGCAAAGGATATCCTTTGAAGAAACTAGTAAAATCCCAACACAGCTATCTCAAGTTTCATCCTACATAATGTGTTCTCTCCAGCCAATTTACAAGCTTCAAGCTTATGAGAGAGCTGTGATTATCTAACCTAACTACATTTTGGGACATGATCATCTAATCCAAGTAATTAGTCACAGTAGCCAATGTAGCAGTCACAACTACGACATATTTACAGAAAGAAGTTAAAAAAGATTTTAACTATATGCCTGCAGCCAAATCAAACAATAATTACTTGGTTTCTATGCTGTCGATGTCAAAAAAATATATGGGCACTAAGTGATGCATAGTGAATGGTACAAAGGGTAACATTAATTAAAAACAATACTAATCAAAAGAATCTATGTCAGA
The DNA here is from genome assembly GCF_002738365.1 of Cucurbita moschata. Classification (NCBI taxonomy): domain Eukaryota; kingdom Viridiplantae; phylum Streptophyta; class Magnoliopsida; order Cucurbitales; family Cucurbitaceae; genus Cucurbita; species Cucurbita moschata. Next base: position 4,193,267 of record NW_019268533.1, read on the forward strand.
TCTCTTTCTATCAAGCATAAAACATTTAAAAACAAAATCCCTATAATGTTTGTTGTTTGGAATCCTTAGGAGGCCAAAAGAATAGATTAATCAAAGTTCACTGCATCTCAAAGGGAGTGATCAATCCTGTAAAAAGAAGAGGAAAAAAATAAAGGGTTTTTGGACATTTGGATGACCCCACAATTCTCTCTCTAAATCTCTACCGTTCAACCCATTCTTCCCTTGTCTATTTATACACACTTCCTATTTTGTTTAGAGTCTCAAGACTTGTGTCTTTTCTCGTCAGCATTACATTACTTCACAAACTTCCTCCTCTGCTTTGCTCTCTTCCTATACTTACTTCCATCAAACATCATTCATCAATGGCTTGCTTGGGGATGATTTGTAATGAGGTCAGTATCAAATGAAACCAACTTTTCTTTTCTTTGCTCTGTCTCTCTCTCTGTGTTTAAAGTTTTGAATATGAAGAAGAACAAGAAGAAGCACATTTCACAGTGAATTTTGTTTTATGGGTACAGAATTTGAAGGATGGTGAGACAAAAGAGAGGGATGTTTGTACTCTTGATGGGACCGTTGATTGGCATGGCCAACCTGCAATCAAATCAAAATCTGGTGGATGGGTTGCTGGGATCATCATACTCTGTAAGACCATATTACCATCTCTCTCTAATTCAAGCTCTATCTCTCTCTCTCTCTCTTACACACCCAAAATGACCCATAAACCAACTTATTTCTCTATAAGCTTCTGTTGGTACATTTTCAACATTGAGCAGTTCAACCAAGATTCTATCTCCTACTTGTTTTCTTCATTAGCTTATAGAGAGAGAGAGAGAGAGAAGAAGAGGAAGAAGCAGAAAGTGCAGAGCTTATAGTGATATGTAGGAAGTGGTTTCAGAAAAATCGAGAAGTTTTGGTGGGGTGTTAAGAGGGAAAGAGAAATAGTTGTTAATGTTTTGTTTGGATTTGGAAAAGATAAGTGGAGGTTCATACTAGAGATGTGAAACAGCTTCTCACTGATTTTAATAAATACAGAAAAGAACAGAAAATGAGAGAAATAAGGATGGGTTTATTGCCTTACATTTGGCACCACACAGCGAGCCAAGTGTTGGAGCCTCCTTGCATGCTACTCTCTCCTCCACCTAATTCAAGCCAGCCCAAATTGACACTAGCTTAGAGAGAGAGGGGAGGGGGCAAGAAACCAAAAATGATGTGAGAGATTTATCAAGAACTATGATTTATTGTCGCATTCACTCCATGGGAGCTGGACGACAAGAGAGGGAGATTTCTTAAGGACTGTGCTTTCTTGCCCCATTGACTCCATGGGAGCTGGACGACAAGAGAGAGAGTTTTCTTAAGAACTGTGCTTTTCTTGCCTCATTGACTCCATGGGAGATGGACGACAAATGAGCAAGTAGGGGGAGAATAACCGTAATAGCTGAGAAAAAAAGAAAGACGGTATATTACCCATAGAAATCACGAATCTCTACAATAATATAATACAGTCTATTTTAAGTATAAGCTCTAATTGCTTTAATTTGGACTTCCGAAAAAAAACTTCATACAGATATAGAGGTGTATTCTTTACTCATAAACCTACTCATAGGAATTCATTCCTTACTCATAAACCTACGCCGATTATCAGCAGCCTCCCTCTATTCACTTTTACAGGGAGAGAGAGAGGGGTATTTACGGAGAGAGATGGGGTAAATGCATGCATCAACCATAGAAGTGTCAGACACGTAATCAACCATTTTGACATGGCATGACGTGGATTTTCCACGTGTCGTTTCAATTACCAAGAAGAATTACACGTGAAATTTAATTAGTCTCAGTTGATGACCCAGAACTCCACACCTCTAAATTTTTTATTTTTTTTCTCCCAGTCTGCCAAAGAGAGAGAGAGAGAAAGAGAAAGAGAGACCATGATTAATGCATACATCAAGCAGAGACGTGTCAGACACGTAATTAACTATTTGGACATGGCATGACGTGGATATTCCACGCGTTGTTTCAATTACCTAGAAGAATCACACAATAATTTTAGTAGTCTAAGTTGATGGCCCTGAGCTCCACATCTGTACATTTAATTTTTGTTCTACTTCCCCTTTCTTTTTTTCTGCCTCCTTACCAATTGCTTTTTAAAAATCTACAGAAAAGGACTTGAAAGTATATCATAATACTAAGTTCTAGAGAATTTTTTTCAGAGAAGCCATTAGAGGTATAGCAGAGAACTCAAGGTAGAGTACTATAATAGCATCCATAACTTTGTTTGAATTTAAAGCTCATAAGAAACTCTGACATCACAAATATTCTTCTACAAGTAATGGAAAGGAAGAAAATGTATCGCATGTTGCTTAACATTCCTCCATTATCAACGAAGGAAAATGTCTCGCAAGCTGGATGTTAATGGGAACAGGAGATTATAGAAACACGACTCCTTTTGGTGGAACTTACCAAAGAGGAAAGACCTTTTCCTTCAAGCAAAGCAAGGGTCTAAAAGCCATCTAATAGTGAAATTCACGATGGACTTGCTCTTTTACTGTCCGCATATACCATTTTTATTGGTCTTATTGGGGAGAGAGAGGAGTGTAACAAGCTTCCCTTCCTATCATGCACACACCAGGCCATACCAATCTAGGATTTGTAGAGAGTCCACTTGAGATTCTTATGAGGTCGGTTAAGAATCACGGATCTCTATAATGGTACGGTATTGTCCGTTTTGAACATAAGTTCTCGTGAATTTACTTTGGACTTCCCTAAAAGGCCTCTGGAATGGAGATATATTCCCTCCTTATAAACTAGGATCATTTAAGACAGGGACTCCCACCAATCTTCAAACACTACGAAAATGGAATCTAATGTGGGTCTGAATTGAAATCTGGTCTGTCTAACTTGTCCTTTCATAACTTGTCCTTTCACTTCCCAAAGCACTTTCAGCTCTTTACTAGACAACAATGTGATGAGAAAAGCCAACCATTAGGGAAAGCAGACTTATACGGAGAAATTTATCATGAATTCACCATAAAATGAAGAACGAACCTAACTAACATCATATTTGGTTCAACCCTGACTTGCTGCTTCTCACAATAATGCAGTGAATCAAGGACTTGCAACTCTTGCGTTCTTTGGGGTTGGTGTGAACCTGGTGCTGTTCCTGACAAGGGTTATGCAGCAAAACAATGCCGATGCTGCCAACAGTGTGAGCAAATGGACCGGGACAGTCTATATCTTCTCTCTTGTAGGGGCTTTCCTCAGTGATTCATACTGGGGAAGGTACAAAACTTGCGCCGTTTTTCAGATCATCTTTGTCATTGTACGTACAGTACACTAAAACCCTTAAAGATTTCCCTGCTACTAATAGAAACCTCTCTCTTTAACTGCTTCCTCACCTTTATTTATTGCAGGGCCTGGCTTCACTTTCCATAACATCACAGCTCTTCCTTATCAAACCAAAAGGTTGTGGGGATGAGGACACTCCATGCGAGTCAAATTCAAAATTGGGGAATGCATTGTTTTACCTCTCCATTTACCTTATTGCTCTAGGAAACGGGGGATATCAACCAAATATTGCCACATTTGGAGCAGACCAATTTGATGAAGAGGACTCCACAGAGGGGCACTCAAAAGTGGCCTTCTTTAGCTACTTTTACTTGGCTCTTAACTTGGGCTCTCTCTTCTCAAACACCATTTTAGGGTACTTTGAAGATGGAGGACTGTGGGCTCTGGGCTTCTGGGTGTCAACTGGCTCAGCTTTTGCAGCCTTGGTTTTGTTTCTTTGTGGAACTCCAAGGTACAGGCACTTCAAACCAAGTGGTAACCCTCTCTCAAGATTCTGCCAAGTCATTGCTGCTGCAGCTAAGAAATCAACGGTCAAGATGACACCAAGTGAAGATGAACTCTACAATGTTGATGCCAAGGACTGTTCAGTAAACCGTGGTAGAAAGATACTTCACACCCATGGATTCAAGTAAGGACATTTACATTTCAGTTCCATTTCTTTAAACAAGTCTGTGTCTCTCGCGAACTTCTTTCACGCTCATAGAATTTTTTTATTTAAAAACACAACAAAAAGATCATAGTCTGCATCTCAGTCAAGCTTGTTCTTCTATATATTGTAGGTTTTTGGATAGGGCAGCCTATATCTCATCAAGAGATCTGGATAACCAAGAACGAGGCATTGACAATCCATGGCGCCTGTGTCCCATCACACAAGTGGAAGAGGTCAAGTGCATTTTAAGACTACTTCCTATCTGGCTCTGCACCATAATCTACTCCGTGGTCTTCACTCAAATGGCTTCCCTCTTTGTCGAGCAAGGCGCAGCCATGAACACTGTTGTTTCAAACTTCCATATCCCACCTGCAAGCATGTCGAGCTTCGACATTCTTAGTGTGGCATTTTTCATCTTCCTTTACCGACGAGTCCTAGACCCACTTGCAGGAAAACTCAAAAAATCAGATTCTAAAGGGATTACAGAGCTTCAGAGAATGGGAATTGGTCTCATCATAGCAGTGATGGCAATGGTTTCAGCAGGAATTGTAGAGTGTTATAGGCTAAAGTATGCCCAAGGCGACTGCGCACATTGTGAAGGCTCAAGCTCCTTAAGCATCTTTTGGCAGGTTCCACAGTATGCATTAATAGGAGCTTCCGAGGTCTTCATGTACGTGGGACAATTGGAGTTCTTCAATGCACAAACCCCCGACGGATTAAAAAGCTTTGGTAGTGCACTTTGTATGACATCAATCTCTTTGGGGAATTATGTCAGTAGTCTTCTGGTCACTATGGTTATGAAAATATCAACAGAGGATCACATGCCAGGATGGATTCCAGGAAACCTGAACAGAGGTCATCTAGATAGATTTTACTTCCTCTTAGCTGGATTGACAGTAATTGATTTTGGGGTGTATATTCTCTGTGCTATATGGTACAAATCTATCAAATTGGAGGGCAAGTGTGAAGAAAATGAAGATCAGGAGCTCATCAAGGTCTGATTTAAAGAAATATACACAAAAGCAAGCTTCTTCTTGGATGCATATTTTATGAGTTTGTGTAAGAATAAAAGGAATGGGGCCTGAAGAGTCGGAAAGCTATTCTTGGCTCAACTCTTTGTACCCAATTCTTTCCTCGTTTTACGACATCTAACCAAATAATTTCAAGCCATGTTACTGTAAGAGCAAGGGTGGCATGTAATGATCAGGCAGATTTCTTGTGCAAGACCTTCATGTTCCCACCTTGTAAATTTCCTCGCTTTATTCATTAAAGGCCTTTGACTTCTTTTTTCTTTTCCTCTTTTGTTTTTCATTTTCTATATGGGAAAGCTAGTATGCACAATCACTGAGCCATCTTTGTTCAATCTACCAAGTTGTGCATGGAAATGAATTACCCTCTTCTCTGTCTTTTGAAATTGGTACCACGGGAGCGGGTTTTTGTATCTCGTTGCATGTCTACCTAGTAACAATTCAACGCCCATGGACTAGTGTGGCCTTTGATTAATAAACATGGTATGGGAAATATATAAACAGACGGTGCTCTAATCACCAGATATTATCAATCACAAGAAATGTCTAATAAATAGATCAATCAAGTCGATGTTGCAAAAGTATCACTTATAAGCATAATAATCTCCAAAAAGAAAGAACAAAACAAAAAAGCCTCTTTTTACCAGAAAAATCAACCTAGGATCCTACGTACTTGAATGTGGTGAATAGATTCTTTCCGCCATATTGGTTGAGCTCCACTTTGTACAAGCGTAACGTGGTCTCCATCTACCACGTGACCCTTATCCTGCAAACGTGGGAAATTTAAAACTATATCCTTGAGGATCTATAAACGAAAACACAAGGAAATAAAGACAGCAAAGTAACACAATAAGAAAACTAACCAGCAATAACTCGAGTGCTCTGGAGAACGTCTCTTCTGCATCACTTGAAAACTGCATGTAAATGGGCATGACCCCATGATAAAGCACCAGCCTTTGTTTGATCCTATCGCTGGATCAGACCATAATTTAGTTTCCCTTTTAAAGAAATGATTGGATAAAAATCAAATGAACCTAGATATTCTTCAAGTCGTCATAAAAATTAAAAATACAGTTAAATGGAGACAGAAAATACACAAATGCTTCGCCCTCCAATCAGCAAATCCAAGTGTGAAAACCCATTAAGAGAAAGATAGATCTGGAACTTCACATAAATGGCATGTTAAATAACTAGCCATTCTCAAGGGTAATCTAAGATTTAGACCGGGCAGTAAGTCATGCACCTTGCATTGTTTTATCCCTATCTGGAGTTACAGATGCATAGACGATATCTATCCTGGATCCAGAAAGCTACTATTCAACTACAACTAATATTTCTTCTTTTTTTTTATTTTTTATTTTTTTTATTTTTATATAACAAACTGAAGATATATTGATCCAAGAAGCATGCACAAAAGATGGGGAACGTGGTATCCCACAAAGCCAGAGGAGTACAGAAAGGCCTCCCAATTGGCAAAAATATGCCACAAATCATAATTACAAAAAAAAGTTCACATATAAATCAATAGCAAACTCTACATTTTCAACACAAACAATTCATACTTGTCGTCACACATATAAAGTTGACCTGAATCAACAAACTGCATAAATTGAAGTGAAGTAAATATCATGATCAAACATGAAATTCAAGGAAATTGCAATATATAACACTACTTCTGAACTTACTCGTCAGTGAAGGCAAAGATAGTAGAGCAGGGCCTGTAATGACTCAAGAGTATAGCCATGGAGCCAGTTCTCGTGAAAACGATGATAGGAGTCTTAAGGGTGTTGGCCATAGTGGTGGTATGGAAAGCAAGCATGTCTCCCATATGTCTCTGTCAGAATATGACGAATACATCAGATTTTGTGAAAAAATAGATAAGTTCTTATGATCTAGATTCAAATTAGGTGTTATGAGAAGAATTTTAACCCATTTAGGCAGAACAATTGCCTTCATCCCATGTCCCAACAACATCATAGAAGGAACATATGCGGACTAAGAAAACATAAATATGGAAAAAAAGAGAGGGCAAAAAAACATTTATAAGACAACTTATATGTTACTGATAATAATACAAACCTTGTGGACACTCAATGGATTTGGAGTAGTAGAATTAACTGGAAGACTAGATTCCATCCTCAAAGCCACGGTGTGCATCACGTTCACAGCCTTCAATGGATACCTAATATTTTTGCCATTATGAATCAAAAGATCAATTTAATATAAAAATGAAGACAATAAGGGAAAAAGAGGAGGTAATTTTTATGGCATCAACAAACAGAAAACAGCCTGAACTTCTTCAATGTTTAGCAATAAGTCAATAACTTGAAGCTCAATTGCAAAACTAGTAGACATAAAAAGCTGGTATGATGATGCGAGTTCAAGAATGACAGAAATTTTTCATCAACTCCAATCAAATAAGAAAAACGAACATAAGCATAATAATGCAAACGGGATATGGCATATTTCAATATTTGCAAAACGCATTTACAACAAGAAAAGAAACAAAAACATCCTTATACGTTGTTGAAAGATCAAAGCACCTTGTTCCCCACCAATAGGTCCCAACAGAATGAAGTTAGTTTTGAGTTCATTCAAATCATGTACAAAAATACTGCCAAAAAAAAAAACCCGCCCAGATAATGGACTAAGATACATACTTTCCATGAGCAGTTTCTCCTGAAAGCATGATTGCATCAGCACCTTCTCGTACTGCAATAGAAATATCAGAAACCTCAGCTCTAGTTGGTGTGGGATGATCAATCATGCTTTCCAGCATGTTTGTTGCTACAATAACTGTTTTCTGCATGCTCTGACACCTTTTGATAATAGTTTCCTGACAGACAAGCAATGTGAAGTACTATTATATGATGTAATATGATAGAATGTTAGTCCTATTATCCTATTAACTTTACAGTCCTTGCCTACATTACTTTTAGTTTCGGTAACAAATGGAAGCTTTGTTTCTTACTGAAAAAATTAAATAACGATTCTTTATTTCCTTGGAGTATTAAATGCTCAGTGTCATATCTCTAGCACCAATTTATTTAATTCCGAACTAATACCTTTTCAAAGAAACTTCAACAATTTGGAAATAGATGAATTCCTATCTTCGTGTATTAACATTTAAAAAGTAGAAGTCATTGCACTTCATGAAAACCAACAATCTTAAACTTTGGAATCAAGCAGTGAATTCAAGGTTTTGTTGACACATTTTTTTATAAACAACTTCATTGATGAATGAAATTACACCAGAAGGAAAATAAATCCCAATCCAAGTGAGTTAAAAAAGACATCTCCAATTGGACAAAAGAGAGTCAAAGCTGTAAGAAGAAATAGGCAATTTACACCAAGATATCGTACTGAAAATAACATGATCTAAGAAAATATCAAAAGGATGCACTTCATCGATGAAGATATGACTATTTCGCTAAATTCTCTAATGAGGTGCATTATAAGAGCCTCATCCTTCCTTCGTTGTCCAATTCCAACCCTCTAGAAATTACATAAACTTAACTCAAAAATTGCAATTTCCATCGGACTACAAGACGATGCAATTTCTCTCCTCAAAAAGTTTTAATAAATATAAAGGAAGGATACATAAGCTACAAACATGTATTTCCAAAATTACGAAATTTACTCCTATATTTTAAAAATAGTTCAAAACACTCTTGGGTTCATTTTTTGCTCGTTCCATCAATTCGTTAGTTGAATTCAATATTAATCTTCCTATAGATCACATTTCCCCAACTAGCATATTAATCATAAGAATTTTCTTTTATCTCTCTTCCGAAGAAAAATTCGTCAATAAATGGGTCGTAATCAGATGTATTTCTCATTCGTCATTCTCTCTTGCCAAACTCTCATACTCGCCAGGGTTGAAGAGGCAGTCCATGAGCTAATTGGAACTCAAATTGCGTATACACAAAAAAAGGCTCACTTTCTACTTACTACCTCCGCGTTTTGTGCCCAATTCTTGTCGGGTAAACGGAGCCCTTCTACTTCTAATTAAAGGCAAACAGTCGCCATTGCAAGCAAATAATCCCCCCCCCCCCAATTTATCTGTCATGTTTGGATTAAGCTGCTAGGTTTAGGGGTGGAAGTGAAAACCAAAAAATTGAAAAAACCACGCAAACCGACCGAAACTGCCATTAGTTTGGTTTGGCAGTTATAAATAAACCTATTATATTCTGTTGGTTTCTCCTTTTGAAAAAAACCAACCAAATGTATCCGAGCCTACCAGTACTATCTACATAAAAATTCATAGTTTGTATTAGCAACCCAGTGGCTTCGAATCTCTCCACCATCGCTGGTGACATGCATTCAAGTTTCGTGAAACACAGTTAACTATTTCCATTTCAATTATTTACACAAGACAGGTGGCCCAGCAACTCCCAGCAACCCAATAGTGCAAAGTCCAGCCAAAATAACCTGTTTGTGGCTGCCTCCCACCCAACAACGCAAAGTCGTCCCAAATAACCCCTACCCACCTTCAATCCGACCTGACCCAACCCTAACACCTGGGATTTAAGTAAATGGGGAACCGCCAGACCAAACTAACTAACGTTGGCGATTGGTTCAGGGCGGTTTGTTTAGATTCATTTAGCAGTTCTATTCTTCGATTTTTTTTCAAATACTTGGTGGTTCACGGTTTGACACTCAAACCTAGCCAAACCAAACCGATTATGCCCCAGCTAGGTTTCTTCAATTTGCATTAGTGTTTTTGGCATAATAGTGGAGAACCATAACTCCAATGACTTTGCGAACTTAGATATTCAAAGAAAAATAATTTACTCTCTGGTCCAGCTGTCAAAGGTGTTTTTGTGAGATGGGGCAGAGAGAGAAGCTATAATGCAAAAGATCTCAAGGATGTTTGGAAGCTAGCTTTGGCTTCTAACTGGTGTATTCTTTTCAAAATTCTGTAAAATTATAATTGATTTATGATCAATGCCAATTCTAGTCTTTTCTATGTCGAGACACAAATCATGTAACTAAAAAGGTTAATCTGGAACTGGAACTAATGTTGCAAAATGGAAGGGTGATGGTTGATAGAGTACTAGTAACCATAGAGTTTTACCTGCAATAAAGGAACTTCCTCGATTGGAAGTTCAGCCCCAAGGTCTCCACGAGCTACCATTGCCTAAAAAGTCAAATAAACTAATTAGTTTCAACTCAGAACCCGACGATGAGCGTGAACAGTAACATGCGAAACAAAAGCAAGCCAAGAACATATTAACATATATGAATAGATAAATGTTCCTTGAGAATGTAATAGAAAGCCTAACTTGTAGCCAGAAATCATCATGCATAAGTTCAAATCTATATCACTTGAAAATAGTTGGCAAGAGTAATACAATTACAATTCTCTAGTGTATGTAAACATAGTCGCATATAACACTCTTAAGTAGTCTAAGTTAATAAAAATGTCAATCCATGTTTCATCGTTTTCAGTAGACTTGATCCTTTCCAAAAAGAAAGCTCCGCTCATTTTCATTGTGGGAGTGTGTCGTGAGTCCTTTTCTTTTTAATATCTTCAGTGTTATTTTTTTCTTTGTTCTTTCCACTTTTTTTGTTTTTTTTTTTTTTAAAATAAGAAACAGAAAATTTCATCAAAACCATAGGGAATAGTAACTTTGATTAATCTAAAAAGGAAACCATTCATGAAAGCACGCTTAGGAAAATAGTTCCTAAACAAGCCTTTAAATTATATGATTTCTATTTAAATTAAGCCTTGTTTCTCATATTGCTCAAGGTAATGTCTCGACTTTTCTCTTGAATCTACTAAGAGAAAGCTTTGAAGCCACTTATAGCCTTTAAAAACATTGATGGTGGTGTGCCACAGGTTGACCATCATCCATTTCTTTCCTTTTAATAGCGTATTAACATTTGATAAAATATTTTTGGTCATTTAAACAATTTTATCAATTTCACAGTCACATAGTCGAAAATGTTCATGATAAACAAAAAATAAAAATGAACTTTGGTTCATTTACTATGAGATGATGTTTGTAAACAATATGGTGATAGCCACCAATCAATTATAACCCACACGAAATCTCATTGGTGTTCTAATGGTGATGTATATTGAAATATTTTATTAGAATTATTGAACCAAGGAAGTAGAAAGCTAACCCCATCTGATGCTGAAAGTATTGAATGAAGATTAGGTATTGAGTCTGCACTTTCAATTTTTACAATCACATGAATATCTGCATTACAGCCTGCAAAAAATATACATTTATTTCTTATGAGCATGAGATGAAGCATAGATGTCCTCAAATGGGAATAGGCAATGAACATTAATATATACAAATATGTACTTTTCAGATAGTCTTTCAGCTCATGGACCACTCTAGCATCCTTTACAAAAGAAACAGCATAAAAATCAACCTGATTATCCACCCCAAACTTTATATCATCCCAGTCCTTGTCTGCACCACGAAAGATTTCAAAGATTAAAAGTTGACAATACATATAAATGTGTATAGATGATACTAAATTCTAGGCTATATTATACATATGGTCCTCGTACTTTACCACTTTTAACATTTTGGTATCTATCCTTTTAATTGTTGCATTTTGGTACATGTTCTATGGACGTACCAATTCAGTCCCTCGAGTCAATATCCATTTAAATATTAACAAAATGCTGATATAGCATCACGTGAATACTGAGATGTTGCCACGTCCACTTTTTGTGCATATACAACCATACAACATACCAAGTTATCACTACAACTACACTGTAACATGCCAATCTATGTAACTCTTTAACAAGATAATAATGTTAGGGACTAAAGCTGATATGTTTATAAAAGTATGAAGACTAAAATGAAAATAAAGGAATACAGGCATTAAAGGTGTCTAAGTAAAAAGACTAGAATTGCAATTTAACCTAAATTCTATAAATGCAACATTGATGTTAAATACTGAACATACCTGTTATAGAAGGCAATGTCGCACTTTTTCCACGAACATTCAAATGGCGCCTTGATTTGAGTTCGCCGCCATCAACGACTACACACTTAACCAAATCATTTGTCTTCGACTTAACAGTCAATGACATCATTCCACCTAGAGTATGAAAAAGAAATTTAGTTTTGAGACACTAGAATAGGCAACTGTAATTCTATAACTCATCAGCTAAAAACCATAAATAACTGGACTTTATTTCAACTAGTCAACCATATACAACATTTGATCAAAACTTCAAGATATTTAAGCATATCTGTTTGAGCGTGCCCAAGTGCATGCCCTCATCTTAATCTTGGAGCCTCATATATCAACTTTCAATGCAATTGAATGGCAAGTTAAATTGTACACAGAATGAAGATTTTATTCGTCTGTTCAAAAGTAAAGGTCTAAATTGGGTTATGCATTTGATAAGCAGAAAACTGCATGAATAAAAGATGTCCAGATCTTTAATACCTTCGGCCCTGTTGTCTTTTAAAAGTTAATTTAGGAAGATTAAACTCTGTTTTAAGAGTTTTGCCACTGTTCGTAAGTTGGGTTACTGTAAGTTTAGTATTCATTTACTGTTGTGTTTAATAAGCTGCCTAATAGCCTATATAAATTAGACCATTGGCTGTATTGAGGCTCAGTATTAATAAAAATTGTCTCCAAGAATCTTATTCAAGAATTAATCTACGCTACATGAGCTGACAATAACATAAAACAAGTCACTGATTGAGAAAGGTTGTATCATACATTGTCAGCACCAATGTGAAACAAACAGGAGAAATATACTCACCATCAACAAGCACACTATCGCCAACTTCTACATCATTTATAAAGTCGTCATAGTTAACACTAACAGTGTCTTCTGTGCTGACTCCTCTTTTGATTGTGAAGTTAAATTCTTGTCCATCTTTGAGCAAGATTGGTTTAGGTACATCTCCACTTCGAACCTCAGGGCCCTGAATGAAACAAATAGAAGTATGATGCAGTAATTATAATACCAAGAGCATAGATCATTAATTCAAAAGGTAGAATAGAGAGATATAAACTGAAGATTGAGATACAACTAAATCTTTTGTACCAGTGGGCAAATGGATTCAACAATGGTGATCATTTCTATAAAAGATCAAGTTTGAGATTAAACTTCAACAAAGAAATCTCACTAATATATGAGAGCACACGTATGAATAATAAGTTCAAGAAACTTGCACAACCATTTAATTCAAATATCGGATGGTTAAGAGTTTAAAATCAATATGAAGTTTTAAACATCGGTCCCGTCTGTAGTAGTTATAATCCAGCGTTCAATAAACATATAGAAGTTAGAAAACATACCTTTGTGTCAAGCATAATGGCTATAACTTTGTCTTTAAATTGTGCGTTATATTCCTTAACCAAATCAATGGTTTTCTGGTGGGTAGAATGATCACCATGGGACATGTTTAAACGTGCCACATTCATACCCATCTCTGCCAATTTCCATATCATTTCACGTGAACTTGTGGAAGGACCAATGGTGCAGACTATCTTAGTTTTCCTTCTAGATTTCGTGGTTAACTTCATCCTACTAAGAGGGAATCCATTAGATTGATGATCAAGGGTAGAGTTCGAAATGTCCTGATCCTGAACCAAATAAAAATCTCACTCTTAGAACCGTGATGCATCAAACATCACAATAAGAAAGAACACAACATCATATTTTAGTTTTACTGGAAAAAAGAAATATGAGAATAAACAGCATCAGACTCCAGAATCTAAGATTCATTTATTTTTCCAGCGCTATTCCAAAAATATTTCACGAAATGAAACTGAGGAAAACACATCAATCTCATAATATCCATAAAACTCGATGCATGTACAAGAGCCAGTAAATCTCCAGAACAAAACAGAGAAAAGTATCAACATCAGCCAAAAACAAGCCTCAAATAAGCATCAGAAAAAACAAACAGAACAGAACATAAAGAAATTAAACTCACAGTGTCCAGAGAGCCTTTATACGACGCAACATCCTGCTTCTCGGCTATTCTCGAGCATCTAATCAAAGCGATTTGTTTCGATTGCACATACATCCTTCCAGTCTTCGCTTCAATACCAAACGCATCAGAAACGTTTCTACACGATGCAAGGTGGTCAGCAACTCTGGTAGAATCAGATTTCAGTAGTGGCACTCCCGTAGAGAGATAAAACGTAGCCATTGAAAGAAACCTCTAACAGAACGAATGGCAGAGAGAGAGTATTTGCCCGGAGAAGTTCAAGAATCCTGAAGAGAAGGATAATCTCCAGCTACAAATGCAGTGGAAGAAGCGAAACGGTGGTGGTCTCACTTCCGCCGGCCAGGGAGTACGGCGGCGGTGGGCGGTGGGCGGTGGGCGGCGGTGGAGTCTTCTTATACAAAGACAAGAAGGCCAGAGGTTTTGAGGACAGTTAGGGGTCTAAATCTGTATCTCTTTTCCCTCATTCTTTCATATTTTATACTCTTCCCTTCTCCCTCACGCGCTTAAACTCTCGAGTGTTTAACATTTTTTTTTTTTTTTGTCTTATTTTAAATAATAATTCAAAATATATTTATAAACGAGTCGTATTATTAATTAATTTATAAACATATTTTATTTATAAAAAATTATCTAATTTTTATTTTCAATATATATTATATTATACATATAATTTAATTGAATTTATAATATTATTATATATATTAAACCCTTTTTAATATAATTATATTTTTTTTCTTTTTTGGGAATGGACTAAAAATTAAGATTATTGTTAAAAATTTGAGAGAAAAAAATAACTTTCAAAATAAAAAATTAAAAACCTATGAAATATTCTAAAGAATAATTTTAATGAATTATTTACTCATTTATATGTAACTACGTTAATAAATATTATATTAATACTAACGTACGTGTCTAATTTAATTAATTAAAAAATTATATTTAAGTGATAAAGCATATTTTTAACTTAAAAAATTTAGAGTATCGATTAAAACCTTAAATTAATTATTATAATAATAATTTAAATCATATATTTAAAATTATTTATGGATAATTTTCACTTAAAATTATTTAAATATAATGTATATAAATTAGAGGGAAAAATTATGATAATCAAATAGATAATAACGAATAAGTTTCTATAAAAAAATTAAAATTATTTGATAATGTTGAGTTAATTTTAAATAAAATTAAATGAAAATAATTAACCAACACAAGGCCACGAGGGGGAGTTTGCAATTATTTATATTTATTTATTTTTCTAGAAATGAAAAAACCAATGGTCCATATTCGGCGTGAAATGTACGCGCCAAGGAGCGAGTGTGCCGCCAAATAAAAAAATATCTTTTTTTATTAGTGACTGGCATATCGTACATTTCCGAAGATTCTTTTGAAATTAAAATCGAAGATTCCATGGGATATTTTTCTGATCTGGCTTCACTGTTGCCACGTGTCAATAGAACTCATCCAACGGCCAGAAATGTGTGTACTCTCTCTCACATCCAAAATTTCTACCAGACATTTGGCATTTATTTATTTAATATTTAATTAAATTTTTTATTTATTTATAAATAACTTTTTAATTGGAAAAATTACTTTATTATTATTATTTTTTTTTATTATTAATTTAATAAAGAGAAACAAATATTTAATGATAGAGGGTTAAATTGTAATTTTATTTTTCTAAATTTATAACAATTTCCTAATTTTATAGAAGTTATTTTAATGAGGTTTTTAAATTTTTTGTCTTTTATTTCTTTAAATTATTTTTTTTAAATTATAGCCCAATTTTCAAAGCTCTAATTTCTAATCCATTTAAGGCATGTAAACGTTTTACCTTCCTCTTAATAATTATTAAAAATAAATAAAATTTGGTTTAATGTCCTTACTAAAAACGTTACACGCCAAAAAAAAAAATTGGACAAACATGAATCATATGATTATTTGATCCATAAATTTGAACGTGCCAAAATATTGATAGAAAAAAACGCTAACAATTTGAACGTGTCTAGTTATATGAAATGTCGTTCGGATGTCTTTATTTGAATGCATGACCCATCAAAAATACCTTGAACGTGTGATGTGTGTCATATAACTCTTTTTTCGATAAATTAAGACGTGAACTGACGTGAAAACTCATTTGAGAGAAAAACTAAAACAAAAACGCTGGCAATTTTATGGGCTAAACTATGTTATGATGTCTTTACTTGAACACGTGATATTTAAAAAATAAAAAATAAAAAAAGATACTGAGAACGTGTGACACAAGTCATATAACTCTTTTTTCTATAAATTAAGACGTGAGCTGACGTGGAAACTCATTTGAGAGAAAAACAAAAACAAAAAACGCTGACAATTTTATGGGCTAAACTATGTTATGATGTTTTTACTTGACACGTGATATTTAAAAAAAAAAAAGATACCTAGAACGTGTGACACAAGTCATATAACTCTTTCATCCATAAATTGAAACGTAAAGCTGACGTGGAAATTCATTTGAGAGAAAATAAATAATGACAATTCTATGGGCCAAATCTAATAACCCTACCTGGTTATACAAAACTATGTTCTAATGTCTTTACCTGCCATTTCTGAGTCTGTCAGAAATCTAACAGCTGACAGTTAAAAATAACCTGTCATTTTTTAGTGTCAGAAATTCTACCGACAACGGAAACTCATTTAAGAGAAAAAAAATATATATATATATATATATATATTAATAATTCAATGAATTTAGTCTAATTTAATTAATAGCATTATTTTTTAAAAATAATATGTCGTGGTTGTGTGTTACTTGATGATTCGATCTTCCACCACGAGGGAGGTTTCTTCTAGTCGAGTGGATCATGGGTAGTCCATGGAGTTGATTTCATAAGTCATTCTAGAACGCGTGCTAGAGAAAAAATTATCATTTTGTAATTTTATTTAATCGATGAAATATTACCGTTTTATAAAAAGAGAGATTACGATCATAAACACAATATCTCACTCATATGGGTCACGTGTGCTTTGACACGGTTTTCTTTTTTTTAGTAGTGATTTCATGGCCAAATTAGATGATAAACTCTATCTTCTCAATCTCGAGATTTAAGGTTGTTCTTGTCATGCTATAGCTTCTTCGATTTTGGTTCGTGATTTCTCTTGGCTATATAGTTCATCGGGAAAAGAGACCGAGCGTAAATAATTTTTTAAATATACAAATTTCCAAGAATTTTTAACTCAACTCGACTTCAAAAATTATTTGGACTCGTTATATAACGATTATTATTACTCTTTTAGAAATTAATTAACGTTTGCTTTTTTTTTCGATCTCGACATCAAATATTCCAATATATAAAATAACGTTGGAGAAGATGTTTTTTTTTTAGTCCAATAAAATATAGTAGAGAGATTTGAATATTTAATTTTGTAATTATATATATATTATTATCCAAAAAAATAATATAAAAAAATACATAATTATAAAACAATTATAATTACATTTCTAAGAGAGATGCACAATGAATGAAAATTAGAACTAAACAAAGATTAAAATTACGTAAAATCATTTAATGTAAAAATCAACGGCACACAATAATTGCACTCTTCCTCAACTACGGGTACATAGTTCGGGTTGAATTAGGTTGAGAGATTTTTTGACCCAACACAAAAGTTCGGAAGGGTTAGATTAGTAACCCAATCGGAACCCAAAAATTTTCACAACTCTATTTTCGGGTTGGGTTGGAGTTGTTAAAAAAAATTATTTTTTTAAAAAAATTTAATCCACTAACAAAATCTTTCAATTGAAACTATTTTTTTTTTATCGATCCAATTTTGTGTCTACTATTTTAGGTGTTAAAGAATTCTTAAAATAATAATAAAAAAAATCTGCTATAGTAAACACTGAAACGATTTTAGAAAAAGTTGGTATTTAAATTTATTTACTTTCTACCAAATCCAGTGAAAAAGATGATAGATGAAAAAGTAAAAATGAACCGAAATAACCTAAATATATATATAAATTATAATTAATAAATCTATCCTAAACTATGTTTTTAAAAAATAACCTAAATATATATAAAAATTATAATTAATATTATAATTGTTGGTTAGAAACAAATTATATCTTAATTTATTCATGTATTTTTAAAATATTTTTATAAAAAATTAAAAATAATAAAATAAAATATTAAGATATTTTATAATAAAATAAAAATAATAATAATAAATTAATGTATTTGATTGGGGTCGAACTTGAAGTACCACTTTTGCAAACCCATCATTAATGAAAATTTCTTAGTATATTTTATATATTTTTATGACTCGGGTTAATTTGAGGGTTTTGTCCTATAAACCCAAAATCGAACTGAGTCAATTCGGGTTCAAAAAAAATGAACCAAAACCAACCCGAAAAGCTAATCCAACTTAACCCAACCCTTATAGTTTAGGTTGAGTTGGTCTGGGTTGTTGGGTTGTCGGATTGAATGTACATGCCTATCTTCAACTATGCAAATTAAACCAATTTTTGATAGTACTCAATATATTGGATACCATAATCTAATTATATATCTATATTAGAGGCCGTTTGATTGAAGGGAGTTTTTTTTTTTTTTTTTTTTTTTTTTTAA
>NW_019268533.1:4212248-4249303 GCF_002738365.1 Cucurbita moschata
TTTTTTTTTTTTTTTTTTTTTTTTTTTAACATACAAACCATGTGTGAGGGAGTTAATACAAAAAGCGTTACAAAATGGCCCGAATCTCGAGAAGACAACATTAAAATATCATTTAAAAAGTATGACTCAATTTAGAGGTTCTCCTTGCAACTCGAAGGCTATGAACGCTCCCATCAACGAGCTATGATTTATGATACATTCGTAAAACAAAGAATAGGTATAAAAATACTCAGACCAACTCGAAGGCTACGTGCTTGTTCAAGGTCTTAGAGTTGACTAATTCCATGATGTGAATTATTTCTAGTACTATTAGATTCTTTAGAACACGTGCTATGTAAAAAAAAAAAAAAAAAATACATTGAACGTGTGATATGTGGGTCATATAACTCTTTCATCGAAAGAGTTAACGTAGAAATTCATTTGAAAGGAAAAAAAAATGATAATTCTATGGGTCAAATCTAATAACGGTACATGGTTATATGAAACTATGTTCTGATGTTTTTATTAAAATGGGTGACTAAATAGCATTATTAAAATGGGTGATTGGTTAACAATAGCATTATTGAAATGGGGTTGATTTGAAAAGTCATTCTAAAACACGTGCCATTGAAAAAATTATCATTTTGTAATTTCATTTCATCTACGAAATATTATAGTTTTATAAAAAGAGAGATAACGATCATAAAGACAACATTTCACTCCTAACGAGGTTCACGTGCGCTTTAAAAAAATTTCATTTTTTTAGTAATGATTTCATGTCTAAATTAGATGACAACCCTACATTCTCATTCTCGAGATTTAAGGTTATTCTTGTCATGCTATAGTTTCTTCGATTCTAGTTCGTGGTTTCTCTTGGCTATATGGTTCATCGAGAAAAGAGATCGAACTTCAAGAAATAGTAAATAATTTTTAAAATATACAAATCTTCAAAAGTTATTTGGACTTATTATATAACGATCACTATTATTACTCTTTTAGAAATTAATTAACTTTGACTTTTTTTTCGATATCAAATTTTTCCCTAAAAAGTATTTAATGTACGGAGAATATTTTCTTTTTTCTTTTTTTTTTTTTGTTAGTTCAATAACATGCAGTGAATATTTAACTTTATAATATATAAATATATATATATATATATATATATATATATATATATATTCTAATCCGATAAAGTAGTTTTTACCGTATTTGTCCTCAAACTTTGTTTGTTTGTTTTTTTTTTTCCTAATACATGATTATCCAAAATATATATATATATATATATATATATATATAAAAAGCAGGACTCAATCTAGGGGTTCTCCTTGCAACCCGAAGGCTACAGACGCTCCCATCAACGAACTACGACTTACGATCTATTTGTATAACAAAGAATAGGTATAAAAATACTCAACAAGCAGTCGCTCATTGAAACTCCTCCTATGCAGTGTTTCTTAAGCTACGTGCTCATTCAGGATCTCGGAATGGACTAATTTCATAATTTGAATCATTTCTAGTCCTATTAGATTCTTCAAGTACATATAACCTACTTACTCTCTGAAGTTTATCCCATGATCGCGCTCTGCCCGTAAATTGGGGTACTATCCTACTTACTCTCTACGGTTTATCCGATGATCACGCTTTCTACCCTTTATGCCCGTAAATTGGGGTACTACCCTACTTACTCTCTACGATTTATCTGATGATCGCGCTTTCTACCCGTAAATTGGGGTACTCTAAACTCTAAACTGAGTCTAGCAAGTATGGAGGAGTCGTTCCACGTCTCTAAACAGCCAAGATTTCCATTGAATCACAAAACTACTTAATAATGCAAGTATCAGTCCCCTGTTCTTCTTGATTTACAAAACTCTCATCACTTCCTCGACACGATCATATTAGGATCGCGTTCTTCCTTTCATCACTTCCTCGACACGATCATATTAGGATCGCACGATCATATTAGGATCGCATAACTCATAGACACAATTTAGATAAACACGAAGAACACAAAGAACCGAAGACATCGAAATGGAAAACTCCAAGGATTTGTTTATAGATAAATTCAGTAGTTAGAGAACTAAATAGAAGAATGCATCACAGGAAAAACTAGATTAAAGAATACGGAAGATTTCGTCAGGATAGAGGCAAGCAATATCAATAGAAATAAGCGTGAGATCGTGAAAGAGTGTTGGATGTGATCTGTGTGAAACTCCAAACGCAATAAATGCAGCCAAAACGAAACTGAAATCAAACCGAATGAGTTGAAAGACATTTAAAACTTGTAGGAAGCAAATTCGTCGGCACGAAATGAATCGATTGGTAATCTGCTTGTTGAATTCAGTTAAAACTGCGTTGAAGTGCACAAATGAAACAGAAATCAAAATGAATTCCAGATTTCCATCTCTCTTTCTCTCTTCCTAGACATATATAAACAGCAAATCGAAGACGTAAAAGTCCAATCGAGAATCATCCAAGGGTGAAAATAAGAGAAGAAGCTCGAACGAACCTGAAGATGTCGAAATCGGTTTGTTTTTTCGGGTTCTTCCTCTTGGCCCTAACGATTTCATCGTTGATTCACTCCGCCTTCGCTCTTAGAAAGTTTCCGAAGGCGATTGATTCAGCGGATTGGTCCACGGCGGCCTGTTTGGACGCGTTAAACGCGGTGGAAGGATGCCAAGGGGAGATCGACATGGCGATAAAGAGCAATGAGATCGAGGTGAGTTACAATTGCTGCAGGGTGATATTACATGGACTGCCGGAAAAATGCGCCGCCGTGGTTTTTTCGTCTGGTGGAGAGTCTTCGTCGGAGATTAGCGGCGCAGTGAAGGAATATTGCGACGGAATGGGAATTACGCCGCCGGTGCTCTAGACGGAGGATAAAGTAGGAGAAAATTGAGGGCTTAAAGTCCACCGTCGTTAGCATGGAATCCGGTTTTCTTGGATGAATCCCCACTTTTTGGCTCTATTCGTGGTTTTATTTTACTTTCATATCAAAATAAATGGATTTTGTGAACCCAATCTCATGGTATAAATACAAGAAAACCAAAACAAAAGTGATATTCTTAAAAAAAAAAAGAATTGTGATCTAACGACTTATCTTGCTTGATAATTCACGTCGTAATCGTCCTTTTTCTTCGTAGCGAATTTCACAATTATGCAACACTCATTCTCAACACGGAGCGAGTCAAGCCAACTTAGAATCGTGTCACCTATAATCGCGCAACGTATGCTCAAATCTCTGGTCCGATTTGGGCAACGTATGCTCAAACCATTGACCTGATTTGGGCGACGTATGCTCAAACCATTGACCTGATTTGGGCGACGTATGCTCAAACCAGTGCCCCGATTTGGGCAACCTATGCTCAAACCACTAGCCCGATTTGGGAATAAGATTTTAGAAAACGAGACAGAGAAATTTGAAAGAGTTTGAAGCAAAGTTGAGAGATTGAAAACCATATTATATGACAAACCGGTAGAGAGAATTTGACAACTGATACATAATTCTATTCAATCTTTAGCGTTTAAATTTGATATAACCTAATTCTATTAGATTCAATAGATAAGTGATCCATTATTGCAAGTCCATCGAGTATGCTCACATTAACAACTAAAACCCCCGAACACCAAAGACAATAGTATATATATCAATCACCGCTCGGTATGTCGGGCAGCTAGATAGAACTTAGTGACTCAAAATTGCATAGGCTTCTTATTTAAGAGATTGAAAATGAGAAACAGATATTTATACATTCCAAGGAAACTGAATAACAGGAACCTTTATGTTAACTACACACCCTAATCTATTATATATGTAATCTGCCATAAGATTGGCAGCCTATTTTCTTGTTTTTTTTTTTCTCTCTTTTTCTGCTAAACATGATCACTCAGTTGGGGGCTTAGCCCAAACTTATAAATAAGGGAACTGTATGCCAATTATGAAATAAGGTGGCCATAGAACCTCCATAAATAAGGGAGAAGCGGCAACTGCAGTTCTGTAATTCCATAGGGTATTCATAGAAAAATGCTACTCACCGAACAATCGTCGTGAACACGCCAAATGGTTTCGCCCATCAAGTTTGCGATCGAGAGGACTGTCAACTGAGGGAAGTGAGTTTTGGGAGCTGGAATTGTGTTTGTAACGATCACTTCTTGGAAGATGCCACTGGAGAGCCTCTCAATGGCAGGAGGGCTGTAGATGGAGAACTTTGTTAGATGATATTTGATACTGAATATTGGAAACTTTTGAGGGCAGTTAATAATAACATAACAATGAAGAGATTTGAATTTAAGTGGTGATGCCATTAAGATTAGAAGCAACGGGCAACAGGATCTTTATTGATATTAATGGACATAGGGAGGAAAACGAGATCCCACGTCGGTTAAGGAGGAAAACGAAGCATTGTTATAAGGGTGTGGAAACCTCTCCCTAGCATACGCGTTTTAGAAACCTTGAGGGAAAGGCCAAAAAAGACAACATTTGCTAGTGGTGAGCTTGCGCTGTTACAAATGGTATCAAACCTAGACACTTGGTGATGTGCTAGCGAGGAGACTGAGCCCCAAAGGGGGTGGACACGAGGCGGTGTGCCAACAAGGACGCTGGGCCCCGAAAGGAGTGGATTCCCGTCCAACATCAATTGGAGAAGAGGAACGAGTGCCAGTGAGGACGCTAGGCCCTGAAGGGGGGTGAACTGTGAGATCCCACATTGGTTGGGAAGGAGAACGAAACATTCTTTATAAAAGGTGTGGAAACCTCTCCCTAACAGACGCATTTTAGAAACTTTGAGAGGAAGCCCAAAAGGGAAAGTTTAAAAACCTTGAGGGAAAACCCAAAGAGAACAATCGGTGGGCTTGGGCTCTTATGAGAAGTTTTTGTTTTGTCTCGTCCCTATAAGAATCAAGGGAAGACAATATAGAACGCGGAGAAGTAAATTGAGTTCTTAGTCTAAATTCTTGAGAGTGCACCAATTTGAATTCAACTGATTGGGGATCTTTATTGTAATAATCTCAGTTGGTGTACTTCAGTTTTAGTAGAGAATGTTCTGAATCAAAAGAGGGAATAAACCTGAAAACAGCATGACTGCAACAAGCATAAACTTCTCTGGCTCCCTCTTGATGTAACAGTTCAGCCCCTTTTGTAATAGTTCCTACAAACCCACAATAGCTTATAAGATATGTGTTCAAAAGAACCATTCAGCAAAGTTGATATCAATTCAGATTCTTAACTCACCAGCTGTGTCAATCATGTCATCAACCATAACTGCAACCTTCCCCTTTACATCACCAATCAGGTTCATTACCTGCAAACACATTACATCGAGTTTTTAAGCCTTCAGCAATTTAATCCAAAGCTCTAGTTCAGAATAGCTTTTCCTATAATTTTACAAGAGAGGGAAAACGCCACGGCATCGAACATCTCATATCAGTGTGATGCTATACAGTGCTCGCAGCCCAGCGATCCCGTTTTTGGCAGACTCGATGTGAGGAATTTGCATTCGACAACTTCTTACCTATTGGGTGAGGCTGATCTAATTTATTAATGAGGATGTTAACAAATTGATTTGTTAATGAACTCCAATATGGCCTAGACAATGTTTATCCTCAAGTGCATCACTAATCAGATTATTTACCCTCTAATTTCTTTGGTTAAGGAGTTGACGGCTGAAAACATAGGGGAATTCCTGGTTTCGACTAAACATTTCTCCCAAATTAGAGAATGGATTTCAGTGAGTTCAAGAAACAAAATCTTACACCAAAAAGAGATCACAGCCATAGAGTATAATGGAGAATACCTCGGCAACATTGTGTCCATGACGCCTCTTATCGACAATAGCTAAAGGTGCATCGGACAGCTTTTTAGCAAAAGCGCGTGCTCTGGCGACTCCTCCAACATCAGGAGAAACCACAACCAAATCACCAGAACAAATCCTCTTGCTAGCAAGATAGTCAAGAATCACGGGCTATAAAGTAAATCACAAACAATGCAAGATTCAGTAAAAATCCAATATTTCCAAATGCTGGCTAAAAGAAGACAAAAAAATTGAACCTACATGGCAATTTACATGATCCACAGAAATATCAAAGTAACCCATAGATTGTCCAGAATGAAGATCACAAGCAAGAACACGGTTCGCACCCGCTTCAGTAATGATGTTGGCAACAAGCTTCGCAGCAATGGATTCACGCCCTTGAGTCTGATGGAAGATTTTAAACAGACTGTTAACAGCAAATAATAGAACCACTTTCATCCAAGAACACTTCATCAAATCAACTCAATGTAAATACTTCTATGCTCATAATATCTCTTCTGCTCAAACTTTAACAAAATACATCAAACTCGGATTCATCGTGCTTTTAAGAATTAGCACTTTCAAGCATACTTAAACATGAATTGTAAAAATATACAACTGAAAATATTACCTTTCTATCAGCTCTAGCATATCCAAAATATGGAATCACAGCCGTAATATTTTTGGCTGAGGCTCTCCTACAAGCATCTATCATAATTAAAAGCTCCATAAGATTCTCATTAGCTGGGGGACAGGTGGGCTGTACTAGGAATACATCACATCCTCTAACACTCTCTTGCAATTGAACATATATTTCGCCATCCGCAAAACGCTTAATGTTAATCTTTCCAAGCTCCAGCCCCATGTAACAGGCAATTTCCTGAGAACTAAATAACTCAAATTTAGCAAACAAAGATAAGTCTCCAGAGAGAAAGAAAGATTTATATTTGCATGCTGAGCCAGATTGATGTCCAAAACCATTCAGCCTTGTCAGTCACTTTAATTGAACATGACAAGTTCAGTCACCATCGATCCTCCATAAGGATGAACACAAAAAAACATATTATTATTCCACTTTCCCACAAGTTCAACCAAATCATCCAGAAAAAAAAAAATGGTTGGCGCATAAACTGAACTCGTAATATTTTTCGCCATTATGAACATGTATTGATAGATCTAAATGAGCAACATCAAGTGTAAAAATCAGTCATATCCAAACTAATAAAGAGTAAAAGTAAAAAAATATTTGAAATATAGAATGAAAATCAAAATATTACAATGAAGTTAGGGGGAAAAAAAAATCATTTGATCGGCAAACAAGATGAGCAGGGTGACCTGCCGTTGACCAAGAAATCATTATTTAAAACCTTCAAACCCCCTCCACACAAAGGCAGGAAAAAAATAATCAGAATAAACTATCAAGAAAAAACCCAACACAGATCATGCCACCTCGATAGTGATTTCTGAACATTCATTTGAAAAGTTCAAATACAAACAAAAATTTCATTCCTGTGTAGAGTAAAAACTAAAAAGCGTTTCATGAGTACAACAGAAGAGCTTAACCTGTGAGAGTAAACGATTTGCAGACCCAGAAAACAATTTCAAGCGCGTACTACTCCTATTAACTATTTTCTCCATGCGAGCTGACTCCATGAACTTGGGCAGCGTCCGTTCAGTAACAATTGGAATTGTAGGCTTCCCGTTCACATGCTTCAAAGACTCGGATAGATCACATCTCTGGAAGAATTCAATTTTAGTTTCAAAAGAAAATCAGAAACACAAGAATTAATGCAATAGAACATTGATAGAGACACCTTTTACCAGAAACACATTATATGTGTGGTCAGAAAAGGTACATAATATAGCAGCACAATTATTAGAAACAACGAGGGAAATGAAAACACCCCCAAAGCTTCACGTGACGCTAAAATTGTAGCAACAGTACATTCAACACTTAAAAAAACTGTTCTATCTCGTTTTTTTTTTTTAATTTATCTTCAACACAAAAATCCTCTCGCGAGCAAAATAAACCAAACAGAACAGCAACGGAATCCGAAATTTCAAAAAGAACAAGAAACAGCGAAACATAACGAATCATCGTCATTGCATCATCAAACACACAAAGTCGGAGCCATCAGAACAACAAAAACAATTAAACTCATCTCCAAAACAAAGAAAACACGTATTCAAAGAAAGAGGAATCATACAACTCCGCCAGTGGAACACATTCGAATGCGAGAATCATTCGAAACAAAAGCTCCATGGTCGAAAGAAGCGACGGAGAACAAAGACGACAACGACGAAAAAGAATAAGACGGTAGAGTCAGCGCAGCCATAGAATCCATCGATAGGGTTATGCCGCGCAAGGCAAAATTCAAGATTCAAAGACGACGAAGAACAGCTCTGTGAGCTTCTTATATATACATCAATGGCGGTACTGCGAAATTTTATTTTTATTTATTTATTTATATTTATTTGTTTTAAAAAAAAATTGAACTTTTTTTAATTTTGGCCATTTTTTCTCCGGGAAGAAAAAGACGTCACGTGAAGCACCCAATACGCCGTCGTTTAGCGCTTTTTAGGGGCTGTTTGGCTACGCATTTAACCAAATTTACAACAGAATTTCAAGTCCCTCATTTTAAAATGACACGTACGCCCAACTTACCTAAAGTAGAGAAAATATTAGTTTTATTATTATTATTTTTTTTTTAACTATTTACATATTTATTTTATTCTGTATAAATTAAATTAAATTTTAAAGAGCGTAAAAATTCAAACCTCTAATCTTTAAATTAAATATATAATAATTAAATTAACGTATCTTCTTTAATCATTTTCTTAAATAAATTAAATAAATATGACGGTTGATTTTTTTTTTCATCGAATAAATTTTTGACATATTTAAAAATTTTAAAAATTAATTGATTTAGTATGTTTATTATTTTTATTTGAAGATATGTATGATTACGTCAAAATCCTATTAGAATAGTTATAAAAGTTTTTAAGAACGTAAAGAGACTAAACTTGTAATTTAATTAAAATAGCGTCTATTTTTTAATAATTGGACATTAAACAACCGCTACTAAAAATGTGCACGACATTAGCTTTTGGATTCAAGCTGAATATCAAATGAAATAAGTGTGATTATTTAGAACATAATAACTTCGTGATATTAAAAACAAAATTTGAAACTTAGGTGGCATAAAATAAATAAATAACGTAGCTAGAAAAAATTTGATGACTCAAAAAACTCGATCAACTCAACCTAACCTAACCGATATAGGTTAAGTTGGGTTAAATTCACATAAATGAAAATTACATTGATTCAGGTGGTTCTCCGAAAATTAGACTGAGCTAACCAAATCAATCATAATTTATATTTAATTACGTTTTTTTCATACATTACAATGATATATATATATATATATATTTATTTATTTATTTTTATTTAATTTCATAATTATTTTTAGAATTTACAAGGTAATTTTTAAGTTATAAATCTTAATTAAATATTTAAAATAAATAACATTTTATTTTTATTAAAAATAAAAAATTAAATAAATTGACTCGATTAAACTAAACCAACCCAACCCAAAAAATTTATAATTGGGTTAAGTTGATTCATTGTTTAATAACAATTATTTGAAATTAAAAAAATTTACAACTTAAACAACTAGATTAGATCTAAAAAAATGTTCCAACTCGATCTAAGTCAGCCCACGAACGCCCCTACTTAAACCGACCATTGAACTACGACTTAAACCAAACTCACGTCAAAAAACCATAGAAACTCGTGATTGAAACACACTGTTAATCAAAAAAGGAAAATCGAGGGAGACTGAAGAGAAGTCGAGTCAAAGAGTTGCACCCTTAACTAAGTTTCTTTTAATTTTTTTGCAAGAAGGTTACGTGTTGATTGTTTCGTGTTCATCTTAATTCGATTAAAACATACCATTTTTTTCTTCATTTACACGTGGGAAAAGGGAATATTAAGATTAGTCTACATTAATGATAGAGGATTAATTAGGGAATTATATGTTAATCTCAAATTAATGACCAACCTTAATAAAGTATATTAATTATTGAACTCATAAAATTGTAATTTCTTAGTCAACTCATGTAAATTCGACAAATGTCAACCATTCATATGCACTAAGATATTTCATATTACTGAAATTTTAATTTTATTTAAATTAATTTATTCTTTATCCTTTTTTTGGTGAAAAATAAAATATATGGTTACAAATTTGATTTAAATAAATAATTTAAATGAAAAAGAAATAAAGAGAATCTCATTAAAACATGAATTATCCACACAATAATAATAATAATAATTTGGTAGAAATGGGAAACTCGGTCACATAATTTGTTTCCATTATATATATCATTATTTTATTTTAAAGATTTTTTAAAAAATAATTTATATTTTCCAACATAATTTATACTTTAAAAAATATAAAAAGAACAACAAATTTGATAATATCTTATAAAAAGAAATAATATTTAAATAATTTCAATATTTCATATTTTAACCCTTAAAGTTTTATTTATTTATATTGAGATCGGACGGAAATTTAGCTGGGCGAAGTGGGATCGAGGACATGAAATATACTCGGGACCTTTGACCCAATTTTTCTCTACCCCTCCCTCGTTCTTCAAAAATTCACTGACTCGATCCAAGTTAAATAAAAATATCTAATTTTGTATTTTAGTCTAAAAAAACTCACATAAATATCATAATTTAAAAATAATAATAAAAGTGAGGGAGGCAACAAAGATGAGCTTAAATTAAGAAAGATTTTAAATTGAAGAGCAGACGTTATGGGTTTTGTTGGGAGAGTTGAAAACTGAAAACAAGGTGAATTTGGAGACGTTTTTGTGGGAAGTGACAAAATTGAGCTATTTGGTTCATTCTTCTTCGTTGTCACGTTGTCTTTTTCGTTTCTCTTTTCTTTTCCTCGTTGTCGAGAAATAGATTATTTGGAATGCAATGATTAATTGTTTGGTCCCGAAGCTCATAAAACTCATGAACGTTCGCTTTATGTTTCTTCTCGTTCAAGAGTATAATGATTTAGTCCTTATCGAATTAGTCTGGCGTCCTTCCTTTTCCAACCAAATCGATAATAGAGTGACTTACTTGTCACCATGAAATCATATCAAGACATGACATGAACGTAAGAAAACGCCTCCAATGAGATCAAACGTAAGAAACGGTACAAAACACCCTATTTCGGTAGGCTTGACATGTTCCATGGTCTCACCGGGGCGAGGATTTGACAACAAAACCAATAAGAAATCCGATATAGAATGATTTTAGGTTACGGGGGATTGTTTTCTGATATCATTAGGGAACCCTAAGGTTTAGGAGCAGATCTTTCTTTTCCGTCTAATTCTTCTTAAGTTGAATCTTATAGTTACAGTCTAATTCATCTTCAGTTATAGATATCTGACTTTCGGGTAGAGTATGAACATCTATTAGTACGTATGAACATCTATTAGTACGTATCATGGGTCTACCTGTTACAACACCTATTCTATAGACCTCGTAAAAGAATAAATAGAGAATATCGTCAAAGAGTGAAATCAAGCAAGAAAAGGGAAAGGAATAGAGGTTCCTACAATGGAATCAGGTTCAGCAGAAGTAGAAGTAATAGTCCGGGCAATTGAATTCTTCCATGGTCTCACCGGTGATACCCTGTCACCGTCAGGTATGTCATGCAAAAGATAAGAAAAAGATTAGGGTAAATGCTTATCATGATATGATTTACACTCAGAGAATAGTGGACTTATGAATAATAATATGTTTGTTTTAGAATCATATCTAGAAGACGTGAAAAGGGTGTAAAAACCTACTAAAAACTTTGTAATAACTACAAATGATATTAAAGGATTTGCCCATTAGAGTAATTTAAGAGCATTATTAGAACAGAGTTTCGTGAGTCCAACTACGGTCTTAAGCAAACAATGAACTCTTAAAATCGCTCCCGATTGAATAGTTGGGTTTCATAAGTTTCATTGATTCTACATTGAGAATGAGAGGAAAGCAATGCCTGAAAATGGTCACTAACGCGTTAAGTGTCCCGCTTAGAGAGTACGTTCGGATGGTCGAGCATCTGGAAGTTGTTTATAGTAGCACTATGTATTTACTAGGATGACAGAGTTGGATCTCTACATAATCCAACTCCCCATCCCAAAACCCAATCTTCATATTTTGAAGCATTTGGTCTCTCCACCAAATTCAGACAGCCTGTTCTGCAAATTCTCATCATACCTCACAGTCCACAACTTTGAATCGAAAAAACCTTTCGCCAACTTTTGAATTTCATGTGAGAGTCGAATCCCATAAGAGGAATTCGACATTTTTTTGATAGGCGATCAGGTTGGTTTTCTTTGGAGATGGAAAATTCGCCCGCCTGATTCTATCCATTTGCAAATTCTTAAACAGATTCTCATACGAAACAAAGCAAGACATCATGTAATTAGAAACCCGAGTCCCCAAAACCAAGATATAATCACACACGCTTCAAAATTACAAAACCCCATATCGAATCTTTACGATATATCAAGAAATTGTAAATGAATGACAGCATCAATTTAACAAACAAGACACGCGGAATTGAATCAATCGATTCATAGGAATTCTTTACAAAACAAGTGTGACAAAGAATGGGTTACAGTTCACATTCAGTGAGAGCATCAATATACATGCAGTAACTAATTCAAATTTGTTATCATTATGGTTCTGATCATATAAGGTTTTGCCACAAAGGCAATAAATTCTTACAAAAGCATCCAAGATGAGAAAACGAAATCCTACAAGTAGATAAGATAGAAAAAAAAAAACAAAAAAAACAAATTCTTACAAGGATCTAATACTCTTTAGCCAAAAAAACAAGAAGGTTATAAGGATACGTGCCATTCATTAATTCCATTTACTCTATTTTTGCAACATGAAGAGAATGGCGTTAAACAAATTAAATTGAGGCACAGACATGCAGTACCATACAGGACAACAAGGAAAAAGGATGGGGCACTTACCCTTATGATCCTATATTTACACTGTAGGTGACACGTTCTAGAAGGGCAGAACTGTTAGTCCACATCTTTCAGTTGATGAAGAGACTCGATTTCCTGGAATAGAAAAGGATAAACATTAGAAATTGAGTGAACAAACTTCTATAGAACAAGAGAACCCCTCATCCCAAGGGGAAAAGGGTCGGAGGAATCGAACCTCTTTAGGATGTTGGATTTGGGAGAGAGATTTTAGTTGGGTGCTTTCCATGTTTGTAAGTAGTTGCACAACAGTCTGCAAATGAGGAATGCTGCAAACATTTGGAGTCCATAAACCAAGACAGAAACCAAATTGATCATAGACGTAAAACTATATATTTAGAAATAAGGGGTTTATCTTAAAATTCGACATAGAACATTTATTCTTGTGAGGGTCGAGTAAGAGTAGAAGCAGTTTTTACTAGATACACCAAATAGCAAGAACAAAGTAGTAACCATACGATATAGTGAAATAGGTGCCTAATGGATAAATTAGGATGTCATCCATCAATATTAATTTCTTCGGGTCACATCAGCAACTTCATTATCAAGAAAATTTTGTTTGGAGAGGAAATATCAAGAAAAAATTTGCTTCAAAGTTGTTTAGTTTGCATAACAGAATCTCAACATTCTAGGAGTTTGTGGTACATCAGAAAAATCTTAAAACAGAATAGAATGAGAGCATTCTTCATCCCTGATAAATTTATCAATTTTAGTATTAAAGATGTTGATTATAATATATCACTGGAAAACAAAGAACTTAATCATGTACTTCAACAATTGTTATGAAATTTATAGGAAATTATGGGTTTCTTCAACAAAGAAATAACGCATGATCTTGTACATTTGAATATGCAAATAGAATTAATTCCACCAATGCATGTTCAAGGAAAACAATAACCTTTCTAGTCCCTTCTCAACATATGCATCTAATGATGAAACCACTTGCGGCATCTGCTCTAAGATCTGCATCACAAGAAGAGAAGTGAAAGTACTATTAGAAGTTTTTGCTAAGAAGTTCAATTAAAATTAAATGAACGGAATAAAAACATGTTCAGTTCATTAATTGATTCAACGTACTTTCTCAGTATTTTTTATAGTAGATGCTTTCGCCAAAAGGTTCTTTGGCAATTTTGCTAACTGAGCCTGCAGGCAAGATGAACTATATGACAAACTCAACTGAAAACAACGCAAAACGTAAGAAACTAAAAACAAAATTGCATGTCAGCAATATGATTAAAGCTTCCGACAGTTGAATTCATCTCACGTAGACAAAATGTGAAGAGAAAAATCGGTGGTAAATTCCAATTCAATGTACATGGTAGGGATTTCTGAAATTATGACCTCGATGCAAACAACACTTGCACCGTCAAGTTTCTGTACAATATTATAAAATTTCTTCGAAACATAACGTGATTTCCCAATTAAATGAAGCCAGAAAGTGGAAAAGATACAAAACGAACAATTAAGGTTTGGCAGTTGAATCATCTATTAAAACGAACAATTACGGTTTGGCAGTTCAACCATCTATTAATATGATTCAAGATCGTAATCAATATTCCTTAAGAACTCGCAAGATAGAACGAAACTGAAATCTAAACAAACATATATCAAAAAAATTCAGGCATCAGCTCTACCGATCCTACTCCTAAGAGTGCCGTTCGAATGAACTCGTAAAGCTTCAGAAAACACAAACGAGAGAGAGAGAGAGAGAGAGAGAGAGAGAACATGCCTGAGCCGAAGAAGATTGCTGCATCAGATGAAGGAGATTTGAAGTGGATCGAACTGACTGAGAAATGTGGTCGGCCACCATGCCTTTGGCCGTACCGTCTCTGTTGCTTCGACCTGATGCGGAAGCGGTCGCCATTGTTGGTCGTCTCTCTCGCCCGAAGCTTCTTTCCTCAGAAGCAGACTCACTATTTCTTGGATCGCTCGGCCCGTGAAAAACTCACCGCATGGGCCCAAGCCCAATTTTGTTCAGCCATTTTTTAAATTTTATAATTGAAAAACACATTTTATTATTATTATTATTATTTTCCAAATACTTTAGCCACGTGTCACAATTAGAAATGTCAAATGTCTATTATACCCCTGAGTTTCCCAGATAATACTATAGAGAGAGATTTTTCCCCGTTGGCTAAATGTGATTAGAGACAACAAATACATTCCTCGTACTCATTCTCGCACCCGACCTTGCCCAACTTCCCACCTCTCCGAGCCTCATTATTAAATTTATTAGGAGCTTTTTGTATTGAAAATAAAAATTATCCATTAAAAATTATTTATAACCGACTTATATTTTTAAAAAATATATTTAAAAAAAAGATCTTATAACCATAAAAATTGAAATAGGAAGGATGACAAGATGAGAAATGATTGTCTGTCTCGGCCCGATGAATATAAATAAAAAATAAATTGAAGGTATGCGTACTGAACATTTTTTATTAGTACTCGGTGTAATTTGCGATTGTCATGGTACACATATTGCCTACCATAAACTTCAAAAGAAAGATCAAAACATACATTAACGATGAACAGGTTTGTAATTTACTGTACCTAAAAGTTTAAGATATCATGTTAAATCACTACTCGATCTAAAAAAAACATATTAGGTTTAGAACGCGAGATCTCTGGTTATTATACTATATTTGTATCAACATTCGATTCAAAAGTGTAAGTTGATCAATTACGATAGTATTGTTAAAGTATTGACACATTATAACCTAAAAGTTTAAGCTTTGATATCGTGTTAATTCACTGCTCGATCTAAAAAAAATATAACAGGGTTTGAAGCACGAGACCTCTTACTATAAAACTCCATATTAAACGAGCACTCGATCCAAAAAAAAAATATAAAGAAAAAGCTAGTGATTGGTAAACCTACAATTGGTTCGGACTTCACCGAGATTGGCAGTGAGGACGTTGATGTTCCCCATCTTGACAATGGACTTAACAAAGGAAGCAAAGAAAAGGGTTTGGTCAGAGGCATAGCTCCAAACTTGTCTTGTGATCTCACCTTCATGGTCTTGGGTTATGAGCACATTGTCGGACCCCAAAAGGGCTTTCCCTTCAAGAATGTTGAGGAAATAGTGGTTGTCAAACCTTGCCGGTGTCCTAAAGTCTAAGGGCGCTACCCTCTGGTCTTGCCCTGTTTCAGGGCATATGGACCTCAGGACTCTTCGGTAAGTGTTGTATCTCTCGTATCTGTCGTATTCTTCTTCCGGGCTCGTTTGGTATGCTCTTTGCCTGAAGCTCAAGCATCTTGCTTTCCCTATGGTGTGGCTTCCTTTGCATAATGACCATTGTAGGTATTAGTGTATGGAAAAGACACTTTTAGGGTAAATAAAGATGACTTTTACGTTTTGTTTCGAAAGTCGTAATATTATTTACGACCCTTTGTAAAGTTTTTAAAACTAGTAAAACTTGGTTCGAATGTTGGTCATGGTTTCTAGAAGGATGTGGTGGTGACCTAATGCAGAAATTAATTGCAAGTCACTGTTTAAACTTTATAAGATTTAACTTTTATCTCACATTCTAACATATTTCTATCTTAAAATAGTTTTGAAATGTTTAAAAAAGTAAAGGGTAAAGCTTTTTAAATAGTTTTGAAATGTTTAAAAAAGTAAAGGGTAAACTTTTTAAAACGTTTGAAACAAAACATAAAGGTTAAGGGTATTTTTATAATTTAGCCAAATATTTCTAGTAATATAATGTAATAGAAGGGAATAACTTTTAAAAATATTTGAAACAAAACGTAAAGTTTAAGGGTATTTTTGTAATTTAACTAAATATTTCTATCACGTACATATTATACTATAATAGAAGTGCAACATAACGAGTTATTTATGTGTAACAAGACAAGTTTTATGTTTTGATATTTTTGTTTTGAAAAGAAAAAAAAAAGTTTAAATCGGGTTTTAGAACACTATTTTAGTTGAAAAGCACAAAGGAAATTCTATTTTGACTATTTTAGTTGAAAAGCACAAAGGAAATTCTATTTTGGTCCATATATTTTCAGAATGTCCACTTCGTCCCCATATTTTTTAAAAATGACCTATTTGGTCCCTTAATTTTTTTTCAAAAGTTCATATTAAAACGTTTAAAAAGTACAAGAACCAAAATGAACATCGTAATAGTAGAGAAATCAAATTGCACCAAATTTAAAAAGACGTGAATTAAATTGAATCCTTTAACGCTATAATGACCAAAATGAACAAAAATCGAAAATACACGCACCAATGTAGCATTTAAACGTCAATAATAAGGATCATGAAGCAATATAAGTAACTGACCTGATAGGGCAACTAAGTCATAAACATCAAGGCCCTGTTCATGAAAATTGGCAATTAGGGTCTCAAGAGAGGAATTGGGAGAAGGAATGTATTTGTTGGCTCCATCAAAGCTCGCTTTCAGAGAGTCCTTCCTCCCCAACAGCACTTGCCATCCAGGTCCTCCTCTCTTCTCAAACAACAATACAATAATTCAACTTAGTTCCATACTCTTACGCAACACTAAAAAGATATTAACGTCACGAGAAAAAATGACATATATCGAAAGAAAATAAAATAAAAAGTCAACAGAAAAGAGAGATTAGTACGAGCTCAACAGCATCACGAGCAGCAATGGTTAAGATATCAGCACAAGACACAGTGTAAGGACAAGCATCTTCCAATATGTATTTTATCTCATCAATAACATCGAAACCACGAAGGGAGTTCAAATTTGGAGCCGCTTGTTTTTCGCTCACCATCTCATCATTACTATCTAGAAGAATTGATGCATCACATCCCTATTATATCAATGAAGATTTTAGATTATAATGTTACGTCGAGGGACTACAGATTGTCAAAAGGCAAGTGAGAAATAGACGTACCATAACAAAACAATCATGGAAATGCAAGCGAAGGAGTGAAGCAGCCATTCGAGGATCTTTGAGCACGGCAATCTCGACTTGTCGTCGGATAATATCTTCAACAAAGGGGCATGTTTCTTTGTAGTAGTCAAAAACCAAAAGTCCATCATCGCCTAAGCTTTCAATTCCATACAAAAACACACCAAATATTACAAACACCAATATCTTAAGAATATCCATATTGAATGTATAGACAAAGAATGAAAGGCAAAGGAACAATCCCTACCAGTTTTCTTTATAGCAAATGGAATCCACTTTTTACCTCAAGATATTCCCATTTGAAGATTTTGATCAAAGTTGATGCACCAACTCTACCCAACTCAACCTCTTTTGGAGGCTTTTGTACATCATTCTTTTCAAGCAATCCCATCTTACCATAAGAAGAATGTAAGCTGATCTTGATCAAGCCATTGATCCAATGTTTTTTTGTAAACAAGAAAGAAAAAGGGGGAATTGTTTTCAAGCAACTGCATTGACTAATTAATGCTGAATTTCTCAACAAAACAGTAGTCAAAGCCAATGGTTTAAAAATATATATATCAAACAAACGTAACTTTCAGAAGTCAAAACTAATAGTATGAGATAAGCAAATTCGTAATATCAATCAATCAAACTCATATCCCAAAACCCTAGCTGAAACGCCTTCAAACGGCTGTCTTGTAAATAGCTCAAGAAAAAAGTGGTTGGAAGGGTATCAGGCCAAGCTTACCGCCAGCAGATAATGTGCATTTTGGCCTGTTACGTATTGCCATCAGCGTCACGATTTTTAAAACATGTCTGCTCGGGAGAGGTTTCCACACCCTTATAAGGAATGCTTTGTTCCCCTCTCCAATCGACGTGGGATCTCACATGAAGTCTTCATTCTTTGTACACAGAATAAACTAGAAACAAAGCTCCAAAAACAGGGCTAAAAGATAATGAAAATGCTAGCAGATATTGAATAAATATAAGGACGTCTCGTGAAGTCGAGAGGACTTGAGGAGGGCGGAGACCGAGCATGACACAGAATAACATTGCATATTTACTTGGATTGAACTCACAATTAAAAGCAACTTCCAGCAAGTAGTCTTTTCCCAAGTGAGATGGAGCTTACAATCATTTTCCTTGGTCCTGTGCTGACCCATCCGTCTAGAACAAAAAGGAAATCCAAATGTAGAGGAACGGTTTCACACAACAAATAGTTACAAATTTCTTTTTCTGAAAAGTTTAGGTTACACAAGTACAGCCTCCAGAACAACCTCTTGGTTAT
Source organism: Cucurbita moschata (assembly GCF_002738365.1). Classification (NCBI taxonomy): domain Eukaryota; kingdom Viridiplantae; phylum Streptophyta; class Magnoliopsida; order Cucurbitales; family Cucurbitaceae; genus Cucurbita; species Cucurbita moschata. The sequence goes on from NW_019268533.1 coordinate 4,231,225, forward strand.
ACACAAGTGGAACAAGCATTCGACCCGCTAAAACGCTAAAGTAGAGTAAGAAACAAATAATACAAGACATACTGATCACATGATGGTGCAGCGGCTCTTTTCTTCTGCTGGTTGTTGGGCAACTTGCTGAAACCTGTGAGACTCAGATGGGTTGTATGTGAACTCGGAAGTATCCAGCCCATACTGTTTCAAACAGAAAAAGAACCAACGTCAGAATCGCAATTTATGCAAAAGAGGTTATGAACATTACATCAGAAGCACATTGTGAAAAGAAACTGCTCATCAGATCATACATGAAGTAGTTCATGGTCAGGGGGAAACGCTACCACACAAATCTCCAATTAGGAGTTCCAAACATATATACGATAGGTAGAACGGTGGGCAGTTGATCAGACACCATTCAATCATAATAATTAATAGAAGTATAAATAAGAATTTGGGTCCTCAAGTCCGAGATCTGATTTTAGTAGCAGGGAAGAAACAAACATGCAGAGACGGAAAATACTATCCCAGGCAGGAAGCTTTACAAATGTTCAAATAGGATGCATAACGTCTGGAAATCAAGATTTTAAGAAACCGCACTTTTATGGAGAGACATGAAAGAATAGATAAGAGCATACAAAAAAACCAAGTCTGAACAAAAAAGGGTCCAACTCTAACTACTGAAAAATAGATTCCAAACGATCAAAATTCAATTGTTGAGATCGAGAATTATCGATCAGATTAGTTGAGCTCTGTTGTCTTCAGCTCAGTGTCAACCAATAATGACATCCAAATTTTGTTGGGAACTTAAAATAAAAATGTCAAGGATTGATCCGCATGAGTATCTGAGAGGAACCAAAAGACTATTTAACAATGAATACTCAATCATATGAGCTATTTATTCAACTTCAAAATGGAATCCCCCAACATAAATACAGAACATAATAAAGGGTCATCTGAAGTTCTAGTATCCAATAGGAACGCTATTTGGCTGGTTAGAAATATTATTAGGGTATTGAAGGCATATTAGTAAGTAGATAAGGAGCTTGTTAGTAGGAGTTGAACATAATAGAAAGTGGGAGGAGCATAAGGTATGCAATTGTGTAGTGGGTTAAAGTGATAGTGTCCAAACACTTCGAATTACTTAGTTATTGTAGTTCCTCTATATTTTATCTTTCAATATGTTTTAGCAATTGGGTTTATATCAGCATCGTTTTATTATAGTAAATGAAAGAATAAAAGGAAAGGAGGGCCTTTTGTTTTTGTCATGTCTCTCTACATTCTAATTGTTTTCAGCGGTAAAATTCAACCTAGAAGTGGTTATACCTTTTCCCTCATTCGTGTACTCCAAGCATCATTTCGGCTTGGTCGTTGATCAAGTGCCCCAGCAACAGGTACACCTGTTGCAGGAGCAACAGGCCTATTGATCAAAGGTTGTCGGATTTGTTGCCTTGGAGCAATGTACTCATCATCACTGTCATAGTCTGCAGGACTGTTTGCTGCACGAACCACAAGAGCCAACAAGAAAAGGAGAGCCTGCAAATACAATGAAACACAATATTACAAGTTGGAAATCATGATTTCAATGAGAGAAAAAAGAAGTTACAATCAGTGTAAAGCAAATAAATCCATGGCCAAATTGGTAAAAGGGAGTTTGTAGATAAGTGGCTTAGGCAAAAGCACAAAGTTGTTAAATCAATAAAGGGAAAAACAGAAGTAAAGCAAATCATGTTAGGGCAACATTGAAGTATTATATATGAAGTCTTTTGCGATCAACAAAACCAAATTTTTAATTATTGATGTGAAAGTAAAATGAATTTATATTGCAAATCACAAATTGGAATTAAAGAACCTACCAACCGCATATGTTAAACTCATGCGGAAAAAATGCACTAAACCAGAATTCAAGAGAGATGCAAAAAGGAGAAAAAAAAAAAAAAAAACCCTAAAATTTGATGAGGGGCGTAGAAGTACATATTCTTGATGACAGAGTTTCAGCAGCAAGAAACAGGTCAATCTGTTTCTTGAGAAGTGCAATGTTTAATGCACACAAACATAGTAAAGAATGGTATACAAGTCAATCAGTAAAGAGTAGATAACTAAAAAGATACAATTCAATCAGTCGAGTGGATTACTAAAAAGACTAAAATAAGATTAACCAAAAATCAGAAAAGAAAAAGAATTTCAAATGTCATTTGAATTCAAAAACAAAAATGGACCAAATTGGGATTAACACATCAATTATTGATACAAATCCATTTGATAATTAAATAATAAATTTCTATAGATATATTCTATTAATCATTATATAATTATTATATTCTATAATAAAGCAATTACAACAATATTCAATATTTATGCGAAATTAAGTTATATATTCACATGAATTAGAAATAACGAAGATCCCAGTAATTTAGTAATTACAGTGCATGTAACATTTCTGCTAAGCAAGACATTCAGAGGTTAGAGCAGCATTAGGCCTCCGCCATGCCAGTCTAAGATTCAAAAGCTTCAAAAAGGGGTTTACGTACCTCAAAAATTACAGCTCCTAGTGCAACCCATCTGATGATTTCCCACTTGTCTTCGAGGAGTTCATAGATCTTATCGAAGTTTCCTGTTTTGTCCCCAGGAATTTCCTATGGAATAACAGTAATAATAATAAGAAAATGAACTAAAATTCCAATTTTAGTTTGTGAGGTGAACCACTCACATCTCTCCAATGTTTGTCAAAGAATATGAAGGCTGCACATCCTACTTGCACCAAAATCAGTAGAAGCACCAAAACTGAATACTGTGATCATTAATTAAGGATACAGTAACATAAAACTCAAATGGAGATCACTGTCAATTTTTTTAGATTAAACCGTACGTGTTATCATGACTATGTTGTATTATATTTAAGATCACCATCTTATCTATATGAACAGTGTAGTTATCCCGAAGCCAACAAGTTCCCTGGTGGCCTAATTGTTTCATTACTAATTCATAAATCAAACAACAATGAAGCCATGCAGGCAAATAGGATACACAACTTAAACAGCATCCATTACGTGTTGCAGCTCCAATGCACCCAAAACAAGAAACAACAAAGATAATGACTCCCACAGCAATGAACAAGTATATGAACCTGCAAAAGAATTAAAATAGAAGAAACAGAATAAGCAGATGCCACAAATATCCATACTATTGTAAGCTGCTAAAATGTACTAACCGATGACATGAATTTGCTTACATGTGAAGATTCCGAATAGAATCCTTTCAGATCAAAAAAATTTTAAAATGAAGAAGAAGGGACAAGGATGTCACATCCAGTACTTTTGAAATGGCATATCATTATTTCAGTACGAAATATCTTATATTCTCGGCAGTAACTTATGCAATGTACAGCAAATCAATATGTACACCAATTCCTATACTTGATGAGACTCTCAATAAACTGGCTCGAGTTTCCATGAAATTATGCAATAAGAATAAAAGTTGAAAAGTGATAACATTTCCATTTAGCAATATAGATTCAATATCGATTGTGATTCACTGATGCACTTCAAGCGTTTCTGCTGTTAAAAGATAAAATAGACAACCTTTTGTATGTTTATTTTTATTTTTTAAAATATTTGTGAGCATCCGGGATATTCTTGAAAAAGTAGAAAATATCAATTGTAACAGCAAACTGAACTGTTTCCAAACAAACAAATAGAACCTTAAAACCAAATGAGACTTCTAGAACACTGAGTGATAAAGCAATATTGTAGAATGTTTTGGAAATTCATAAATTTTTTTATCTTCAACGAGTGAATCCATAATTCAGCTGCTTCATAAACTTCATCACATCGTGACGTTAATCATGTACCTCTCATTCCTTCTTTTTCTTTTCTTTTCTTTTTTTCTAAAAAATTGAGAGGTTATCTTATTCTTACATCAGGAATTGGGGGGAAGGGCACGATGGGGATCAAACTTCTGACCTAGGGGTAGGAAACATGACCACCAAATCAACGAGTTACCTATGAAGCTCAATATCCTTTATTTTTCAGAATATTTGTTCTGCCTAGAGTCAGCCATTACAAGCAGTAAGAAACATCCATATTATATTTAAAAGGAAAAGTCATACCAGGCTTTTGGAAGGTGATCAAAGATGTTAGAAGACAGAGACACGGCCATTAGCATTGGTCGACCAAGCTGGACCAGATCGTGATCACCACTCAACGGAGGTCTTGGGATATCACTAGGAGATTGCAAGTACTCAACCAACAAGTAAATCCCATACCCCACCATGGCAAGACCCAGAAGGGATAACAAGAAGTTCAGAAGCTTCAACAGGCACTCAAAGCACCCTCTGCAGGCCATCCTCTATACGCTTTCGATCCCTAAAAACAACATTTGAAATGTGCATCATACATGCATTAGAGCGCTAACTAATATCCATTAAAAAAACAAACAAGTTCATCATACATACAGCTAGTCATTTCTACCGCTAAAATATCCCAAACTTGAAGGAAGTAAGACAAGTTACAACTTCGCTAGAACATTCGTGCATTAAATGTGATTCATATCAAATAAACACGGATCCCAATCTAGAATTTAGCTACGACGGCTTCCAATTTCCAAAACACCTGAACTAATAAAATCCTCATAACCTTCAAGTTGCATCGCAGAATCTCAGCAACCAAACGGAATACTTCCCTTCCTACGTCGTCCATCAAAGCGGAATTATTACCAAAACCATCACAATTCGTCTCAATATCCATATTCTCGGCTTTAGAATGAAATCATACAAAACTCCGCAATAGCGAACGTAATCTAGATGAAAACTTAACACGATCAAGGAAGAAATCGGAGAACTTACAAATTCAGAGGCGATGATTATCAGATTGCTCGCTTTCTCGGACCTCGAAATCAGAAGAGAGAGAGAGAATTAGAAAGACGGTCCGGTTCTCCAAAGGCCAGTTGGCAATTGAGATTGCGCCCTAGTGGCTCTTTTAATTGGAAGACATTTCTGTCCCTACCTTTACGCTTGGATGGCCGGATATTACGGGGACAATATTGTCAATTTCGGATGACGGCACTTCAAACAAGAATAATTGTCATTTGCCCCCTCATTAATATTTATTTACAAAACAGACCATACTTTTTTTAGTTTGAAATTCCAAATTTATTTTTAGAAAATGATTATTTTGACTTTTCTTTTAATTTAATAATGTTGGGATAAGGATTACAAATTTTTAATTTTTATAATAGGTGTAAATATTTTAATCACACGTTTTTAAGAAAAAAAATATATATAAATTTGAACAAAAAATAGTCTTTAAAATATAAATTAAATTTTTAACATTAATTTTTTTTTAATTCATATCTTTATCAAACATAAAATTATTAAATTTAGAATTCAAAAAAATAAAAAATATTTTATAAAATTTAAAGACTAAATTTTTAATTTAACCCTTTTAATTAAAATAAAAAATTGTTATTGGTGATTTTTTTTTCTATTTTTTAAATAAAAATATAATTTTCCCTAAATAATCTTGATTTTTTAGATTCTCTTCCAAACAGAACCTGCAAATGTCAGTGCCAACAAACAAAAAAATTAAGGATTTAATAATTATGATTAAATAAAAGAAGAAGAGATAATTATGTAATATAAAAACAATAATTATTAATTTAAGAATTAACGTAAATCGCTTAATTAAATTGTTTATTAAACAGGGAATTTAAGGGAGCCATGATTTTCATTTAAAAAAAACCATTTTTATAATTAATTTAATAAATAAATAAAGTATTTATATTAGGGGAAAACAATGTTATATGTTTATGTATGTATATTTAATAGGCTTTTTAATATTTCAATTTTTAATTTAATTTTAATAATTTCTAACATAAACTTTTGACAGTTATACATATAATTCTTTTTTTTATTAAATTGAATCATAAAATTTAAAATATATTTAAGTGAATATTAGAAAATGTTGGATAGATTAAGGAATAAATAAGTGAAATTTAAAAATTTAAATTTTTTTGGACATTTTTGTTAAACATTAAACAAAAAAAAATTTAAATCATTAACTCGTATCTACAAATATATATATTTAAACTATTTGAGGCTATATTGAAATATTCCAATTGTAACGACTCAATATTTATTTTAAAATAAAGTTATTATCGTATGCATGATGACATGAATGTTAAATGTGTAAACATTTATCTAAAATAATTTTATAAAAGATGTTTAGATTTAAACGTTTAAGATAAAAAATTTAAGACAACGCAAACATTTAAAATAAAAATAAGAAAAGTAACATAATGCGATATTCTAACCTAAGACTATGAAAGATGAAACATGTCTACTCTAACACAGGTTCTAGGGTTTTCAACACGTCAGCGTCGTCATTTGAGTAGGGATGTCTTGCCTTTACTTTAAAGGTAAGAGTAGCACATAATTTAAGTAATTTAAGAAATGTTTGACAAGTGACCTCACTATTGGAGTCAGGAATGCAAACACATGCAATAGGAAGAACTTATCATTTAAAACATTATTTCATTTTGCGGCTTTCTAGACAAGGTGGATGTCTAATACTTCTCTAAACATAGCCCACAGTGCAGGTTTTCTTATGCAACTTTCGACAAAATTAGATGTATAGTACTTCTCTGCACACAAATCACACATGCAAACATGGGTCCACTGAGCAAACTCGCATCATCGAGCTAGCACTCACTAACCTATTGCGTCGGACACTCAAAAGAATTAGATAACGTCACGACAAACATAAATGTTATAAATCATACTTGAATTATATGGGTTTGGTTGAACATTTAAGCTACATTTTTTTTTTTAATAATTATCTTAATTTGATAAACATACGGAGTATTTTTTTTTTTCTTTATTATTTGGAGGTTAAAAAATTCACTTTAAAATGATGTTTTTCCTTCCAAAATAGTGTTAAGAATGAGAAATAGAAATAGAATTGGGATCGAAAGTATGATCTTCATTCAGGTTTACCACGTTTAAATAGGATACAAACTATCAACTAATACCTAAAAATAGAAAAATATATATCTAATTAAATCTGGTAAATAAATAAAATATACGGTTAATCAAATCTATTCTAACAGCTTCCTAAATATCTAAGATATATTCTAACTAATTATCACGGCAAAATATCCTCTTAATACTCCCCCTCAAGTTGGAGAGTGTATGTCGATCACACCCAACTTGTCCTTCAAAAAGTCAAATTGCTGTCTTCCCAAAGCTTTAGTAAAAACATCTGCCAATTGCATTTTGGTCGAAACATAACACGGTTTGATGATTCCAGCTTGTAATTTTTCTCGAACTATATGACAATCTATTTCAATGTGTTTCGTACGTTCATGAAAAACTGGATTGGCTGCTATATGTAATGCTGCTTGATTATCACAATATAATAATGCTGGTTCGGACAGTGGTACATTCAAGTCTTGAAGAATGTATCTTAACCAAGTTAACTCTAAACAAGTATTTGCCATAGCTCGATACTCGGCTTCTGCTGATGATCTGGACACATTAGTCTGCTTTTTAGACTTCCAAGAAATAATTGAATTTCCGAGGAAAATGTAGAACCCAGAAATAGATCGTCTGGAAGTTCGACAACCACCCCAGTCAGAATCGCAATATGCCTGTAATCTTAAATTGTTTTCAGATGGCAGTAGAAGTCCTTGACCAGGAGTGCCTTTAATGTACCTCAGAACTCGAAGAGCTGCCTCCCAATGTGGTTTTCTTGGTTCATGCATAAATTGGCTAAGCATACGAACTGAATAAGCTATGTCAGGCCTAGTGACGGTCAAATATATTAATCTGCCAATCAACCGTCTGTATTTACTTGGATCATTCAACTTCTCTCCTTCGGTTAAAGAAAGTTTCAGATTTTGCTCCATAGGAAATTTGTCTGGACGTGCTCCTGTAAGACCTGTGTCTTGAAGGATGTCTAGAGCATACTTCCTTTGAGACATAAAAATTCCTTTTCTAGATCGAGAAAATTCAATGCCTAGAAAATATTTCAAATTTCCTAAATCTTTGATAAGAAATTTCTGGAGTAAACTAGTCTTGAGATATTGAATTTCTTCGAGATCATTGCCTGTCAACAGAATATCATCAACATAGATTAGAACTGCAGTGAAAGAAGTACCTTTACTCTTAGTAAACAAAGAGTAATCTGCTTTGGACTGAGTGTAGCCTGCATTTTGTATAGTTGTAGAAAATATGGAGAACCAATTGCGAGAAGCCTGTTTTAATCCATAAAGAGATTTATGGAGCCGACATACTGTATTCTCCCCCTGTCGGCGAAGACCTGGTGGTAAAGACATATAAACTTCCTCGTCTAGATTACCATGGAGAAAGGCATTTTGAACATCCAACTGATGGGTGAACCATTTTCGAGCAGCAGCAACAGTGAGTAAGCAACGAAGTGTAGTAAGTTTCGCTGTAGGGGAAAATGTTTCTGTGTAATCAATACCTTCAACCTGAGTGTACCCCTTTGCTACTAGTCGAGCTTTATAACGTTCAACAGAACCATCAGAGTTGTATTTAATTTTGTACACCCAACGACAACCAATAGCTTTATGACCAAGTGGTAGAGGAACGAGAGACCATGTATGATTACGTTCCAAAGCTGCAATTTCATCATTCATAGCCTGCTGCCATAACGGGTCGCCAACTGCCTCGTCATAGGTTTTAGGTTCTGTCTGGGATGTAATAAGAGCTAGAAAAGCACGTTGAGTAGGAGAAAAACGAGAGAATGAAAGGTAATGATGAAGGGGATACCTGGTGCCAGTGCCGGGACTTGAGCTAGAGGTTAAATGATTGGCTCCAGAAGACATCTCATAATCCTTATGCCAAGCTGGAGGCTGTTTAGTACGAGTAGAACGTCGAAGTGGAGCTGATGTATCAGGTGGGATAGGATTGGAATTAGTGGGCGAATCTGGAGAAGGTGGAGGAGACGACGGAGTAGTAGGTGAAGGGATAGGAGGTGAAGGAGGAGTAGGAGGTGAAGGAATAGGAGGTGAAGGAGGAGTAGGAGGTGAAGGAATAGGAGGTGAAGATGGAGGATGGATGTTTGAGTAGGATGGATCATGAAGTGGTACAACAGGAGTCGAAGGAGCTAATGTCGAAGTTTGTGAAGCTGATGAAAAAGGAAAATCATCTTCACAAAATTTGACATCACGGCTGATAAAGAATGTGTGAGATTGCATGTCATACAACTTGTAACCTTTATGACCACAAGGATATCCTACGAAAACACAAGGAGTTGCCCTAGGTTCAAATTTTTGCTTAGGATGTACTATAGTTGCATAACATTTACAACCAAAAACTTTAAGATGATGAAATGTAGGTGGTCGTTTGTAGAGTGCTTCAAAGGGTGTCTTGTTAGATAATAATGGTGATGGCGTTCTATTTATAAGATAAACAGCCGTTAAAATGCACTCTCCCCAAAAATTAAGTGGAACCTGTGACTGAAAAAGAAGAGACCTAGCTACATTTAGGATATGGCGATGCTTGCGTTCTACGACTCCATTTTGTTGTGGAGTATAGACACAAGTGCGCTGAAATTCAATACCACAAGAAGTAAAGAATGGTTGCAAAGATAGGAACTCAGTCCCATTGTCTGATCGAACTATCTTGATAGTAGTATGAAATTGAGTTTGAACGAATTTAACAAAGTTCATCAACAAATGATGTACTTCTGACTTATGTTGCATTAAAAAAACCCAAGTACATCGAGTAAAATCATCAACAATAGTGAGAAAAAAACGCAAACCAGAATGGGTAGGAATTTTATGTGGTCCCCAAACATCACAATGTATCAGATCAAAAGCAGAATGGGTTGTTATTGAACTTCTTGGGAAAGACAACCTAGTTTGTTTTGCTAACGGGCAGATACTGCAATTATGAGAATAACTCGCATTATTAAGATGCAATTGATCAGCTAGAAATTTAAAACGAGAAAAGGAAGGATGACCTAGGCGTAAATGCCACAAATCAGATGACTGAGATACTTGATGAGCTGAAGACTTGATTGGAGATGAAGAAATATGATAGAGACCTCCAAATTGTTTACCCGAGCCAATCATTTTCCCCGTAGCCAAGTCCTGCATAACACAAGAATCAGGATAGAAGGTGACGTAACATTTCAAGTTATTGGTAAGTTTGCTGATCGACATTAGGTTTAAATTGAATGAAGGCACACATAAAACGTTGTTTAATTTAAGGTTAGGGCTAAGGGAAATATTGCCAGTATGTGACACACGTGCTGTCTCTCCATTAGGCAAATTTATTGTAGACATGATGGCAGCCTTTGGTTCAGTCATAACAGAAGATTTTGATACTATATGATCCGTAGCTCCACTATCGAGAATCCATGAATTAGAACTCGCAGAGTTAATAGATAATGTAGATATGGGAAACAAACCTGCAACATTGATGTGATTGTCAGAATTACCAGAAGGGTGATGATTGATTGCAGATAAGGCTTGTGCTATCTGTCGTAATTGCTCAGAAGAAAAATTTGGAATGGAATTAGGTGACTGTTCTTCTGTATTCAACTGTGAAACATCGGCCATATTTGCAGATGATCGATATCCACGGTTATTGTGTTGATTGTCTTGTCTTGTCCTTCCAGAATTATTTTTCTGTCGACACCGATCTTCTGTATGGCCCCTTCTATCACAAAACTTACAGTGAAACTTAAGCATTCGACACTCATTAATTGTATGACCACTTTTATTGCAGTGTTCACACAATTTGTCCTTGGCGAATTTTGAATATATTGTTTTCTTTTGCACTGCTGATGCAATCGAGATTTTCTCAGTAGGTTCGGAAGTTACCTGACGCTGCATCTCTTCTTGTACAAGTAATGAATAGGCTTGCCTCACATTAGGTAATGGAGACATCATCAATATGTTAGATCTCACCGTTTTATAAGACTGATTGAGCCCCATGAGCAATTGCATCAACTTGTCTTCTTCGCGTTGATCAATATGTATTTGACGTTGATTACAGGTAAATGGTGTGCGGTACGCTTCCAGTTCATCCCAGAGTGCTTTGAGCTTGGTGAAATATGTTGACAGTGCCATGGTTCCTTGTGACATCGTTGCTATCGAGTTTTGTATTTGAAAAATTGCTGGAGCATTCTTTTGTGAGAATTGATCGTGAAGATCAACCCACACTTGATGAGCTGTCTTGGCGTGAATAATGCCTTTAGCGATATCTGCTTCAACGGAATGAGTTAACCAAGATATTATCATACTGTTGCACTGATTCCAGAGTTCGAATTCGGTTGAATTTGCATCTTGGGACGGTTCCTCAATTGTGCCATCAATGAAGCCAATTTTCTTCTTGGCAATAAGAGCATGCATAACTGATTTCCTACAGGATTGATAATTTGCTCCATTTAATTTGATTGGAACAAGTGAATATCCTGGCTGATCAGAGTGATGAATATATGATTGGATTGGAACAAGTGAATATCCTGGCTGATCAGAGTGATGAATATAGTACGGATGTGTTAAATCAACATCCGAAATTTTGAAGCTAGATTTGGCTGATTCTGCCATAAAGGAAATTTTGATATTTAAGAACACCAAGATCGGTGCGCTCTGATACCATGTTAAGAATGAGAAATAGAAATAGAATTGGGATCGAAAGTATGAGAATGAGAAATAGAAATAGAATTGGGATCGAAAGTATGATCTTCATTCAGGTTTACCACGTTTAAATAGGATACAAACTATCAACTAATACCTAAAAATAGAAAAATATATATCTAATTAAATCTGGTAAATAAATAAAATATACGGTTAATCAAATCTATTCTAACAGCTTCCTAAATATCTAAGATATATTCTAACTAATTATCACGGCAAAATATCCTCTTAATAAATAGCTACGTAAATGATCCCTACAACTATGTTAATTAAGGGTAATTTAACAAACTTGGCTAAAATCAATTACGACACAGATATTATATAGAAATGGGATCAGGGAGGTCTGGAGCCGTTGATTTGAGGAGGGACGATGGAGATCCCTTGCATAGAAAGCTCTGTGAGAACTCTTTCTGTGGCAGGTTTAAGCCCCAATGGAAGCGGTGAGAATGGCTTCCTCATTGCCTCATTTACAACCTTGTCAACCACCTCCTCATCCTACCAATTTTAATAATAAACTAAAATTAGTTATTTTAATTCTCTCTATAACTATTTTTTTTTTCTCTGTGTATTATATATAAAAAAAAAAGCCTTTAAAATAATTGTTGGCACTTACAAAGACGTTCTCTAATAAAGGGTTGGAATGGAAGTCCTTTAATTTGTTTATTAGAAATTTGGCTAAAAATTTAAGAAATTAAGAAGAATAAAACTCGAAAACAAATAATATATATTTTCCTTTTCTCGTAGTTCCATTAAATACGAATACGTTACGTATTTTGCACAAAAAAATGTATAATAAAACTATACTAATAATACAAATATGATATAAAATCAATAGTATTAAATTTTTGTATTAAGAAATCATAATAAGATGTCTGAAAATAATTGTATTGTGTTGCTCGTAAATACTATTAGAATTTGAAGTAAATAAATAATATTTTATTATTTGTTTCAACATTTAACGGTAAAAGATAGATAATAGTGGTTAGTTTTATTAAGTAGAATTTTTAAAATAAATTTAACCAATTAAATTTTGTTTATTAAAAGGTAAATGAGGAATAATATGCCATAAATTTTAAGTTTGTGAGTTTATTCAACCACCAATCTTAATAATTATCTTACAATAAATAAATTTAATAAAACTATATAAACTTCTACACATAAATAATCAGTATAATAATCTATTTGAAGAATTATTAACATAAAATACATTTATTTCAATTATTATCATTTCTCCTCTCTTCTCCCAACCCATTTATAAACCATTTGAAAGTGATTCATAGATAAAAATAAATAAATTATATAAAAACAAAACACAAATAATTAAAGAAAAGGAAAAAATAAAAAAAATTATAACACAAGGGAAATAATACGAAACATAAATAATCAAAGTAAAAAAAAAAAAGAAAAATAATATATTAAAAAGAACAAGAAAAAAAAAAAATCTGCTAGTAAATATGTTTTTAAAACCTCGAAGGGAAACCCAAAGAGGGAACAATATCTGCTAGAGGTCAGCTTAGACCGTTACAAATGATATCAGAGCCAGACTGTGCTAGCAAGGACGCTAGGCCCCAAGGAGGTGGATTGTGAGATCCCACATAGGCAAGAGAGGGAAACGAAATATTCTTTATAAGGGTCCACACCTTGCCTACTAGACGAGTTTTAAAACTTTGAGAGGAAGCTCTTGACGGGAAAGCCCAAAGAGATAGTGGTGGGCTTGGGCTGTTACAAATGATATTAGAGCTAGACAACAAACGGTGTGTTAGAGAGGACGTTGGGCCCCTAAAGGAGGTGGATTGTGAGATCCCACATCGTTTGGAGATGGGAACGAAGTATTACTTATAAGGGTTCACACCTCTCCCTACTAAACGCGTTTTAAAACTTTGAGGGGTAGTCTTGGAAGGGAAAGCCCAAAGAGTTAGTGGTGGGCTTGAGCCGTTACAAGTTCCACTTTGGCTAATTAGGAGAAAGATTAAGAGTTTGCAAGTATAGAACACTATCTCCATTTGTAATGAGACTTTTTGGGGAAACCAAAAGTAAAGCCATGAAACTTTATACTCAAAGTGGACAATGTACCATGGAGGAAAGTCGTGTTCCTAACCGTTTGGGGGAAAAAAATTTCCATGCAAAACATTAAATCTCTCTCCAAAAATAGGCTTAAATTCCCTTCACAAAAGCTTTATCGAAACCCATAAACCAAATGCCCCCCTGATAATGTAAAAGAAAAGGAGGTTTAAATTACCGGTTGAAGATCAAATGAACTCTGAGGCATGCCGTAGCTCTTATTTACCGCATGCATATTGTGTGAAGCTGATAATACATGCTGCAAAATGGCCAAAAGAAAACGCCCACAATTACTTACCTCACTCCAAATAAGGAGGTTAAATTCTCAGTTTTAACTCACGGTAAAATCAAATCAAATCAAATCAAATCAAATCAAATCAAATCAACTCTTACCTGAGGACGTGCAAAATATGGAGCATGAGAAGGCAGCGTCACAGGGCAACCCCATGCATCAGCTTCTACCTAAACCAATCAGTGAAGTACGAGGTTTCAAATTTGGGTCTTTTTGTGGTGACAGTCTCATTATTATACAGTGAACTCTAAGAACAGTAAACGTTACCCCTGCTGCATAGGAATTCCAGGGCTGAATTCCTGGTCGTGGCCAATGGCAAAACCCGGGCGGACCCCAAACGAGGGCATTGGTCTGTCTCCATGTTGGAAAAGCAGCAGATGGTGATATTCCACAGTTAGGATGATAAGAAGGGTAAGCCATGATAGGTTTCAAGTGATTGGTTTGTATTGTACATCTTGGATGTGACCACCATGGATTTTCTTCTCTGTGCATTATATGTTTCTTTTGCATCCTGTACTTCTACATAAACAAAGTAAAGGCTAAAATAAATAAATAAATAATTAAGAAAGGATAATTGTAACTTATTTTATACTTAATAACAGAAAAGTTCTGAAGTCAGGTGGGCACCTGGAGATGACTTGCAACATTGTGCCTTGTTAAACCTTCAACTTGCATGAGCTCAAGTATTTTGGAAGGAATTGCATGATCTATGCCTAACTGTTCCACTGCCTGAACGAATTTTTTATGTAGCTCTGGGCTCCAGTCCACCTAACGGACAATATTAGCCAACAACAGTATGATTCAGAATCTCACAAATAAGAAGTCACTGTTAAAGCTTATTTCTTTTAACGTTCGTGAGGGACGGGGCGTGTTTATACACGAGCAATCGATCTCATAGTACAACTATTTGATTGATCTCAACTATTTAACCAAAGGGGGTGGATAGTGAGATCCCCACATCTATTGGAGAGAGGAATGAGTGTCAGCAAGGATGCTGGGTCCCGAAAGGGGTGGATTGTGAGATCTCTCACATCGATTGGAGAGAGGAAAGAGTGCAAGCGAGGACGCTGGGCCCTTAAGGGGGTGGATTGTGAGATCCCCCACATCGATAGGAGAGAGGAACAAGTGCCAGCGATGACGCTGGGCCCTAAAGGGGGTGGATTGTGAGATCCCACATTGATTAGAGAGGAGAATTAAACATTCTTTATAAGGGTATGAAAATCTCCTCCTAGTAGACACGTTTTAAAAACATTGAAGGGAAGCCCAAAAGGGAAAGCCCAAAGAGGACAATATCTATTAGTGGTGGGCTTGGATGGTTACACTTCTACATAAAAATCCCATCCTTGACACAATGAAATCACACGTTCATTTGAAAACTCAAGCTCTGAATGTATTTTATAATCTAGATGCCCGAACTTGATATATGCACACAAAAGTCAGCTCAAAATTTTGCATTTTTTTTTAGTCCGATAATTTACCTTTGATTTTTTCGCTTTGGATCCAGCAGAATGGTTCACATCAGAGCCTTGGATTGAATGCTCAGAAGCTGAAGACCTACTTTTGACATTAGATTTATTCTGCAAGGGATGATAAACGTTACTCTCTGCCTAAACCAACTAGAAAATTCTTGTATTTTTTGACCATTACCTTGCCAGATAATCGAGGTTGGCCCTCCTGAAATGGACCTTCACAAACCAAATCATGTGTAGTAGTTTCGACGAATTTAGAGTGCCCATCTTTTTCCCTGCAATCTGTTTCCATTGAACAGTTCATTTGATGTCCGCTTTCCCAGCTACATTGCAAAGATGCTCCCAGGTTCAGTTGAGACTCCTCACTTCCTTCTGGTGGTTCCCATACAATATCCTGAATCCAAGAAAGCATTTCCATATCTCCCTGAGCTTCATTCTTGTCTTTATTCTCTAATTGGAGTCGCATCAAGGATGCTACGGAGTGTTCATCAGGCTTTGGAGTATTGGAAAATGCCTTCTCAAAAGATCGTTGGTCAATATACATTTTTTTTTTTTTTTTTTTTTTTCTAGAACTGAAAAATACCTTGTGAATGACATGCTGCCAGATATTCCTGAGTTTGTCCTCCGAGAGTGGTTTCAATAGGAACTCAACTGCACCAAGCTGGACGTAAATTGTAAATCTAGATGCATAGCTAATAATGCAAAACAATAGTTTATGATCTGAGCATCAATTTCTGATAGAAATCAAATGAAAATAATAGAAACTAGCTTTGTTTAGAAAGTGGTTTCTCAGACCAACAAGAAAACTGGAAACTGAAACCCGTTATTGCGAAGAAACACAAATGGCTACCAGTGGAAGACTTTCTGCTGTTGTTAATCTAAACAGAGTAAACCGGTTAAAAGTGCTGCTAGAATTACCAAAGACAAAGAGACCATTTAGTAAGAGATTAGACTAGAACCCTTACTGCAATGCACTTCATCATGGTACTTAGGCAATGAACATCCGAAGTCACTGTGCCACAGAACAACGCAATCTCATTGTCAGGTCAGGAACCGTAAAACTTGTTGAAAGAAGCTGTCAAACCCTCTTTTTTTATTCTGAAAAGAAAACAGTTCTAGATCTTTGTGTTCTTTTCTAATAGTTCAACATGTGTGAGAGAGGATACAAAGTTCTGACCTCTCGATCGAAAGTATCTACCTATATCAGTTTTGGTTGAGTTGTTAGCTTACTTATGATTGGCAAGTCCCTGGAAGTTCCAAGCAACTTAAAACTCTCATCATAATTTCTTGCACACACCTGCAACCAGAGATGGATCCAAGAGTTTAAAAAGACAAACAAAACCAATAATATTGCTACTCTCAAAATGGTCCAATCATCACAAGAACTAGATTTATCAAGTAAGCATACCAGAGGACTCAACTTATGGCCTAAATGTATAATTCCATTCCGAAAGTCATTAAATACCTCCAGAATTGCAACATGGAAGTTTCCCGGTGTGTTCAAAATTGCTGACAAAGCTGCCTTCTCATCAGTGCAGGAATAAACTGCAATATGAAAAGTGAAACTTGTCAACATAGAGGTATAAAAGAAACTAAAAGGGCAACTTCTTAAAGGAATAGAGAACACACAATAGTGAGAATACAGATCTTCAACACATTAATATTTGGAAATACACATTTTGTGGAAGAAATGATGACACTCTAAAGTAAGTAGAAATAAGGGCATTTCCAATATGTTTATTTATGTTCAATTTTGGTCACCAAATTTTGGCCTTTTAACTTTTTACTGCCATTTTATTTTGGACCTTTTTTATCTTTATAGAATCTCAATTTTAGTCCTCAACCTTAATTACATTCCACAAATAGTACCTACCATAAATATGTATATCTAATGTATTGAAGAACTGATGTCACCTCTCTCATTATATATATATATATATATATATATATATATATATATATATATATATATATATATATATATATATATTATCATTTTCAAAACAAATACTTTTCCCTTAAAAAAAATAATATTATAAATGCTAAAAATTATACTTTTTAAATATTTAAACCCTAATTTTGAATCTAATCCCTTATTGTTTTTTTTAAAATATATTTTATTTAACATTTACTTAATGAAGCATTTTTATAAAAAAAAAATAATAATAAAGGACATTTTGGAGGGAAAATTGTCTTTAATTATTCTATTTTTATTATCACAATCATGAGAGAGAGAGATCGGACGGTGGAGATGAGATGTCTTTAGGAATGGCCATCCAAAATGTTGGGATAACATATTTATTTATTTAAATAATATATATATATATATATAAAAGGGGTGAAGTGGGTCCTACTTCCAGAAATGTTTTTTTAATAATAAATTTTTTAAGGGGTGGGGCCCGCAAAGAAGACAAAAAGTCCCGCCTTCTTTGTTCTCATTATTCCTTCCTATATACTATACGCCAATTTCAACATTACTTTATATTATTTATTTATTTATTTATTATTTATTTTTCAAATAACATAACTTTATTTTCGTACATTATATTATCTTATAAGAAAATAAATAAATATGCACACTTTCATTTTATATATATATATATATATT